>NC_071391.1:133366251-133687501 GCF_022682495.2 Desmodus rotundus | reverse complement strand
ATAAAGACATTAAAAACTAAGTGACATTGTCACTGGTGAAGGGTTTTTTCCCCATCCCCTGAGACAGAATATCAAGAGAGAAGGCAAAACATAGTCAAAAGCAGAGGTTTACTGAAAAGAAGATGGAGGGAAGGAGAAAGGGAGGGAGCTTGATGTGTCAAGAGAGCACACACTGGGAACAAATATAGCTCTCTGGACTTCTCCCAAGGTCTGGTTTTATACTGATACAAAGCCAGGTTCTTCACCTAGGTGCAGAGTAGATTTCTTTGCTTTCTAGGTTCCTGCCGTGAGCTGGTATTGATTGGTGCAGGTGCAGAGTGGAGCTCTTTAGGGAGTGGCTAAAGAGAAACTTTAAACTAATCTTGGAGAGGCTTTACAAAATAACTAAAGAGCATCCCCATCTGTTTAAGAGAGGCTCAGCTTGTCTCAACATGGAAATATACAAAATTAGTGGCTCTGCACATTTCACTCATATACTGTTTTCAGCACTTTGTCAAAAAACTTTTCATAACTCAAGGAGAGAGTACATTAAACACATACACACGGCCGTAAGGCGCACATGTCCTTGTATGTATGTATGTATAGATATTTGTTTACGTAGAAAATCTTCCCAATCATTTCAGTATTTCTCATTCCTCCATTTCTGTAATGCTCATTTGATCCATATTACTAATATTTTAAGCTTAGCGACAAATTAAAATTTTTTTCTACTCTTCACCATTATGTAGTCTAATTGAACACATGCTTAAAAGAGAACTACAGGCATTTTATTATACATTCGTGTGAGCATATTCAAAGAAAAAGGAATAATGTAGAAAAGGGATATATCTTTAGTTTCAGTTAGAAACTTCTGGGACAATTTAATCAATCTGGCTACATGTTTGACATTACTCTTGTGCCTTACTGGTTTGTGCTAAGAAGTGGCTTCTCATTTTCAGAATCTTCCCTGTGATTTTTTTTTTCACGTAGTTTTTTATTTTTGCTCTTTTCATTTTATTTAATTAAAATTAATTTCAGATAACTTTTCGTTTCAATGAATTTCCACACATATGTGCTACTTTCAATAAGCTCCACGAAATATAGGCCACTAACCAAAATAATGATTTTTTTGACTCTATATCTCTCTCTTTCTCTCTAGCTTGAATTCTCTGTCCTACAGCTATTTACTCTGCCTCTTCTAGTGTTTTCTTCAATCCTGCCATGATGAAGTTTATAATTTGCTTCCTGTGGTAGAGAAATCACAGGAGTAACTTCCCATGTGGGATCTGAACTGAAAACAGCTTTTTCCATTACACAGCACCTTAAACCAATTTTTCAACTTTTAATAACAATATCTCCATTACAAAGCTAGGTCAATAGGTCAGTGTTGTTTAGCCATTCATCCACAATATCATATAGATTTATTAATTTGATTTATTAATAAATATGATATTTGTTACCTCACATTGTTGATTTTTCTTTTCTTTCTCTAAGTGTTTCATGAATTATCCTGTTTTCACATTGGAAATTTTAGATATAAAATTTCTATTTTTCTTTTGTATTACTTTTAAAATCAGCTTTATTGAGGTATTATTTACACACAGTGAAATCTCCCAACTTTGAACATAATTCAGTGAGTTTTAACAAATGTACACGTAGCTGCTTAACCCCTACCACAATCATGACATTAGACATTTTCATCACCCCCAACATGGCTTTCCTACCCTTTTGAAGTCAATGCATCTATCCCTTGGCCTCTGGCAACCACTGATCATCTTTCTTTCACTATAGTTTTGCATCTTTTAGAATTTTGTGTCAATGAAATCATATAGTATATGCTCTTTTGTATTTAACTTCTTTCACTTAAAATAATACATTTAAATTTTATTCATACTGGCTGGTCCAAAAGTAGTGCATTATCAGAACTCAACTAAAGTTAGTGTCACTAAATTTTATTCATGTTGTTGCATAAATCAGAAGATTTTTCCATCTTACTGCTGAGTACTGTTCTACCATATATATCACTGTTTCCTCTTTTGATGACCTGTTTTGTTCTTTCCAGTTTTTGGTGATTATGATTAAAGCTGATAGAATCATTTGCATGCAGGGCTTTTTTTGTGTGTGAACCTAGTTTTACTTGCTCTTGGGTAAATATCTAGTAGGGGGATTACATGGTCACATGGTGCACATATATTGATTTTATTTAAAAATCTATTAAACTCCTTTTCCAGAATGGCTGTAATATTTTGCATTCCCACCAGCAATGTATGAGAGTCTCAGTTATGCACCATCCTTACCAACACTTGGTGTTGTTGATCTTTTTAGTTTTGCCATTGTAGTAGTGAGTGCACATCTATTTTTTAAATAATATTTTTTCAATTGCAATAATTTACTTCTGTTTTTACCAACTTTATTATTATCATTATGACTATTTTGCATAATGTTCTTTTAAAAGCTAAAATACATATTTTTATTTCTTGTTTTTAGCGCTTGGTAACAGGAATTAAAATCTAAATATAAACATATAAGTAAACCAGACTCTTGAGTAAGCATGCTAATAGTGGATTTTCTGAGAACTAGGAATGTAATATTTAAAAACGTTTTATCTGACTTAGGACCCTCGATTTTATTGGTGCCCATATACTATCATAGAAATTACAAATAAAATTGAATTTTTCAAAAACAATAGCAACTAGATTTCTACATGAATTTTCAATACATTCAACAATTGAAAAATCACAATACAACTCACCACTGTCATTTCCTAAAATGGCTATTTTTATTCTTTGTCTCTAGACAGCTTAGAGAACAGTGTACCATTGTCCATTTGTATTTATTAAAACCACTTTTATTTAATTCAGTACCTACTTACATTTGTCAGAATTGGTGATTTTTTTAACCTAATTAAAAAAAAAATAGCACTAACTCTTCTCAGATCTCTGGCTTTGTTGCCTGGATATTAAAAAGACACAGTCACTTTGTTAAATTCCTTCTTTAAAAACCAAGTGTGAATGGGAATCATCATCTCTTGTCACCCCGTTCTTTTCCTTCTGAGTGTTTCAATTCAATGCATGCTGGACCTCTGATTTTTCTCACTAAGGCTCAGTTACTAGTTTAGAATAATTACTTGGTTATGTAAGATATTTTTCACCAAAGAATTTATATAACAATCAAAACTGAATGCTAACAAGTTGTATAGCTGTAAATTCTCTTTTATCAAAGAACCATAGCTTATGAGTCAACCCTTATTTCAGAAAATGGTTTTAAGATGCTCTTTAAACTTTGGTTACTGTGTAATCATTCTCTCATGAGTTGTTTTTTTGAGTTCTGTGTTTGAAGACAAGTCAGATTTCTACAGAAACTTCTCAGTTTTGTCAGTCCATAAGTAAATGGTATGACGCCACAAAGTGAAATAGAGTTGTTTTTGAAATCAAGAATTAATCCAATTTCTTGGGAAATTCACTTTTAGTTCATTGAAGGAGTTTCTTTTGAATGGGAGGAATTTTTTTCATGTCACATTTTCTCATAAAAGCATATTTAATACCTTTAATTTTAACTCTGGTATTATTTTAGTGAGTAAAGACTTGGAGGTTTTGCAGATAATAGATTGAATAATGATGCTAGAATTGTGGATATTTTTGGTTATCTTTTATTGTTTTGAAAATCAGTCTTATTTTTCCTACATTTATGTTCAGTTAATATTAACCCAGGCTGTTAAATTTTACCTTAGTAATAATGTCAAAACACGAGAGACTGGGGCCTTTTTGATATTTAAAAGAAAAAAACTGAATGTAAAATAAGCTGATATCAATTCAAAATTTTGATTTTACAAAATTCACTATAGTAATAACAGACTTATGCTTAGTATTCTACAGTTATTAAGACTGAAGTTAAAGGTACACACTTTACAAAGATTTTCTTTAAAAGTTGGAAAGAAAATTTGGTGATTCTGAGTTAACCAATATTCCATATTCTACAAACATCTGGGTTTTGTGGGTGAACTAGTTGACTTAAATACCAACTTAAACACTTCCTCCAAACTCAGATTCATTTATTCCCTTCAGATCCCTAGTATTTTGGTTTGGAATTGATCGAGATTATTTATAGTACCTGTTCTTAAGCCATTATTAAATATATTTAATAATAAATGTGTATATACTGAATTTATTATTTTCCAGGGAACGTATGTAGTGTGGATTTTCCTGGTGTCAAAGTCTCAGTAACCACAGTAATTCTTTGTATTTGCCTACAAATCTGCAAAGAATTCTCGTATCTTACTCTTACATAAAGGGTATCTTCTTAGTCCAGCCTAAATCCTAAATCCTCCCTGGCAATTTGCATCACAGGGACCCTCACATCTGTTGTATAGCAGGGTTGATTCCAAGGGAATTAAGCTCTTCCCTTAATAGCCTTTGCTCTCATTCATGCTACACAGAGGGAGGGCATTCCTTCTTTCCCCTCACCCCAGTCGCATTGCCTGACCAGGAGAATTAGTCTTAATAGTGTGTGATCCAGAAAATTGGTTGACTATTTTAATACACTGTGCTTTTTAAATGTGATTCTTATAAACCAGAGCATTATGGGTATCATTCAATTTTAAATATAAATCTTCCTGTGGGAATTTTAATATATGCTCTGATGATTTTTGAAAAGAGGAACTTCAAATTTTATTTTGAGCTTGTCTCTTAAGGAAAGGAAATCTATGAAAGAATTTTAACTTACCTCTTTTAGTGAATACAGATGTTTGTCATACTATGCTTTTGCTTATTTATTTGCCATGTTCTACCCTGGATTACTTTGTCATTGTCCTTGTGAAAAGTTTATAGCTTATTTATTGCTTCCAAATTATGTGTCAGAATTGATTTTAAAATATCCTTTTAGAGTAATTTCTTTGAATGATCTACTTTCATGCTTTCTAAGATATTAGAAAATTATGGAACAAAAAGTCTCATCTAAGATTCAATGAAAATGCAAAATATCTTGATGTAATATTAGCAAGAAAAAGCATGTGGGAATTATATAATGAAAAATGGTAAAAGTTTGCTGAGATCTAAGAGACAATTTTATCAAACAAAGATGAAATATATTAAAATATGCCTATTCTTCCCATATTAATTCAGAGAATTGATACTATTTGCTTAAAATAAAATAGTAAGCTTCTCTCTTTTTTTAAATTTGTCATAATGCTCTTAGAACGAAGAGGGACAAATTGTCAACACAATGATAAGATATAAAGCTACAATACTCAGGATGATGTCCTTTTGACAAAAACAATGGAAAAGAAGGAAAATCAAGACATTCAAATATGTAAAACTTTATTGAGTTAGTATCATTAATTAATGGGGAAAGAAGAATGGACTATTTAAGATGTGGCCCAAGGACAATTACTTAACACCTGAGGGGGGAAAAATCAGTTAGATCTTGTCTCACTCATCACATATACAAATTCCAGATGAGTCTGTAGACAAAAAAAGGGGCCACATACTAAACCTGCAAAGCTCAGGAGAGGCCAACAAACTCAGAAACTTAAAGTAACCACATAGTGTGGTCTGAAATGAAAACTTTGAGGAAAACTGGTTCAGGAGGGTTAGTCATGTCCTAGGGTGGTAATTTTCCCTAACAGAGGTCAATCTTCACCTTAACTGAGCCTGGACAAGTTAAAAAGATAAACAAAAATTAATATGTGAGACCTCTGGAAACTAAAAAAATAGAGTTTATTGTCTGATTTAGTAATGATGAATAGTTTTAAGCATATAAAATAATGAAAAAATCACAAAGGGAAATTCATAGATTTGACTACATAAAAAATAATAATTTCTGAATAACAAAAAAAAATGTGGTAAAAAATAACCTAGGCTCTGGCTAGCTCAGGTGTTTAGAGTGTTGTCTCCATATGCCAAGGTTGCGGGTTCCATCCCTGGTTAGGGCACATATGAGAAATAACCAATGAAGACATAAATAAGTGGAACAACAAAGCAATCTCTCTCATCAATAAATTTTAAAAAATTAAAAATAACCTAGAACACAGTATTAGCAGCAACTATTTCAGAAGTTTTGTATCTTTACAGTCAGAGTTCATATAATTAATAAATAAATGCTAAATAAATAAAATGCTAAAATCCTAATAGAAAAATGGACCAAGGGACAGATTTTAGAAAGACACAACAGAACAATTTTAAACATATTAGAAAAATTTAGCTTAACTTTTAATCAGAGATATGCACCCATAAGCACACCACCAGAGTTAACCAAAGTTGTTGATATTTTGGTGACTATTTGGTGGATATTATTTTATTTTTTGTACTCATTTTATCTCTATCCACTGATCGATCTAGTGACTTATCCATAGATATACCTACTTTTATATTAAACTCTCCATCTATTTAGTCATTCATCCACTCATAAATAATGTGATATGTGTGTGATATATTTTTTTCTAAGAGGGGTCATAGTGCACATATTGCTTTAATTTTTTACCATTTAATATATTTTTAATTTCTTCCTATGTCATTATATATGTTACAACATATTCAGTCTTATTCAACCAACCCCTCTTACTGGGCATTCAGGTTGTTAGAAGTTTTTCAACAGTGACATACTGAACACTATTGCACAGATCAAATTATTTTCTAAGGGTGAATTTTGAAAGTTTGGATTTGCTATATACAAATATTTAAGGCTTTTTTTTTTTGCATGTTTCCAAGCTGATGCTGAGAAAGATTTTCTTTTACCTTTCTACCAGCAATGTATCAAGAGTGATTATTTCTTAAGTTCCTGCAAGCACTTGTTAATAGAGTAAACATTTTATGTAAGTTAAAAAGATTGTCAATATTTTATTATTCTTTTACTTTGTATTTTTTGATTAGTAAACTGATGACCGTTTTGTCTTTGTTTTTACGGCATTTTTATTTGTGCAAAATTCCTAATCATGTTAATTTTGCCCATTTCCTGTTGACATATTGTTACTGAACCCCAACATTTGAGTCCATCTGCCTGTGTGCACTGTCTGAAAGAAATACATAAGCAGTAGTTTGCAGTACAGAAAGGAAATAGTTTTGTATTGAATTGGCTATTCCGAAGTGCAGGGAGCTCATGCTTTAAAGACCAGACTCTTCAATGGCATGTAGGTTATAGATTATATAGGACAAAATCACAAGACACTGGGGTTTAGGGCTTCTCATTATCCAGGGAAAAAGGATAGGTCAATGAGAGATGTAGAGAAAGAGGGGAAAAAACAGATTTTTAAGGCTATAGTCACAAATCAAATTAAATTGTGAGGACCCTCATTTTCAATATTAATCTCAGTGCTGATTTTTAAAAGTTATGTTTGCATTTAGGATAAATATGCCTTTGGATTGTGTAGATTTTTTAGTTTATATAAATTAAAACTTTTTAAATTAGCTAACTTTTCAATTTTTTTTCTTATATGGTTTCTACTATCAGCATTATTATTACAAACCTCCACCAGATACCAGCTTTGTATTAACTAAATGGAAGAATATTTGGATCCATCTCTTCCATTTCCTTCTAGTTGACAGTTGAATCATTATGGAAAGCATGATATTTTTAGCACAGAGTCTTAGAGAAAAACCCAGGACCACCTGGTTTTTAATTAAATTGAATTTTGTGGAAGGATTATATTGTTAATATGACTTCCCAGTGTCTTCCTTCTTATTACTTAAAATTGGGCTCATTGGAAGGATTGAATTATATTAAGATCTTATGGAAATTAGACAATTATTAATGTCAATGTTTTTGTGTGTAGAGATTGAATTATTCTGGGTTTAAGTATTCTGTTTTTTTTTTTTGAGGGGGGAAGTTGGTTCTTGAACATTTACATTAGGATGTCAAATTTATTTAGAGGATATTGCTTTGATTTTATTGGAGCAGAATGATTGAGAAAATCTCAAGAGTTGAAAGAAGAAAGGGGGGCCATGTAACAGTTACTAAATAAGGAAATTAAAGGCATATGATAACTGCTATGGACTGAAAGGTCTTATATGGGTTCCTAGACCCAGTACCAAAGTGTGGTGGGCTTCCCACACAATACCAAGCAATTCTGACACCAGAAGGGGCCAGGAAATTCAACTCAATTCTGACACTATCTACCAGGATAGTGTCAGATCCTATAGGTTGAGGGTTCAGTCCTATAAGACTGTACTCACCATCTCCTCACTTCAGGTGCCAGTGGCAAGACCAGACTGTTAGTTATGCTTCTGACTAACCCACTACCAGTCTGATATTCCAACAACTCCCTCCAACTCAGGATGCCAATTGCAAGTCCAGGTTGTTGTTACCTGTACTTCTGACCAACCGGCTTTAAATTAAGAGGTTCCCAAAAGCTCTTTCTCAGGTTAGATTTATTTGCTAGCATGGCTCACAGAACTCAGAGAAACATTTTACAACTAGATCATCAGTTTATTATAAAAGAATATAACGGCAACAGCCAAATGGAAGAAAAGCATATGACAAAGTATGGGGAAAGGGTCCAGAGATTCCATGCCCTCTCCAGGCCTGCCTCTCTCCTCAAACCTCCAAGAGTTCACTAACCTGAAAGCTCTCCAAACTCTGTCCTTTGGGTTTTTCCAGAGGCCTTATTATATAGGCACCATTGATTAAATCATTAGCCAATGGTAATTGATTCAACCTCAGCCCCAACCCTTTCCCTGGAGGTCAGGGTGGGGGACTAAAAGTTCCAACCCTCTAATTACAAGAGTGGTTCTTCTTGTGACCAGCTCCCATCTTAAAGTGATTATCAGCATTTCAAAAGCCGCCTCATCAACATAATAAAAGACACCATTATCACTAGTCAATTAAGAAATACCAAGGGCTTTAAGAGCTCTGTGCCAGAAAAGGAAGACCAAATATACACATTCCTTAAAGTACAATATCTTCAAAACTTATTACAATTTACAAGGTAAAGTTGTAATAATCAGTAGGCTGGTGAGAAAGCATCAGGATGCCTGGATTGGCTTTTACTAAACGACGCAATTCTTTCCATTCCATTTTACTGATATTAGCATATTATTAGTTGTGTATGTGTTTGCACTTAGAGTATCAATACTATGGCACTAAAAGCAGTGCATTTTAATCTCCTGGATCCTTTTCAGAAATACAGATTTTGATTTAGTAGGTTTGGTCTGGGACCTGAGATTGTACATTCCTGTCAAGCCCCCATGTGAAATCACTGTACTGGTTCACAGTCTCCTTTTTGAGTAGCCAAGTTTGAGAAATCTTGTATTCACACTTCTAGTTCTTCATAAATAAAAGTAGGTAAAATGCATGAAATAGTAAAATTACAATACAGTGAGTTGGTTAAACACTTTCTGAGGATTACGTGAAATTTAGTATTTGGATTTTAAAAGATCATGGTAATTTGTAGACATAGATTGGGTTACGGAGCTGGTTCCTGGAGAAACAAGTGGGACAGATGTAATGCTGCTGGTCCTTGGCCCACACCTTGAATAATAACTTCTTTTTCTTTGGCTCTATTGAGATAGACTTCAATACATTGCACATAACCACTCTTGAATCTCATATGGGTATAGATTCCCAACATCTTAAGCCACTATCAACCATACATAACTTAACACTTTGGTTTTTTTTCCCTACTGATACACCTCCCCTGATGGGAATTAGCAACAAACAGGACTATGCATCTCTAAGAACACATTCTGTAGGCTTCCCTTCTGAGAAGGAAAGGAATATAAAGTTAGCACTGAGCTTTTCTGGAACTGTTGACTTGGGGTTGGTAACAGGACATATCTGAAAGTACTTGGTGAGTCAGTCAGATCAAGGACTTGTATTGAAAAACAGGGGGCAACAGAAGGATGCCAGGAGCCAGAACTAGGGTGGGTGCGGGTGCTGAACCACCCAACAGATGGCCAAGGCCCACAAAGGCTAGTGCACACACCAAAACTGTACTGGTTACACTGAAGGTAAAACTTGGACTTGAAACACTGACCTTCATTCGTTGTATGTGTGCATTTTCCTGATTACAATCATAAATATGTTCTATGTAGAAAATGTGGAAGTGACAGACAAGTAAAAGAGAAAAAAAGTGCCTATGATAAGTCACATCATAATAGTATAATATCACTTTTATCACTGTGTCTATAGTTACATCTTTTCCTAAAATTTACTCCCGGTCAGAGTAGACAGGTCAGAGTTAAGCTCTTAAATGTCATGAAATGTAGGACCCTTGAAGAACTGGAAGTTAATGATGGCATTAAGAGCTGGGTGAGTTGTCTAGATCTAAGGAGGTAAGCACAGTGTCCCAGGCCTTTTGTGTTTCATCTGTTGTTCCAGGCTGGCCAAGACTGCCATGTGAAGGGCTGGAGAGCATCATTTAGGGCTGTGTTTAGCTGCCAGCTCAGATTTCATTAAAAAGCTTGATCCCATTTCTGCCCAGCTGGGGGACTCAGATACAGCTATATATTTGATATAAAAAGTTGAACTATATTTAAGTATTATTGCATTAGAATAGTGGTTCATATTTTTCATTCTTGAAACTAACAAATATTACATGAACTCCAGACCAAAGTTGACCAAAGTGCCTGAGACAAACAGGTGTTCCTAACTGATACTTAGAACATTTGTTCTCCTAGAATATTAGCTGCAAAGGGAACATAAACCTTCTGGAAATTTCTGTCATGTTTGGATTTTTTTGGCTGTCCATGAAATTGAAGTATTGCTATTATTTATTATCTTTTATATTACAGGAAAATTAGTTTTTAAACTTTGAACCTTTTCATATGCTTTATAATTTACAACTAAAACTTTTGAAAGGCTCAAGCTAGGTTAAGGATTAAACTGTTAAAGCATGCTCCGTGGGATGCCTTACCTCTTACAAAGATATTTAACACTAAATTTATAAAATTCTCTTTTGTGGAGCACCAAAAGGGTCACTTTCAAGTAAGTAACCTTTTTAATCTCAATTTTGCCACCTGAAAATCACTTAAGTATTGCCTTGTTCATGGGCATACATTATAGCCGGTCTCAAGTAATATAATTCACACTCTTTTTTTCTAATACCAGAGTGTATGATCCTTTTTTTGAAAAAAATTTATACAATATATTTGATGACATATAGGTCCCAGTGCAAACTTCACCACTGATGAGAAATTACTAGATAGTTTCTTGGAATGTGAGTTCTCAGAGGGCAGCTGGGGAGATGGATGAATCCTTTCAGTGCCTTTGGTCTCCTAAGAAGTTGGTGTACAGTGTGGAGATTCACCATGTCTGTCTCAACTTCAGAGAAATGTTCATAATACTTATTTTATTTCTTAAGATACTACTTCTGTGCTTAGATGTGCCTGTGGGAGTTAACCACTATTTATTTAGATAATACACAGATTTCTTTCTTCCTTCCTCCCTCCCTTCCTCCTTCCCCCCCTCCCTCCCTTCCTTGCTTCCTTCCTTCCTTCCTTCCTTCCTTCCTTCCTTCCTTCCTTCTTTTCCTTTCTTCTTTGCATTAACACACCCATGTTCATTTATTTAGGTATTGCCTGTAACTGTTTTTGTACTAAAAAGGCTGAGTTTAGTAATTGAAATAAAGGACATGTGAATACAAAGCCTAATTTACTATATGACCCTTTACAGAAAAAGTTGCCCTTGTATAGAGGATGGTATAGAGCAGCTGATTATTGGACCATCCACTCTTTCACCCATTGAGCCAATATTTGGCAATTTATCATGTAAGCCAAAGGAAGGAAAAGAATACCTTGATTGTACTTCTGGTAATGCATGGGCAGGCAAAAGTAGGTTTACAGTTGTGATACAACTAAACAATAAATAATTAGTAAATAATAATACAAGAATAAAGTGTGGCCCTGGCCAGTATGGCTCAGTTGGTTGGAGTGTTGTCCTGTAACAGAAAGGCTATGGGTTCGATCCCTAGTCAGGGCACATACCTAGGTTGCGGGTTCGATCCCCAATCTGGGCATCTAGTCAATGCCCAGTCAATGCTCCTCTCTCACATCGATGTTTTTCTCTCTCTCTTCTTCTCTCTCTAAAAGCAATGAAAAAAAATGTCCTCAGGTAAGGATTAAACTAAATAAATAAACTGCATTTTGTATGCTCACAACTGTAAACCTAATTTTGCCCGCCCCAATGCAGACTAGATATCCTGACCACATTTGCAGTACAAACATTTAAATTTAAAGATAAAATCCAACTTTTAAATTACACTGCAGAGCTAGCTAGAAGTTTTTGTTTTGTCAGAATACAACATTAATGTGATTGAGGAATCCAGATAGATAAGATAGTGCTAAAGTTGACTTTTGCCTAAGGTGTTTGCATAACTAGTTATCTTGACCTTTGGTTTGGGTGTCACTGCAAGGTCACAGGACTTGAAACAAATTTCCTGCCCACATAAGGCAAGAGGTCTTTTGGGAGCCTGGGAGCCTGTTGCAAGAGTCTGGTAATCCAAAGGGCTAAGCTTTCAGTTTGAGTAATTTAGAAATAAACTTCCATAACAAACTTTTAGTGGTAGGTGGAGGACATTGAGACTTCATAGCACAAGCTGGCCTTGTGTAGACTGAAATTAATATATCTTTTGTGGGAAAACAAACAAAAGAAAAAACTTCACACAAAGAATTTATTTTAAAATAGGACCTAATTTCTGATCACTGAATGCTGCCAAAGTGGTGTTCAGGTACTTCTTGGAGGTTGGCTGAGTGAACTACATTCCCTTTGGGCCTCTGGCAGGAAGCTGGTCCTGATTGTAGATTCTACCGACCAGACCAGGGCTTTGGTTGATATATCTTTCAACCACGTAAGGAGACAGGCTTTGCCTTTCAAATGCATGCAGCTCACTGACTTAATCCTAAAGCTTGTCAGAAGGCAGATATCAGTACAAAATGGGCGGCCACAAGATGGGCCAAGGAGATTGAAGCCAGAGAAAGGGAAGACAAGATTAAAATTTTTGATCACTAGAGAGTCTTCATGAAGGCAAAGAAAATAGGGAACAGAATAATCGAGCTTGAAGTTCGGAAGCTTCAAAAGGTGGTGGTCCTAAAAGCTTCTCTGTGACCAGCACCTGCTGTTAAAGGTGAAGCTGCAGCAGCTGCTGCAAACGTTCCAGCAAGAAAAGGTCAACTGCTGCAGGCAAGAAGGCTCCAGCCTAGGGGAAGCCGCAGGCCAGAAGGCCGCACCCAGAAGCTCAGGAGAGTCCAAAAGCTCCAACCCATGAAGCACCTGCTCCAAAGGCATCTGTCCAGCAAGCAGGAGAACATAGGAGGCTATTATAAAAGTCATAAAGGTTTGTGTTGACACACTGGAAATAGGATTTTATGGAAGTAAACTGAAGTCCACTTTGAAGGAAATACCTTCAAGTCTGGCCTCAAAGAATTCCCAAAGATAAAATTAGAAGAGAGGAAAGTGAATGATCAAAAATTAAAACTCACATATACACACAAGGAAATAAATCACCATGAAAGACAGCCAGCAGAAACAAGGCATAGTATTATTAAACCTGAAAAGATTTCAGATAATGAATTTATACAGATATGAAATAAAAATAAAATATTATACAAATGTAAAGTATAAATCTATTTAAAATTAAACAATGTATAGGAAAATATGAATAAGAACTAAAAGTGATCAGAATTAAAAAATCAGACATTAACAATATAATATTCATAACTTTAAAACATTTTGAAAAATGGGTTAAGTAGCAAGCTATACAGAGGGAAAAGGGCTAGAGAACTGGGATATCTGAGGAAATTATCCATAATACAGTACAGAAAGAGGAAAGGATTAAAAAGTATGGAAGAAGACAGGCTGAGAGAAGTGGACTAAGGAAAAAACACCATCTATATCTAACTGAATTTCCAAATGGGAAAAAAAACCGTAGCAGAGGCACTGCTTAGAGAAATAATGACAAGGAATTCCTAGAATTGATGGAAAACACTTAATTTTCAGATGCAGAAATCTCAAAGGGTAAACGAAGATCAATCCAAACTAGAAGTCTCAAACCTAGAACCTGTAGAACACCTGAAGCATAGAAAATACACTAAACACCACTCAGTGAGTAAAGTTCACACACAGAGAAACAACAGTTAGACTGAGCTGACACTCCAATCAGTGATGGAAGGTGAAAGAAAGCGTAGAAGCAGATCGTTAGATGGCACCCAGAGAATAACTGCTACTTAGCATCGTGCACCAGCAAACTCTTCTAAAGATGAGGCAACATGAAGAAAATAAGCTCTTATTAAGGGGGAAGAGTTCCTTCCCAAGAGGAATTCTAAAATAGGTCTTCAGGAAGGAGGTAAATCCCATTTGGAAAGTCCAAGTTACAAAAAGAAAGAGAGAGGGAGGGAGTGGGTGGGGGCGAGAGAGAGGGAGGGAAAGAGAGGGAGAAAGAAAGGGAGCAAGAAAGGGAAAGAAAAAGGGAGAAGAAAAACAAGTGTGTGAAAACTCTAAGCAAACATTGACTATTGAATATTGTAAGTTGAATTTTAAGGGATAATTAACCAAAATTCTATCATCAAAATAGTGTTTTCCTGGAGGAGGTGACTAGAGGCAGAGGATTCCAAGGTTCTTAGGAAGTTTGAGAGAAATGTAAGATCAGTTATCTCCATGTTTTAAGTATGCTAATTTAAAATCAAGGCAACCACTAAAAGATAAATTGTATGTATAGCTCTCAAATTATTGTATGAAAAATGTAATGAGAGAAATATCAATTACATACCAAAATCAATATAAAAGTCAAACAGGTATAAAAGAACAGAAAAAATTAGGTTAAATAAAAGGCATCAACTAAAAGAGTATATATGTAATCATATTCAATATGAATGAAATAAAATTTTCACTTAAAGGACAGAATGGATTAACTCATTTGGAAGATAGATAATTAGAGAATGAAAAATTCATAAGGTTTTCAAAAGATAATAAATGGACATTATAAATTCCTCTTTTCTGCCAAACTTGAGACAACATGAAAATGGCAAATTTGTAGCATGTTATCAAAATGGAATAAAAAAGAAATAGAAAATATGAATGTTCTATATCCATTGAAAATTGTATCAGCAGTTAATCTCCTCAAAAAATACCATGACCACATTATTTTTTGGGAATGTTTTACTAAAGCTGTAAGCAGCTGAAAATTCCAATCTTATAAAATTTTTCTGACGAGAGGAAAAAGGATCTACTACCCAACTTATATTTTTGAGACAAAGATAGTATTAAAAAATGACAACTATAGAGCAATTTCACTGAAAACCTAGATTTAAAAACATAGCATTAGCCAAGTGAATCAAACAACATACAAACATTATATGTAACCAAATTGTTAAATAGGATGGCAAGGTTGGCACAGCCTTAGAAAACAACAGGATCATTATGTGGGTCCCAAAACTACTTATAGACTTCAATAATAAACAATGATAAAATTTCTGAGTAAAGCAAGTGAGAAAGAAAATTTCTTAATGAGATACAGTATTTCTGCCCCAAACCCCCACAACTTATCACCATATTAATGGTAAAATATTGAAAACTTTATCCTTTTTTTGTATGGACTGTGATAATGTGATTTTAAAAGGTGTATGGAAAGCAATAATGATAAGAGCCAAGTTATTTCTGCACCAGAAGAACAGTGTTGGAGGACATGCTCTACCAGATATTAATTCTTATTATAAAGTTTCAGTAATAAGATACATGTTGTTTTTATAGGCTTAAACAGATAGGCCAGGGGAACAGAAGAGAGTTCAGAAATACACCCACACTTTCTTTAAGACGGCACTGCCATTGCAGATCAGTAGGGAAGGCTCTCACTGCATGGGCTGTGCTGAGCCAATTCTGTCTCAACATGGGAAAAAAGAAATTCTTTATTGCCCTCACTTCTTATGTCATTCCATATACAAAAATTCCATTCCATGCATTAAAAAAGCTTAAATGTGAAAGGCAATTTCTAATCTTTTGAAAGATAATATAGAATAATATATACCCTTGGCTTAGGAAAGATTTCTTAATGAAAACATAGAATTAGCAAACCAGGAAGGAATTTGATTTCATAAAAATTATGAATATCTGTTTATGAATAGACATTATAAAGTGAAAATAGACCATAACTTGGAAGAATGTGCTAAATACATTAGTCTGTCTGGAAAAAGTCCAGCCATTGTTAATATAACGAAAATAGTTTATGTGACATCGATGTAACATGGCAGCCAAGGAGAGTGGACTGGAATGTGCATGTGTGAACAATGATGACTTCATTGTACTGGTCAGTGGGGGTGGTAGGTGCCATTGTATGAGCATGTGTACTGTGTGGCCAAGGCATTCAAAATGACTGAGCATGTAGAGCAATGAATCTGATGATGATTTGGAAAACTGTGTGAGGTCCCAACGTGCCTGCTTTGAAGGGGACTAAGGTATCATTGTCCTACATACAATGCTTCTTGTATCTTGTATCTTCTTCAATAAATGTGTCTATTTTTCAGATTACATGGCTGGATAACTTCTGGACAGACTATATATATGTATGTGTACATACATATATATATGAAATATACAAAGATATTGTACAAATTTATATGCAAACTCAAAATAATGCCAAAGAGAAGATGGGCAAGTGACTTGAGTGTGCACTTCACATTGAAAGATCATGACCGGCAAGTAAATAAAAGATGTTTCACTTTATCAGCAATCATGAAAATACAAATTGAAATGACATTGAGATTCTATTTATAGTTACCAGATTGATAGATTTTAAAAAACAAACTGCAATATCTTGTATTGGTAGGAATATGAAGCAGTGGGAATTCTCATACAATGTATTTGGGAATGAAAATAGTTAAAACCACTTTAGAAATCAATTTAAATTTAATAATAAAGTGAAACATGCAAATTCTCTCCAGTTGAGCAGTATGTATCCAAAAGAAATGCTATATATGTGCAACTGGAGACAGGTAAAAGAATATGAATAGAAATCTTGTTTATAATAGCAAGGAAAGTAGAAAATATTCTTGATATCCATTGCTAATAAAATTAATAAGTGAATTTTGACATATTCATGAAATGCAACATTATACAGCAGTTCAAATGAGTACACTACAGCTACATGCATTATCACAGTTAAATAAAAAGCATAATATTGAGTGAACAAACCAAGTCATAGATTATATCCAATATAATGTCATTTATAAAACAAAATATAACATGCAAAATCAGACAATATAATACTTAGGATAAATTACAAATATGGGAATGATATGGACTAAATCAAAGATAGTCATTATTGATGTGATCAGGGGAGTGGTTTCAAAAATACCAATACTATTAGTTTTTGTAGCTACTTGTTTTATGCTTATTTTTTATTCCTATGTTATTCACGTTACAAACATTCATCACTGTAAACTTAATTAAAAAAGGAAAAAATCTCTGCTTCGTTAATGTTAGAAGATTCAATAATTTCAGTTATTGGCTACCCTGCTATTGTGTGCTTCTGTAACATTAATTAGCTCTTACACAATTTGTAAATATGGGAATAATATGTTTAGAATGGATGGAATTACATGGGTTCATGTGCAATTAATATTTTGTGCCAGCAAACAGCAGCATTTAGACTCCAAGCACACTAATGCAGTGAACGTATTAGATGAGGAGGAAAGGAGTCCTGTGCATGATGTCTTTCGGCTCAGTTCTTTCCCTGGCTCGCCTGACGAGAGCTCTGTCTTGCACAGCTAACTGAGCAATCTTCCTGTGTGCGTTTTGTTTCTTTCACATCTTTCAGCATCCTGGACCTTTCTTTACACTTCCTCCAATGCAGTTACTTTTACCCATTATTATTTAAAAGCAAAGTTCCATACTATCACAGTATTCCTTTATTAGGCATTTAGTATGTCTTTTAAACAGTGCAAAAATTTTTTAAATTAGGATTTTAATTGTTATTGTTATGCTCTAGTTAAAAGTTTCATGAGTTTAATTATAGTGTCCAACATCCATCCATTCTCTCTTAAATTCTGTCATTTTGTTGTCTAGTTTTGTAGAATGGGTGTTATTTTTTTCTAGACATGCATACTTTGTTTCCACAGGAATCCCTTGTTAGTTTTGATTAAATTTAGTCTTATAGAGGCTAAATTAATAAGTTAACATTTAATTACAAAAAGTACACTTATTGATAAATTAATAAAAAACATTTACATATACATGTGTTTGTCTACCACACACACAACCTAATGATTTGACGCTAGATACTTAGGGAAACCTAAATGGGCAAATAACATAATACTTGATCATAAGTGCTATGAAGCCTGCTTACAAAAATAAAGGTTAGATTATTAGCAATCAAGGTTCTGCAGAATCTTGACCTAATCTACCTTTCCAGTCTCCTCTTCCTAATTTGTCTTCCAGTTGCTCTGCCTTCCAGCCATATTGCCTTATTATCTGTTCTTCACATACACACCACCAGGCTGAGGGGAGATAAGGGAAGTGCAGAGCTTTTACCTTGCCAATCCCTCCTTCATACTGCTGATAGTGTCCATTCCTACGCCATTAATCATATCATACAAAATCACTTCTCACACTTAAAACCTTTAATGGTTCCACAAAGCCAACAGAATTAAGTGTATATTCATTGCATAGTGCCAATAGATCCTTCAGTTTATAAATG
Source organism: Desmodus rotundus (assembly GCF_022682495.2). Classification (NCBI taxonomy): domain Eukaryota; kingdom Metazoa; phylum Chordata; class Mammalia; order Chiroptera; family Phyllostomidae; genus Desmodus; species Desmodus rotundus. The sequence continues at coordinate 133,668,909 of NC_071391.1, read as the reverse complement.
GTCCCAGCTTTCATGTAACACATCTTCTTGCTGATCCTATGCTTCAGTTGATTTCAACAGTCATAATTCCCTAACACACCAGATACTTCCCTGGCTTCCCGTCTTGTTTCGGTCGCAGTGTTGTGACTGTGCTTTGACTTCCTATATGCTCTTTCTGTGTTTATTGTAATGTTTACCCAATCATCCAGGCCTAGATAACATTCCGTCTGGCCCACCTAGTAGACCAAGGTAAATACTTGTAGAATCGATGACCTTTGTTTACTCATTCTTTCTCTAATAATCTTGTGTGTGTATGTTTACAGTTTAGTTAGTATTTTACTTGTTTGGTTTTCTACCACAGCTGAAAGTTTCAGTTCTGGCTTCACTACTTATTCAATATTCTTGGGCAAATAATTTCTTTAATCTACACTTTCCTCCTGTGTAATACAGGGGCAACAGTTTGCTGTGAGGATATTGGGAGAGAGAAAATAAGTATTTGGTTAATTACCAAGTGCTATACACATGTTAGATGTAACTATTATAGTTAGTAAAACTTTCAATAAATATTGACTTAAAATCCTATTTAGATATTTCAAGTGAAGCATCAGCTCCCTGACTTCTGTGAAGAACTAAAAAGTGAAATGCCCTTGGTTTTCCACTATACTATTAATTTTAGCTTTTGTTCCATGTAGTTGGAATATCAACTCCATAAAACTACTTCTTTCATCGCCACATCATATTGTTACAGAACAGACCCGGGGTGGGGTGTGGGGTGAATGGTATACTATTACCAAAAGGACCCCCGCTTTTTCTCCGGGGGTTCCCCCCTACCTACTAGGTTCTCTTTGCCTGCTGTCAGAAGAAAAATGTCTCTCAATGCCAGAGATTGATGAAAAGGAAAGGAATTATTTATTTAAAAGTTATACAGACTTAGAGTAATGACTTAATATCTTCATTAAAATACTGAAGTCCTTTAGAATACCCACAAATGCACACAGTCCTTCCTTCTCCCCTTTGCCCAGTCCGGGGTACCATATCTCAGGAAAAGAAGTGGAAGCCTGAGGTTCAGGCAGCCCCTCAATTCTGGCACCATCTGCTGTGTCATGCTGCAATCTCCAGTTAATCCAGAGCCATGTGGCACCATCTCGTGGCCCACCAGCAAGAGTCCTTTCTCCCCTTTTCTTCCAGGCAAAGTCTCTCCTGCTGCCTACGCCACATGGCAAAAGGGAGCACCCCAAAGCTACATGGTCCTAACTCTCACCCAAGCCTCATGGTCCCAACCTACTCTGCCAAGGCCTGGTGGTCCTCCCTGTTATGGCTGCCAAGCCTGGGTTTAAATCCCCGCACCAATCTTCCTCTACAGCCCCATTTCTGACTCCTCCTACAATCAGTTACACCTGCCAGCATTCTTGTATTCTTCCAGCTGTACTGGGCTGCTATAGTAAGTCCAGGAAGGCATGGCCCCATGGTTTGGAGCCAATCATCTCCAAGCTCTCACCCAGGTGCTGTAACCAGGGGGAGATGCCTCCCAGTTACATCCTGGGTTGAAGTCACTCCCATCCCCCTGGCTCAAAGCATGGCCACAGCTATTTAACATATCTATGAAACCAGTTAAAGGTTATAGATATGTTAAATTATGCCAGAGGTTAGCTGCAAAGATGTTGCTGTATAGTTCTGAATGGCCCTGCTCCATGTGTCCCATCCCCCCCTCAGAGTGGTGGGGGTGAGGACATCATATATTTTTTTTCTCTAATATTTCCTAAACACCCTGAGTTCTGGACCCCATTACAAATCCCTATTTGGGCCCCCCCTTGGCTGCACCCTATTGCAATGTCATCTAGAGGGCATTGTCAAATGAGTGAATAAATGAACATTAGTATAAAACGGAGCAACTTGAGCAGAGGTTGGCAAATGGATAAGTATATTGAATAGGTTTATTGAGTGAATGGCTTTTTTAGTAGGAGAAAATCTAAGAAATCATTTCAGATTTAACTATTTAATTGGGCAAGCATTTTTTGTGTCAACCTCCCTATCATTAACATGACTATGAACACTCACTAGGCACCTGCTTGTTTTTATATACTTATAGGCAGTAAAGTATACTTTATCAAAAATTAAATTAGCCATTGTTGTTCAAACCACCACTAGTCAGAAAAATGTGCCTATTGACAAATACTTACCTGTAGAATAGATTCTCTTTTCCTATGGTCTTTATGTTGCTGAATTCCAGAGTCCAAATAACCAAAAATAAGAGTTAGGGCAGTGAAGTCAGACTCCCTGAGTTGAATTGCAAAACATTCTGCCTTCTAATTTTTTACCACTTGCCTCAGTCCTCAACTATGAAATGAGGCTAAAACAGACCCTAACTCATTGGACAGTTTAAGGACTAGTGATACAACAAACTATCAACTTTTGTCAAAGTGCTTCATCCGTAGGAAATGCTTAAACAATGTTAGGTAATGCTGTTTTTTTGTGGCTTCTGTCTTTATTATAGTCACTTTCATATGCCTTCTGAGGCCACAAAGAAACACTGACTTATAAATATCTATGTATGAAAATGGAGAGTTTTTAAAGACTATGCTTTGACACAAACCCCTGCTATGGCATCTCCCTGTTAGACTGTAGCCTGTAAAGACATTGTCTACAGAAGGCTGGGAGCTCTGCCACCGTCAGAGCTTCAGTAATGGCTGGAGACCATGGGACCAGACACGAGGACTGGGCAGAGAGCAGGAAAGGACGAAGGAAGTTGGTTTCCCACATGCCGATCTATCCATCAAGGACTTCCAGATAGACGAGATTGAATCTCGCACTAGAGGATGAGGGCAAGATCCAGAAAGCTGCAGGTTGCAATATTCAGTCTGGTGTTTTGCTATATTTTATTTAATGTTGCTCTGTGACTAGTTCAGAGGTTTAAGAACTATTTTCCCAATAAGATAATACACCCAAGTCCAGGGCAGCATATTTTTAATGTCTTTTACATTATGGGTCACAGTAATGACCTAGTAGATGACATGAAAGAAATTATGGTTGTTTTACCCCTTTAACATCTCTTGTCTGTTTTGGGTTTTACCTACTTTGATTAAATATAGTTGATTTTCATATTATTTTGAGAATATGTGGCTTTATATTATTATAAGGAGATCAAAATGATCTATGGCAAAAAAAAAAAAGTTTAAAATGGTGACATTTCTAAAGGTGACTTTAGTCTCCACTTCTGGCTAGAAGCAAAAGTAAATAGAGTTACCTGCAGTCAGAGTTGCTGTTACACTTCACCCTGTGAGACATGTATGTATCCTTTAGGAGCTTGAAAATTGCCCCATTCCAGCTTTGTACCAGTAGGCAAATTGGCTTACTCCTCTGAGTCTCACTTTCTTTAAATATAAATGGGAATAAGGGTACCTACTCCCTAGATGAGTGAGAATTAAGTGACACAATCTACTTATATTAAACATATTAACTATGTAGTAAATGGTGAGTACTGGTCCCAGTGATGACCGTTGCGGGTGAGGAGATTCACCATTATTTTTAAGTGAACATGTATCTCTATTTAGAATTATTTGAGTACCAGTATGAAGGTTCCTCAAAAAATTAAAAATAGAACCACGATGTGATCATCAATCCACTTCTGGGTGAATATCGGAGAGAATGAAAGCACTAGGTGGAAGAGGCATCTGTGCCCGTGTTCATTGCAGCATTATTTAGAATAGTCAAGACGTGGAGACAGCTTAAGTGTCCATGCATGGATGAGTGGATAAAGAAATTGTGGCGTACATGTGTGTGTGTGCATATATGTGACAATGTGTGTGTGTGAGCCATTAAAAAGAAAGAAATCCTGCCATTTGTGACACCATGGATGGACCTTTGGGACATTGCCAAGTGAAATAAGCCAGACAAAGAAAGACAAATACTGCATGATCTCACTTATACGTGGAATCTAACAAACTGCACTCATAGAAACAGAGTAGATTGGAGGTTGCCAGCAGCGGGAGGAGGTGGGTTAATAGAAGGTGCTTAAAGGGTGCAAACTTCCAGTTATAAGATGAGTCAGTCCTGGGGCTCTGTTATAAAGCGTGGTGACTATAGTGAACAGTATTATAACTGTGTACTTGAAAGATGTTAAGAGAGTAGATTTTAAAGTTCTCACCACACATAAAAGTTGGTAACTATGTGATGGATGTATTACCTAATCTTCTCTTAATTATTTTTCATTATACGCACATATCAAATCATCATGTTGTATACCTTAAACTTACACTATGCTGATTATATCTCAATAAAGCTGGAAAAAATACAGAATAAAACAAAAGGAAACTGATTGGCTAAGAATTACTGATTATATCTCCTTAATACTAGAGAGATTTTTTCTGTTAACTAGGAATATATTTTTAACTTGAGTTCTTTTAACTTCTCACGCTAGACTTCATAAACTGAATGAGGTATCTAGTGGTTTTTTTTTAACTGTTTGAATGTTATCAGAGGATTTTTAAAAATAGCAATTTATTCTAATTTTTAATATCCCCTGTATAATATTGAAACAAACCAGTTCTGCATAACTTTGCCTTAGATAAAAGCATCAGCATGTTTAGAACATTAACCTAATTCTATCTTTTGTTGAACTTCCCAATTTAGTAAAAGCGTTTCAATTGTAATTTTTAAATGTAGTATGACTTAGAATATTGGAAGCTTCCCAGAATGTAAAAAAAAAGGAGAATAATTTATATTTAATTGGTCTAAACCTACCTTTCTTAGGTCAATAAGAAGAGAAACCAGAAGCATTAATCAAGATAAAATTATCAGCTGATTAATCAGTGTTCTAATTACTGCATAGTTCTTTACCTTTTCAGTTTTAATTACCAAACCTCATTGTCTGTTCCATATGGCTAACATGTATTCACAGTGTACTTTTTCTCCTACTGAAATCATTAAGATAAAAATATACATTCTAGACATGAAAACATCAAATGCAAGAAATTGCTAGTGCCTCTTAAGAATTTCCATGAAAGGTATAAATAAGCTATGAAATTATACAAGAAAAGAATGATAAATTCATGGATATTTAAGTGGGCATGCATTGTAGCTATTATTATGAAACTAAGCTTTGTGAGACAGTGGGTCTTGTCAGTCCCACTTCACCAGGTGAATTTGTATAAATTGTGTCTGAATCCAATTGCAGTTAAATATAAATTAGGGAGATACATTGGAGATTTCAAAAATTGTTTTCACGAAGGCCTGAATATTTCTTTTCAGATGTGTTTATTAGACTACATTGACTTCACTGCGTGGTTTCTCTCCCTCAGCACTGTTAACATTTGGTCCCCGCAGTTCTGTTTTGGGAGGCTGTTCTCTGCACAGTAGCAGCATTCCTGGTGTCTACCCACTAGCTACTAGTAGCAGCGGCTCTCAGGAACCTTCCTACCCACTGCTTTTTGGCAAACACAAATGTCTCCAGACATTGAGAAATGTCCCCCAGGGGGGCAAAATCATCCCCGCATTGAGAACAACTGATTTCACTCTACTGCCACCATTAAAACACGTATTTTAAAACAGATATACTGTGTAATAAAGCGCCCTTGCCAGATGAGCAGAATTTTTCTACAAGTCATGGACTTTTTTGGGAACAATCTTTTGATGCAAAACTTTCCGGACACTTTTGATGGTATAATGGTGATGATCCTCCTCGTGATGACAGGAATAGCTAATGTTCGCTGAGCAAACCTGCCAGTCACTGGGTGAAGGCATCCACACGCACAGTGCTGCGCTTGGACTTGACCGTAGTGAGATCCAGGAGGCCTGGGTGTTGCCTGTTTTCTCTCTCACACAGTTTAGCGAGTTTAAACAATGCCCAGGGCCATAGAGTTAGGCCTTCTTTACCTGATTTGATAGGATATGGTGATTCAAAGCAACCATCCTCCAGGAACATTTTGCATTTCTAAGGAGGTGAGAATTTTTTACTTTCTCTTTTGAAAAGTAGTTTAGAATTTTGACTACATTTCCAATTGTGTCAATCTGTAATCTATTAAGGGAATTAATGTGAAATAATTGCACTTACAAGAGGATTATCTTAAAATTGCAAGGTGGACTTGTTTGGAATTTAAGTGAAAAGACAGTTTGGGGGCTGATTATAGTGAAATGAACATCATGGTTATTTCATTATAATTGAAAGATAGTTTCCTTTGAAATGAAAAATATTTTCTCAGTATGTTTTCCTCCCTTCTACCCTCACTTTCTCTCTATTTGTTCTTTCCTTCTTTCCTCTTTCTCTTTCCCTCCGATTCTTTTCTTTGTAAAATGCTATATTATCTTCACTATGTACTATGTATTCTTGTAATAGCAAAACCACTGAGGTTAGCCACCACTTGTAACTAAATGACTTGAACACTAATTAATTCTATTTGCATGGTGCTAATGGTACAGATGTGAATACTGACGTGGCAAAGACCTAATTGTATTTTTAGCTACCTCATTCAATTCTAAGTATTTTCTCCAGCTATATAGGCTTAACATTCTACTTCTTCTACCAAATATTATCAGTTTTTAATTTTAGATTTTGGCTTAGATGACATAAAATTTAATGTGTCAGGCCTAGACTCAGTTATTTGTAACTCCTTTTTCAGAGGAATGTTTGGACAGCTTTCAGACAAAATTGGACTGAAAATTCATGCCTGCTTCTGTGGGTATTCATTCCAGCATTAGAGCTGGTTCTAAGGCATGTGGCGAGTTTATGTACAGGATTCTTAAATGACTATTGTCAACCTCCATAACTGTAGTGATTCAACTGAGATATCCTCTTTACCTTTTAAGTGCATCATGATAAAAATGCTTATTGCTTTTCATATTGTGTGTGTGTGTGGGGGGGGATATATGCAAAGCCAGGAAGTAAATGAATGTATAATTTTTATATGAGGGTAAGGGAATTTTTTTTAGGGACTACTATATTTGATATAATGTTCTACATTTTTAAAGCATAATGACATTGGACGACAAATGGGCATAATTTTTAAATTCTAAGAAGACAAACTTTGAATGAAAAATATTTGCTGACTGCAATGGTAGACCATGCCAGTTCCCTTACTTCCTCCTTGTAGTAAATTAAAATACCATTTCTAAAATAGTAGGCCAATCATGTTCAGTATGGTTTGCAGGTGTTTGCTTTGCCACTCTGACCAGGACTTTGGATACAATGTTAGGCTGGGCAAGCAAACACAGCATAGAGAGCAATTGCATGTTACAGGTACATGCTATCTTGATATATCACAGTAGGGAAGCTCAGCAGAGGTTCCATAACACTTAACTAAATACTGTATCAAAGATACCAGGGGAAAAAAGATATATACCCAACAGGAGAATGGTCAAAGAGCAAGAGCTCACAACTCACAAAAGAAGAATACAAATTTAAGTTTAAGGAAAGCATGCTTAATCCCATTGGTAAGCAAAATATTGCAAAGTAAACCACAGTAAGTTTCTCATTGTTGGCAAGTTAACAGAAATATTTAAAACAATAATAACCTAACATTGGGATGTAAGTTAGTATAACTTTCCTGGGGGGAAGTTAGGCAATATGTACAGTAATGTCAATTTCCAAATGTAAATTTGCTTTGATTCAGATATTTAATTTTTCTTAAATATAAACATATGTACATAGATATGAACAACTATTTAGCTATGATATTTTTAGTTAAAGTATGCTATTTACATCAGCAAAACGGAATACCTTTTAAAGGTAGAGTGAGGAATGGATGAGGGTATATGAAATATGACTGACCGTGAGTTAATTATTAAAGCTGGGTCATGGGTACCCAGTGCTTCAGTTTTGCTTAAAAACAACAATAGCCCTAAATGTTTAACAATATGGCTTTGATTAAATTATTTACGGTATATCTATGAGATAAAATAATACACAGCCATTAAAATGATGTTTATGTTATATATTATGTAGAATGTTTAAGAATATTTAGGCATTCAAAAAGTTCATAAAATATTAATAAATGTAAAAAGGTTACAAAGCAGCATGCAGAGAATGATCCCATTCAACTATACAGAATGGAAATAAAGATCCCAAATTAGCAGTTATTATCTCTGAGTGAGAGGATTATGAGTGATTTTAATTTTCTTCTTTGTGCTTTTTGTGCATTTTTAAAATTTCTGTAATAAAAATGCACATGTTTGCTTATCAGGTTTACAATATTATTAAAAATGATTGAAAGAACAAATATACCTTAGAAAACTTTTCTCCATAAATTATGTAAACAAAAATCTTGGGTATTCTGAAGATGTTTTTGTAATATAAACAGAGTTCTATTTTATGATACCATCATGTGGCTGGGAAAAGTCAATGAAAAGTAATTTTGTTATTTTTATCTTGTTTAAGAAGGAAAGTAGTAAAGTATAGAATTTTTTTTAGCATGAAAGGGTCAAGGAGGAGTCCAGCATATATAGAATATCTACCTTAAGCTACATACTTTATTTTTGTAGTTCTCAAAACACACTTTTGAGGAGTGCTTATGTCTTCACAGGTGAGGAAATAGAGACAAAGTTCAACAACACGTAACGTCCTGAGCTGGGCATCGAGCTAAGGTCATTCTGGCTTCTGTTGGACCTTCTGGCACTATGTGGAAATGTGACTCTTATTAAAATGTACATTTCCTCAGGGTCAAAATATAATAGCATTTTAGTTTTATGAAAACTAAAAATCATTCTTTTGATATTTGTTATCCAGTTTCCAAAATATTCTCATCAAAAGGATTAAAATAAAGTTTGAAACTTAAAATTTCTTTTATTTAGAAAAAATTGAAATGGTAAGAAATATCTAAATCCACAGTAGTGCTGGATACATAATGGATGCCGTCCCTTTCCTCCTGGGTTTCCCTGATAGGCACATCTTTTCCTGAGGTTGGGCATGGACCAACCTAGCTCTCTATTCTTATCCAACTTCATGCCACGGAGTCTTTGATACCACCATCGAAGTCCCTCATCAACTATGCTTTTTTGTTTTTTTGTTTCAAGGGGTTCCTACGAAGGTGTATGTAGTAAATTTGACACAGCGGATGACCTTTCCCTGTTGGCACATTCACTTCCTCACTCTGCAAGCATTTGCTGAGCAACCATGATGTGCCAGGCTACCGCCTTGGTAAACAGTCTCAGCACACATCTTTTAATATTTTCAGATTAGATATACTTTAAAACATTTTATATGGATACAGATATAGTGTTAAGTTCAGTTATTGGTGCACTGGGCCCTGTACACTTACAATGGACTAGTGCTTATTTATCCACGAATTGAAAAAGAATGAGAAATGAAAACACAGGCACAGAGCAAGCTGTTTGGAACAACAAAAAGCCATAGCCTTTTCTCTCCATCCCTGGGGTGGGGGGAGCATACACACAGGCATACACACGTATATTTAATCTTATGAAATAATGTATTTTAGTCTGGACTGTTGGAGTACGTGAAATATGGAAGTCTTTTATGGAAGCATTATACCGATGTGCTTCAGAGACAAAGAACCACAGTTATTTTTGTAGGAAAGTATAATATTGTACTAGTAAGTGCTGTGAGTTCTGTTTGCGAAATATATTAAGGAAGATACTATCTTGATTATTATGACCCTTCACATCGATTTCTCTTTAATTATAGTCTTTATTCTGATATAAGGGTAATCTCTTGACCAATCTACTTATCCCTATTATAATAATACCATAAAAATAATATAAAAGCAGCATCTGCTCACTTTATAGATTTTTAAAAATCATGGGTAATTGTTTATAATATTATGGAGAAATTTACATCTCTTGTAATTGAAGATTTCCAATAAAAGTCTGTATTTCAAAAACTCAAGTAGCAAATCTATGGTATGGTTTGCATTTTCTGAAAATTATGTGTTCTGGCCACTCTTAAGTTACTTTCCCTTTCTCCGTCTAATTACATCCATTATTCCATTTCTCTAATTGCAGCAGTAATTGACTTGTTCTGCACCCATATATAGAATATGTAAGATTAATGGATAATTAGAGCGACAGCTGTGTATCCTTCACTGTACCTGCACTTTTGGCAGTTCTATGACCTTTGTGTTTTTGTTTCTTAGCTGAAATGTTACGTCTCAGAAATAACTTCTTAAAAAATTTGCATCAGAAGCAGCAGAGAACTGATTTGAACTAGTCTGAGTGTGTTTTGCCATGTGTTGTACCTTGATGAAATAGGAAGAAGCGTCTGCTGCTTCAGCGTTAACAAGCCTCCCATGCATGGCACTAGCCTTCCTTTGGTACGTCAGGGCAGACTCTCCTCGTGTGTCACAGTCTTCATCGGCAGATGCATTTCATACACTGGGGAAAAATCGGAGCTGATGATTAGTGTGGCGCTTTGATTTTTCTCTGAATTAAATTGAATTGAATTTTGGTCTTCCTCGACTTAATATCATAGTCCATTTTGCTCGCATGTATTAAATGTGTAGTGTTCTATTTATTGCAGTTGAGGATTTTGTTCTGTGATCATCTTTTTGACCACTTAAGGAAGAGCGCGAGTACTTAGAAGTACTACAAACACACTGGTCATTGAACATATATCAATGAGTAAAAGGTGAGTGGGTTGGTGGTAAATGAGAGAGAAGTACCTTTGTTTTAATATTTATTGAGGATTGTTTTTTAATGAAGTGGCCTGTCTAGAGTGGAAATACTGCTCTTTCCTCCCTCTTCATAATCTCTTTAGTGGTCAGGGTGCTGCCTGTGGCTGGATCTTCATGGCTTTGAGAGCTGGGAAAAGGTGAAGGCCTCGCTCTGGATATCGATTCAGTACCGTGTGGGTGTTTTCCATGAGTGTGCCAGAGCAGAAATCCCCTGATGCGCCTGTGCCACAAAGAGGGAGAGGCCTGCTCATGGAACCTCTTGGTGGGTTTGTGAATTCTTAACTACAGCTGATACAAATCTAGAGAACGTACATCTCTGGTGGGTTTTGGAGAGTACAGTTTGGCATCATATACCACAATTTCCATGCTGGAAAAATGAAGAGTCATGAAGCATGCCAAACCGCAAATGCTCCCTCTTTCCCAGCGGGAAAATCTTCCTGCGTGGGATCAGTGTGGACAAGCAGAGCCCAGAAAGTCCATCCCTGGCCTGAGAGTGCAGACTTGTGTTGACCATTCTAGTTCCTGTAGATTAGGCCAACTGAAAGAAACCAAAACAAAACAAAAAATACCCCACATTTAAAACTTCCTCATTGAAAACATCATTTTCATAATAGCTGTGCATTTGCATCATTCCAAATAGATTTTTCAAAGCGATTTCACATCATTATCTCACATTATGCTCCCAACGATTAAAGTCTGTGAGATGGACAACCTGGGCCTGATGCGTGGGCTTGTTTCAGAGACATGGAACAGGCCCAGCCCTTGTCCTGGAGCCCTGCTTGCTCACACTGCCGACTGTTCCTCTTCCATCTACCTCTTTATCCTCGCCCTCCACACAGACTTTTCCTGTCGGTATGTAAAAATGGCAACTCACTGCTATTTTAAGCAAGCAAGTAAAACATCAACCCATCCTTCCATAATAGCCTTCTTTTTATCCATTATTCCCACTGCCAGCCAAGTGTCAGGAAAGGGGCTTCACTCACTGTTTAAAGGTCCCCCTTCCATTCCTCTCTCCTCGAATTTCTCAGTGCTGTTGTGAATTCTCTTCAGCATTTGGCACTGAAAACCATTCTGCATTTCCTCTTACCCTCTCAGGGAGCTCCTGCTCAATCGAATTTGCAGACTCTTCATCCAAATCTGCATATTTCCATCCCACCTTCTCTACTGCATATATACAACCATATATATGTATTCAACATGCACAGAATGGATCCAATATCCAATGCATGCTAGTCTGTTTCTCTTTAAAAATTTGTTTCTCACCTTGTGTCAGGATTTGTTGATCAAGCTCCTTGCTCGGGCCAGAATTCTGCATCAAGTCGGGGACCCTTATCAGCTTTCGACAACTTCACCCTAAAACAACATATGTTTTGTTAATCCTACCCGCTTACAACCCTGTCAATTACAATTTATTATTTTTAAAGAAAAATTTCGAATTTTCCTTCTTCCCTCCCCGCTGGCACCACTATTCTAGTCTCACTTCATCACTGCAGTAACACCTCCCTGGTGTCTCTGCTTCAAGTTTCGCTTCCTTCCAAGTGTCTCTATCCCTGCCGCCCTGTGTTTCTAACATTTACCTACATAAGACCCACCTATTTTTCTTTTTACCCAATACCCAAACTGCTTCTCATCTCACGTGAGAGCCTTCTGACCTGTTTCAGCCTCCCTTGCTTGAAATGCCCTCTGTACTGAGTTGAATAGTGTCCCCCACAAATCCATGTTCACCAGGAACCACACAATGCCACCTTATGAGGAAATAAGTTCTTTGTAGAGATAATTACTTAAGATGAAATCCTAGCAGATTAGGGTGGGCCCCTAAATCCAATATGACTGATGTCCTTATAAGTCAAGAAGAGGAAACACAGGTAAGAAGGCCTTATGAAGACAGAGGCATAGATGGGGGCGATGCATCTGCAAGCCAGGGAATGCCCCAGATTGCACAGCACCAGAAACTAGGAGATTGTCATGGATCTTTTCTTTTTCCTGCAGAAAGAAGCAACCCACCAATACTTGGATTTCAGACTACTAACCTCCAGAACTCTGAGAGAGTATATTTGTGCCATAACTAGCCAGTGTGTGGTAGTTTGTTAGGGCAGCCCTAGGAAACTAATATTCTCTCCCCCAACACACTCCCGATTGAAGTAGCCAACAAGACCTCCCCAGGCTGGGCAAAGTGCCACCTCCGAGCACCACATGGTTCTCGGTTCTGTGGCTGTGCTGGGACCACCAGCCAATGAGCAATTTGAGGGAAACACATGAGCTTTTGCTCTGTCTTCAGCATCCAGCACAGTGCCTGGAATAGAACAGAATAGGATTTTTGTCGCTTAATTAAATCACTGAAAGGACAAATTTCTAATGTGGGCTGCTATTACATACTCCTTTTAGTCCTTATAGTTTGTTGTGCTGCATTTTGTTTTTAATGGAAGACATGAGGTATCCAGGTGTGTCTATGACTTTGACTTTTCTTTTGAGAGGCTCTAATGAATGTCTGGTCATAACTTTAGGCACAAAGTTCTGCAGTCAATGGAAAATCCATTGTGGCTATTGGTTAACATTTCAACAGAGATGAGGTGGGTTTTTTTTTTTCCTTTTCCTGGTTGTATAACTGGCCTCTTCACAAACAGATAGCTGGCTCCATGGCAGCGAGATAGAAAAGGTTTAAATGTCAGAGTGGGCTGGGGCTCATGGTGAGAGAGGGGGTCAGGAGCTAGAGTGTTGAAGTGAAACTTGAGGACGTGAGGGACTTTTGTTCAGAGTAATTGAATGAGAATAGGGGTCACAATTACCTAAATAAGTTGTTGGGAGTTGCGCCCCTCCTATTTTAGTAGTTTCATTTCTGTACTCCCCACCCCCCACTCTCCAAACACTCCCTGCTTTTCCTCCCTCTGCGCCCCCATCCACATACACAAAGTTGAATTTTATGTGCTTCTTCTCAAAATTCCTCAAATACCCCAATTTTCTTTCCCATGATTGACTAATTTTAGTGTCATTTTAATCTTCTCTTATAGGTGAGTACAATTAAAAGATAGGAGGTGAAAATTATTTTTTCTTTATAATCAAGTCCATTCCCTTTTGAGTCGTCAGAAGGCAAAATGAATCCCCAAAATCTTAATGAATTTGATAGCTCCATTACACAACCAGAAAAATATATGCTACAAAAAAATTACACATCACTTATTTGGTTAATTGATGGGAAAATAAAGGCAAGTTTGGAAATTGTTCATGGTTTCTATGAATATTCACAAATAATTAACTTGCATCTCAATTTAGAACCTAACAAGAATTCATTTCAGTTTTGGGGGATTTGTTCTTTAATATTTGAGTTAATTATATGCTGAGATCTAGTTGCTGGGGGGTCTTCCTTCCCAGTGGCCATTCAGTACCTGCCCTTAGTGAAAATAACCCTGTGCTTCTGCGACTTCACCACGTGTTTGTTTAGCTGAAGGAAGACACAAATTACTCTGTGTGAAGGGCAACTAGCTTCCTGGGGGGTGGGAGGGTGGATTCGCTCTTCCCTTCCCTACTTCCAATCTTTTCACTGAGACGTTTATACCTTTGAGTGTAAAGTCCTTTCTTTCACACGGTTTACAGAAATTGCAAAAAATTATGCAAGATAAGCAGGAGAAAAATCTGGCTTCCAGTAAATGGCAAAAAGCTACATCACTACATTCTCCTGGGATTTAAGCCTCTTGGATAGCCACATGCTTAGTCCTGTGAGGGACAGAGAGAGTGCAAAGCCCTCACGGTAAAAAACTCCAGTTAGAACTGGGCCTAACTGGGTAGAAAGGAGCCCTGTACTTTGTGAAAAAGCGGCTGCACAGAAGAATAGTCAGAGCCCTGGGCTGTTAGCAGGAGGGAGGCCGTTCGGGGACTGCCCCTTTGTCTCTTTGCCTTGTACGGGCTGGAGGATGGAATAATTGTGGACAAAGGGTCCGAGGAGGGCGGAGGGTAGGGTATGAACTCTTCAGGCAGCTGTTTTCAGCTTTATTTACCGCCCCATCTTTCAGCTCAGTTCTCCCGTCCACTTCCAAGCCCCTTCCAGGGCTGACTGCGGGGTAACACTGCCATCTAGTGGCCACCTCGCCCCTCTGAGCCAGCTCTCTATGCCCTGTGGCTGGCTCTGTGGCTCTGCTCCCACTCTTCTCTTTCTCCCTTTCTCTCTTGCTCTCTTTCTCTCTCTCTCTGTCTCTTTTAAAAAAACGTTTTTATCCCGTCAAGGAAAAAAAAAACAAAACCCTGGCTCTTGGAAAACAACCAACTCTGTTGGAACTTAGAGATAATAATCAGTTTCTCCGGGCTTGCGAAATTGGCTCATTAAGCGTGCTTTTTAACAGAAAATATTGGAAGCGATTAAGTCTGCTTTACTGAGTGGGCATGAAATGGCCAACCTTTGGCCACCCACAGCTCCTAGGTGCCTGGCGCCGTTTTATGCATGCAGCGTAATGTCTTTACTTGAAGTGCTGTTTATTCATCACCTGCTTATTTATCTCTTTGCATTTGGCAGGCACATCGATCAATGTTAAACTGTCACACAAGGTTATTTTTCTTTTACATAACAGTATAGGCCTAAGGTAGTGGCATATTAAAAGTAATAACTTTCTAACTTGTAGCTCAAGATGACAGCCCCATTTTTACCCGAATATATTACAGCAAGGAATTCCTCATTCCATTCTCCCTTTCCGTACTCAGCTCTTCCAAGGTCAAAGGCTTCATTCTGCCTTGCCTCCCTCCCAGTTTGCTTAGCATTTGGTTTCCCCTTCACCTCCAGTTATCTCCAGCTTTTGGGCTGATAAGCCCACAGCGAACATTCTGTCCACCTGGTATACACATCTTGCTTGTCCCTGTTTGTGATGACATTTACCCCTTTGCATAAAGATGTGGGGGCCGACCCAGTTCTGAAGAGAAGCAAAGAAGCTTCTCCGTAGGGTGGCGAATATTGCGATGGTCTTATATCACCACCGCCACAGCCATCCTGGGAGCTGTGATGGAATATGGCTGGCTTGTATTTTGTTTTAGAGTTACAATGGGTAACAACAGCAACCACAGACCCCTGGAAAAGTGGAGTTAAGAAACATCTGAAGGCAACTCGTATTACTTTGAAGCAACTGGTAGTGGTTTGGGGCTTTTAAGTTGAGTTGTCTTCCCCTCTTTCCTTTGGTTTTAGCATGGCTTGTGCCGCTTTTGGGCCCTGCCCAGCTTGTGACGCCTCCTTTCCTGGCAGTAGGCCAAGCAAGCTTTCTTTGTACAAACAGGTTTTCTTTTTCTTTCCTTCATCCCTTCACCCACCCCCCCCTCCCCAGTCCAACCTAAAAATGCATACAGATAGAATATCAGCTCTTTTTAGTATCAGATTTCAAAGTGGTCCTTAGAATTCCTTCCTGCCCTTGATCTTTCCGCTTGGATTTCAGCTCAGACTTGGACTCTGTTGCTAAATATGTCTTGGACAGTGACTTTCTGATACAATGCTTTGATAATCTTGTATATACAAGGATTAAGCATTTTGCATAGTGGATATTGTTGCACAACTATTCTCGTGGCACAGGGTACCACACCCATTCAGATAATCTACCTCTGTGTGCACCAGAATAGCTCATCTGGGCGGTATGAGAAGGGAAGTGTAAGTGGTTAAGACAAGACGGTTTAGCAGGCTGCTATAGCACCTGCTCTGGAGGCTCACAAGCTTAGCATTGCATGTGGGCCACCTTTTGGATTTACTTTTGCATTCTTGTGCACAGAAGATGGTGGAATTCTGATCTATGGTGATCTATTTTATCATGGGTAGCACAGCCCCAGAAAAAAAGCATGTCCATTAAAAAAAATGCAGCCCAGACTGTGTCTATGCTCCTACGATCAATATTTGCATTAAAGTGGTTTAAATGTATGTGGCTCTGAGGCTGTCCATTCTTTCAACTTGACCTGCTGCATTGATTAGGGCTAGTGATAGAGGGGGAAAGAGCAAATCAGGCGAGGACAAGAATTAAAAGGAAAACTAGAAGAAAATGAAAGCTGTCGCTGTGAGTCCTATAGGAGATACACTTTAAACCATTCATGGATGCCATGTTTGCTGAGCAGCCCACTCTGTGGGAGAACACACTCTCTCCATCTCTCTCATAGGGCTCTTTTATCTTTCAAAAACCACAGGATTTCTGGTCGTCCCTAAGACGGGACAACTCAGTGGCTTGTGATTAACAGCCAAATGCATCCAGGCCAGTGCTTGTATTTACTGACTATCTTACATTCTTTATTTTGGGGCCTCAGCAGTTCGTATTTGTGAGCTGCAGTTTCTTGATGAAAATCTCATTAATAAGAATTACAACCACTACTTATTAAATGCTTATTTTGTACCAGATGTTGCTAAGTTCTTTATGGACATCATCGAAATTGATTCTTTAAAGCTGCCTGTGCTGGGTGCATTCTGATCCCATTTTCACATTTGGTGTCCAAGGATGAATTGTAACCAGTCCAAAGTCAAACCTCCAGTAAAAGGCAGTAACTTTTCAAATCCATATCTCTGAATCTAAAACCCATACTGTTAACCATCGTGCTGGGAACACTCTGTCTGAGAATTGTTTTTCTATAGTGGGGTGTTTTATCAGAGTACACATCACACTTAATACAGGTCTGTGTACGAAGAGATATAATGTCCACTTTATAATATTGGAACCCGTTGTTATATCACCATAGACACTTTCAATTATTTGGAGCACAAAACATTTTCAGTGGAAACATGGGTGCACATTGATGTCATAGGGAAGGCAAGGCAGTCACCAGAGCGGAGCTCTCACCCCTTAGTACTTTGTCCTCCCTTCTGCCATGGCAAAGAAATAATCTTTTGCTGCGTGAAGCAATCTCGAGGAAATCTAAAAGCTTCTGAAACACACAACTCTGGGGAGCTCATTTGCAGGTTAACTGGACTGGAGTGTGAGGACTATATAATAGCACTAGATTAGTACTTGTTCATAGAATACAGAAGAATTACTTGCTGAGTAACTACAGTGGAGAATGTGCCACGTGAGATGTGCTTCTTAATACCTAAGAACTGGTTCTATGGTGAAGCATGAAAAGCAGGCTCTGAAGTAGTTAAATTCCTTTACGAGACAGGATGTGCTCTTGTGCCATAAGGAGCCGTATAGGAAGTAAGTTTGGGGGGAGAGTAGAAAATGGAGGGATCATTGGGAGAGGAGTATTGGGGGACGACCTTGGAAAGTCGGTCTTCTGAAGACCTTGAAGATGACTGAACAGGACATAGATTGGAGGATAGAAGGCCACCAAAATGGAGAAACATCTGAGTACAGTCTGGGATTTTGGAACGAGGCTCCCTGCCCAAGCGGATGTTGGCATGTCCACAGGCTGTTGGGCTAGGTTAGATCACAAAGATCTTGAAGGTCGAGATTGGGCAGTTGAAAGGCTTTTGCATTAAGTCTTCTCTTTTATTGTCTTGGGAAATCAGGCAAATTTGTCTGCTGAAATTACAGTTTGGAAATTTGACCTACTTAGGGCATTGCTTGGAGCGTTGGAGTTTCAAACAAGTCCTTTACTCTAAAGGAAGAATCTCTTGATACTTTCATTTTCTCAAGGATGAAAAGAAATTAAAAGTAACACATGTGAAGATTTTACTTATAAGGGTAACTTGAAGTAGGAGAATTACCTCGAGAGAAATAAAAAGGTGAAGCAAATTTTCCAAATCTGAAATCTTTAGAGCAATGTGTTGACAAGTTTGCTTTTAACTAAAACTGGCACATGAAAATTCAGCTTATCAGTGAGATAAATTTGTGTGCCATCATAATTCATATTGGAAAATAATTTTCTCTAAGATTTCTTTAAATGGAACTCCCTTTGTACATGTAAAATATGTTTCAATGAATTGTACTAACTGAAACACAGACCAAAAAACACAAAAACAAAAAACTTCAGAAACAAAACTCCCACAAATAAACCAAAAGCCTGATTTATAAATGGCTTTTAAGGAAGTCATATCTTATTAATCAGTTCATAAAGCAAGGTAAATAACTTATAGGTTGCTTCCATACCTTAGATTGATATAAAACTGCAAGTGAATTTCTGATTTTAGGAATGTTCTACATGCTTAGGAAACCAGGTTCCAGGGAAATTTAGTTTTGTATGTAAAAAGTCAGGTTTGAAATGACCGTGAGAGCAGTAACTTACCACTGAGTGCTTGGGATGCGCGTCTGTATAAGTAGGCCCGTTCAGGGATCCACCTTTGGCTTACGTCGTCTCCTTTCCAGTGCGTCCCTTTGTTTACCTCTCTGTTGTTCCGGTGCTTCGTTAAAGAATGGCATCTCGGACCCTACATCAGTGGTTTTCAAAGGGCAGTTCTCAAAAAGGCGATGTTGGCATGGCATGAGAACTTGTTAGAAATGCAGACTCTGGGATCTCGTGCCTGAACTTCTGAATCAGAAACTTGGGGAGGACCCAGCAGCCTGTGTTTCAGTAAGCCTCCAGGCGACTCTGATACATGCCGAATTGGGGAGCCAGTCTTGCCTTCCTAAAATCCATTTTCTTAGGCTAGCACTTAAATATTTTTGACTTAAATCACAGGATGTTTTATTTCTACACACATAATTTCAAAGTACTTTTTGTATGGGTCTGTCTTTTTCTTCCAACGGCACCAGCAGTAGCCCACTGCTCTCCCAACACTTCACCTGCTGGCTTTGTTTTATATCCAGCTATGCAGCGTGCTTTAGGGTGCCTGAGCGGAGCAAGGGTGTATGGATTTCCTCTTTCCCTTTGATGGAAATTTGCCATTCAGGGAATTGTTTTAAAACCTAATTTCTATATTTGAAATAGTGTTTTAGGTAGGTCAGATTGCTTGTCGTTTGATCATCAGAGAAGTTAAATGATATTTATATATCACTTGAAATAAAAATTCTTTTTAGTTAGATAAAGACCGGTAAGTCTCAAAATAATCTTCCTCGGTGATCATTTAATTTCAGCTGGCTTAAGATGCTATTTGTATTAAGTTAACAGGGTGCTAATTTAACATAGGTTTATAGTCATTTGAAGCCATTTTCATTCATTAAGAAAAATATATCTCTAGATTAGATTATCATAAGGGTTTGAATAGCAATAGGGATTCCTCTGTGTCGGCCTGAGGATTTTCCAGATGAGTGCACACTGTTTCACTGCCCTTTTGAAAAGTGTAGATTTTTTTTTTTTAAACTAGACAGCAGGGCACTGACAGTGGTACCCAGCTTTGTCTTGGCAGGAAAAGAAGCACACTCATGCATTTCGTACTGGACTTAAATATTGGAGTTATAATATATTATGATTTATATAATTCTAGCATATGTTATAATTTCAATACCCTGATTTTTAATTTTTAAAAACATTTTAGGTATTACATCCAGCATCAAAATTCTTGCTTGCTCTTGATTTTAGTTTTAAAAAATATTATTAAGTTCAATGAAATTTTTGTAGCCAGGCTGCATCTATACCAAAAATACATGTTGTGGGTAGAGGTGGAAGGCAGGTGTCCCATTTAATTTTCCAAAAGTCATGAATTAGAGAGGATGTTAGAAAAGTATTAAATGCCTTTTGAAAAAAGAGACTTTTCATAGAGTGTGTCAACCATGTCCTTTCCAACTGGTTTACAAACTTTCTAAAGCGGAATGCACACCCACCAAAATGCAGTTGGACATATGTCCCTTGCCTTTGTTCTACCCTGGTATTTTCATTTTGTTTTGTTTTCTCTCCTGGTGCTCAGTCTCCTGGTTTCCTTGGTTTTTCTGGCTTTGACTCTCAGGGCTGTCTAAACATGGAGAGTTTACCCTCTAGCTACTTGGAATTCGCTCATTCAAGTTTTGGCCTTGGAACTCTGGATCCTTAACCACTTAAAAATAATCTTCATAAACCCCTGTTTAAAGTGATTCCAACCAGTCCAACCTTTAGAACCAATGAGGAAAATAAGCCCAAGAAAATGTTAATGGATCCATATACACTGGGCATAACGGACTCTTCCAAACATCTAGGCTCTCCTACTCTCTCAAAATATTTGTACACTCTTCAGGAAAAAACTGTAAGATTATAAAACTCCTATTTTTATAATTTACTTTTTTGTGATAGGAGATTTGTTTGTGATTAATTGTAGAACTTTATACAATACCTTTGGCCACAGATATATTTCGGCTGAATTAGCCTCAATCTAGCTTGCTTTAAATATCAGCATGAGAACTAACCACGAAGCAGAGTGCTGGCTTCGGTTGGCATCTGAAAGTGCCTCTTTCTGGGAGGGGTGGTATCTGAGTAGAAAACTATTCCTGACATTTCAGAGAGGTTTTGGAAGTAGACCTTACAGACTTAAGATCTACATGTGGGTATTATATTGCTATCCTTTTCCTTGCAACCCTCTTAGTTTTATATAATGTAAACCTATTTCTGAAATTCAGTGAAGTGTCATTGCTATATGATGCTTTTAGCAACCTTCCTGACTATTAAAGACAGAACAGTACATTCCCTTGAGGAAATGAAAGCTTCTCTGAGTGGATTTCTGACTTCCACGGAAATGTGTATTGAAAGTTTCAGGAGTCTTCAGGGCCTAAGCACTAGGTAAAATTAACCTGAATTGAGGGTTATGAAAGACAAGCAAATAGTACAAATATTATAGTAAGGCATGCAAATTACATTTAGAATTTAACTCTTCTGCAAACTTTTATTTTATCAGCTTAATTCCTGGAGTACCAATTTAATGCTTAACCAGGTGTTACCTACTGAATAATCTGGGTTGTGAGCCAAAAATTTCCTCTATTTTCTAGCAGAACAGTAATTAAGTCACCTCTTTAATTCTGAAAGCTGTTATGAATAGGAAAATCTTGAGAGATCACGTAAGACATTGTACTAGTTTCTGAGAGAGAGAAAAAAAAAAGAATGATTAGGAGCCCATAACTGACAGAACTGGGTTCAAGTGCAATATTTTCTACCTGTGTAACTGGGACTGGATTTAATTTCATTTGAATATATGTCTACTTTTTTTGTTTATTTTTAATTGAATTTATTGGGGTGACATTGGTTAATAAAATTATGTAAGTTTTGGGGGTACAATTCTGCAATATATCATCTGTACATTGTATTCTGTGTTCATCACTCCTAATCAAGTCTCCTTCCACCACTATTTATGTCCCCTTTACTCTTCCTCCTCCCCACAATGGCCCTTTCCCTCTGGTAATCACCATACTGTTGTCTATGAGTTTTTCTAATTTTTTTTTTAAATTTTATTACACTCATAGAGCAGGGGCTGGCCAACTATGGTTCATGGACCAAATCTAGTTTGCCTCTTATTTTTGCAAATAAAGTTTTATTGGAACTCGGTTATGCTTATTTATGCACATATTATCTATGGCTGCCTTCACACTAAAAAGACAGAATTGATTAGACATCACAGAGACCACAGGGCCTGAAAAGCCCCAAATATTTACTATCAGCCCTTCATGGAAAAAGTATGCCAACTCTATCCAAGACTGTAGTTTGTTCATCTTGGGATCCCACTGTCTGATTTTCTTGAATGAGGTAGGTCTTTGGAAATGAGAGAAAATGAAATCTTATCTGGCAAGGGGGAAGCAATGCATTGGTGGCTGTAGTTTGAATCTCTGTACTTCTCCACTTCTCTGTCAGCTTGGGCAGGTCATGTCACTGCTCTTACTCTTGATATCCTCACATGTAACAGGAGGAAATTGGTTTGTATGATTTCTAAGGTTCCTTCCTTTCCCTTCCTTCCTCTCTCTCCTTTTTCATCCCTCCTCTCCTTTCTTCCCCTTTCCTGTCTTTGTCTTTCTATCAATTCAAATGATTTCTTATTATAATCACTGAATATAGCCTTCCACTACCAAATTAACTTCTTCCTCTGAACTCCATGGCATTGGAGTATAAGCATATATTGTATTATTGTGCCTGCTTCATTTATATTATACTGCTATTTGTCCTTTATTATTTTAAATTATAAGCTTCCTGAAAGTAGGAACTATATATTCTTCCTCTCTATATCCCTTGTTTTTGAAGCACACACTAAGTAATTACTATCTTTTTTTTTGTCCTAAAAGGACCTATATAAAAGTAGTTATGCATTATTAGGGAAAGTCAATGTGGTTGAGACAGGTTTATACAATAGAGACAGAAAGTGGACTGACCTTGATATTTGTCCTATGAGGAGCCGTTACAGGACACACCGATTTGGTATCCTGCCTGTGTAGGAAGAAATTGTAGGAACAGTTGTGGGAGGTAATGGATCTGTACTGGAGACCTCAAATTTATATCCCTACTCCAGACTAAAATGTACAATTTTCATTTTATGGGTAAAAGTGAAAATACTAGAGAATAGTTTGTACACTGTAGTGTACAAAGGGGAGCCATTGACTTATAATAGGACTATTTGTTGTTGTTGTTGTTAATATTTATTGATTCCGTACAATGTGCTTTAAAAGTATTAGAAAAACACAAAAGGTGCAGCCCTTTGTTTCATCCCATATGATGGGGCCAAGGCGGACAGTTATCCTACCCACTGTCCTCCCTGGTTACTTAGGTTTCAGTGATTGCACTCTGGAAGAATGTTTGAATTAGGCACACCATGCAATTATTGTTATCTCTTTCTCATTGATATTTAAAATAAATAAGATCATCTTATTGCTACTGCAATGCCTCTGTACTCTGGTTTAGAGATGGTGACAGTCTATTAGTTCTTAGAAATGAATGCAACTTACTATACAAAGACTTTCATTGACATGGAAAGGTAGTAGTTATTTGAATTAGATCCAACACAAGAAGATAGACTTATTTAATAGGAAGCTTTGAAACACTATCACGGGACTTTACTCCTCTTGGTTGCCCATTATGCCCATTAATGTAGTGTGAACTATGCATCACACATGGGAGCCTGCCTACCCATGTGCCATATTGTTTTCATTACATTTGGTTAAAAAAAAAGAAGAAACACCTTAGAACAATAAGTAATTTCAGAATAGAATTTTAACTTGTTTTGAAAATACAGTAGAATACACAACACCATTTATCATTTTCAACAACATTGAGCATTGGCACAATCTGTATACTTTTCTGTTTCACAAATGATAGAACATGTTTTAAGAAGAAAAGGAATTTATGATCACAGCAGTTTCTGATTCAGCAATGACCTGAAATACATACAAAAGTAATAAAGGAAGACTGTACATTTTTACTTTCTTTTTAATTGTTTTGTTGGGTTCACACAAGGTTCTAGATATATTATATGGGGGGCGTGGAATATATCATCCCAGGTCCCCAGGAAGCTAGATGTAGTTTTTGGTCCATGAAAATAACATTGCAAAAGAATGTGCAGAAGATCCACCACCATACTGACCCACCCTCACCCTATATGGATGTCACTCCAAAGACAAGTGTGTGTGTATGTGTGTGTGTGTGCATATGTGTGTGTGCATTGTAGCAATATTTCTTATATGCCACTAAAGTGATCTCTTCTTTGTGGGAGTTTTTCAGACTGAGTCTTTAAAACATTTCCAGAAAGTCTAAAGGAAGTTTCTATGTACAAATCTAATAAATATTAAAGAATGATAGAGCTTTTTGGTTGAAAATGTCTGGGTTAAGTGCAGTGTGTCATTTCTTTTGGTTTAGAAAATTGAGGGTAGTATGGACTGAAATAAACTTCCTGTTTCATTTAAACATAGAATAAAAAAATCTTTGTCTAGAATTTAAGGATGCTAGGGGTAATTGTCTAGAATTTAGGAAAGCTAGGGTTAATTGAATTAATTGAACATTCAATTAAAAATCTCATGCCAGTTAGAAAATGTCTTAGCAATTATTCAAATAAGAATCCAAACCAGTTAATAGGATATGACTGTGGTTGAATAGGACAAAGAAAAAGTGCAGAGAAAACAACATCTTATGGCATAATGGTTACACATACAGCAACACAGTGGATTGATTTTCCATTTGACTCCTGAAGATGAGAACGGCAATTAGAATAGCAAAATGAATAAATGAATAAGTGCATCATCTATGAATAAGAGGACAGAAGTAGATAGTGTTTTGAAATTTCAACAGTTCATGATAAAGTTAGAAAGAAACCCTGCCTTTGAAATGAGATGTGAAAAAATGTAATGAACTCTTCTGTTCTGAATCAGATTGATGATTACCCATTCATTCTAAGATCAGAGACCAAATTCTGGGTCTTGCAAGAGCAGATCGACAGACATACTTCCCTTGCCTTCTTTGTTTTCTTGTCTCTTCTGATCTTCTCTTCCTCTTTTCAATCTCTTCAACACCCTCGGAGACTGGGAGATGCTGGAGGAAGGAATCTTACTCTTTTACTTCCTCCAGTCACTGCCGTCCAGATACGCACACAGGACTCTGTACTTTCCACCCTTTGGAGGAACCACCTGGCCCTGTCTATCATGGCAATGAAAAGCAGTTTTCCACCCTCTGTTCTTCAGCTGATGGAAGAACAAAATCATCGAGTCATAAAACTCATCTGGATTTCCAATCCATCTTTGAGAAAAAGTAAACTGTTGTTCTTGGCTGAGCCCCAGGGATCACTGCTTAATTTCTCAGTTCATTTTCCCCTCTTAGCTGGTGTATCTATACGGGCCCCTCCATAGTTCCCTTATGAAAATGTGCATTTTTAATGCCACAAAAAGACGGAAAAAATCATTTTTTTGTAAATATTCTTTCAGTAGAATTGCAATCAATGTAGTCAGAACTAACAAGCAGATGGATGTATTTGAATGCCATTATCTTGTGTACAATGATATTATCTGTTTCATGAAAAATTCAGCAGTTTGGGCTGCTTTAGTGAAGGGAAGATGGAAGTAAAAAAAATAGCAAGAAAAACATGATCAGACTCAGAATCCCTGAGGGGGTCCCATTGCATCATTTAGCAGGAGAATGAGCAATGCAGGAGAAGCGGTGATGGCGGAGGCACTGTCTGTGCTCCTTATGGCATTCTTGGCTTTGGGTCCCACTCAAGCCCCACAGCTGTAGGTGGGAGCTCCTGGGCATGCTAAAGCATCACACCGTGACATTTTTATCATCCGTCTAAGAGAAGAAAATAAATTTGCTAACAGAATAGAGCTGGCAGGCTCATACTACCTTGTCACATTCCAGACATCTCCTGGTCTGGCCTGAGCCAGAGGAAACCTAAGTGTGGGCCAGAAAGTGTGTGATGGACATGAAGTAGACTTAAATAGTCTGGGGGGGAAGAATGTAGGTTTTCTGAGACTGGAATATGTATTTTTTTTTTTTTTTACTGGGGATCTGAGGAATGAAAACATTTGGCTGCAGGGGGTACGTGACCTCAGTTTTATTCTCTATAGGCCCAGGATATATTGATATAGGCAAAATGGATTTGAAAATTGTGCAGACCTTTTTTTTTTTTTTTTTTTTTTTTTAGATAATGTGCACAGTGAGGGAGAAGAACCCAAGCAGTCTCTGCAAAAAACATTTTCAAAGTTTTTTTTTAATCACCTGATGATTAAAATACAAACTCTTTAGAGACCCTTATACAAAATGGCATCTACTTATTCCTTCAAAATGGCTCATTTCTTTCCTGGATATATTTCTTATGCCTTAACCAATGCCATTTTTTAAACCTGGAATATTCTGTCCCTGGGTTACTGTCCGCAGTATCCAAGGGACAGAACATTCCAATATCTGAGCTTTTTGAAGTTCTCTCCTTCTACAAAAACATATTTCAGTATTCATTATTCTAGTGAGGGCTTCCTGGGCAACTCTCATTTTCTGAGCGGACTATGCATTTTTCACAAAGCAGACCTCACCTAGCCTTGTATTGTGGCTCATCACATCTTGCATGTTCCCAATCAGGTGATGAGTTACTTGAGGTTAATCTTAGTGACTCTAGCATCTAACAAGCTGCCCTAAACACATTAGACACCCAGAAAGTGTAACATATTGGTAAAACTGTTTAGTACAATTAAATGGCATAATTAATGTTTTATAATTAAATTGTGTGAATGATGACATTGGATTATTGGAGACAATGCAACATATTAATATTATAAAGTTTCAAATAAATAGTGTCTATTATTTTAATAAGAACAACCTTAAAATTTGCTTTTGTATATCTCTCTGGGTTAACTTAGTAAAGAAAGATTGTTATGTGAATTAAGTTTTTCTAGGAAAAATAATACATGACTAGCAGCTTGATGCAGATATCTTCAGAAAAAATTGAGAAGTACAGATCATATATATGTTAAACACACAAATTAAAAACACATCTAACTAAAGCATAGCACATGATAATTAACACGGGAGTACTTAAATTTATTATTTCTATTATAGTGATACAAGGTGCATTGTATGAATAAGATTCACTCTGGGGCACACTTATTTCACATTGGACCTTGGCAGACTGATGGTGGATACCAGAGACAGGAGAATGTGCAGGGGAGATATTTATGGACTTTCCTAGTAGACAGATATTTCCAACATGAAGATTCCACAGTTTTAATTTTTTCCTTGACATCTCCTAGGTATTCATTTCTCTGTGTCTTTTCTCTTTCCTTCCCAGTCTTGAGGTTTTTCTTACCTTTCCCTGTCTCACTCTATCCTCTTTTTTATCCTCATCTTCTATTTCTCAGTTAGCCAATGATGACTATAAAATTTCATTGGACATAATTACTTAACAGTTTTATTAAAATAATATGTAGTTTTAAAATCGCTGCTGAAATCACATCATTCTCTCTTTATCTGTTATGTTAAAATTAGTGCCTTTTTATCTACATAGTTCATTAGCAATGAAATTAACATGAATTTCTTTCATTATAATATTAATAGTTTGAATGAAATATATTTTAATTTTTTACTTCTAAATGATGTATCAGGAGAAGTGATGAAATTCAGGACTTTTCTTCATGATGAAAAATGTGGTCATTTCTATTAAAAAGTCTCTGCTGCAGGGAAAAAATGAGCCTGGTAGATACTTTATAGAGTTAGGTTTTATGATTTGTAATTGGATAACAGTGCTATGTTTAAATCCATGTAAAAATGTAATAGAAATTATCTGAAAAGTGAAATAGCAGAAAACTGTTTGTTTGTTTGTTTTTGATAGGATGCTGTGTATAGAATTTATGTAAAATTCTAGCAAGTAAAAAGCACCGGGAGACAAGTCACTTTAAACTATGTAAGTCAATGGGTTTTTTAAAAAGAAAGTATATATGTTACATTTATTGAGTATAGATAAGTGGAATATAGTACCAGAGATATCTTTGAGCAGATATGGAAAATAAGGTATTTGATATTCCTTTTCTGATTTACTGCCCTACACATATGTTAATGACTATGTCTTTACATTTGACCTGGTGCATTGCAGAGGGCACAGATACAAAAGTTTGTAAAGTACTCTTGATGATCAGTTGGAAATCTTCAGATTTAATGAGATTTACACCGAGGACACTGAGATTTACACGAGATTTACATCGAGGACACCGAGGACATTAATAGTAGATGAATAGTAATATTCATCTACTATTACTGTTGTTGCAATAGTAGATGACACCTGAGTGTAAGATCTATAAAAACATCACATTTGTTGATGCAAATTTTAAAGAAATCTGCTTTTGTAGTTAGCATGACTGGCGGGGAGTCTGAGACTGTTGTTATTTTCGCTGAGAGGGCAGTGTCTGTGTTACAGTTTTCATTGTATCCAGGGTTCCTAACACAGGGGTGGGCTCGATTAAATACTGTTCTTGGGAGACACGAACTTTAAAAATGAAAATGGGCTGCTTGCACCCACTCTGTGAAATGTGGCTGGTGCTCTAAAATACTGGAGAGTGCCTTTAGGCCTTGAATCAAGAGCATTATGTATGTTATTTAAAACTCTCTGTTCCATATAATAAATTGAGAAGACTGTATTGGCACCGACTCGCCATTCATTCAGCTCTCAGAATGACAGCTTTCACTCTAAAGGTTTTTAAGCATTCTTATTCTGCCCATCCCCATTGGTTTGAACAAATTAAAATTCAAGATCGAAATATTGTTATCCGTTGAGAAAGCTGCCAGCTCTTTAAGAAAAATCTATATTTTATGATAAAGCCAGAATTTATATTTGGAGCAAAAAATGGCAACTAAACATTTCTAATTTGGTCTGATTTCACTGTTTTCCAGAGGCTTGAGGAAGGTTAGAAAGGAAGTTACAGAATTAAAAAAAAATATTTAATCTAAGTTGTAAAGGAGCTTGGAACCACACCACAAGCATCATAATTAACTTTAATAATTATAAATGTAAATGCAGACAAGCCACAAGGTTTTAATGGTGTGCCACATGCTTCTGCTAATTATTTTAGAGTTTGGACACATTCAGTGCCAGCTAATTATAAACCCTGCTATGGAAATCATCTGTTTATATTAGACTTATTGATCTCTAGTGTTTAAGCAATATGAAAAGGGAAATCTACAATGCTGGACCATCTGCTTTGTATTCCTAATTGCTTTTAAGGAATCAAATATATAAATAGTCAGCTTTTTATATATTGGGCTTCAAACTCTTTCAAGAAACATATGTGCAAACCCAAGTGAATTTTAAAAAAGCCTATTCAGAAGTTACTTCCCTGGCTCCTCTTAAGGAGTCTTCCCCATCCCTCACCCACATGGCACCCTCCTCTGACTTTTTTGCAAGATCTCCAAAGTACCGGTCTTTTCTCCCAGATCTCCCAAACTGGTCAAAGTAGCTGAGACTTCAGATGTTCACCCTTTTTAATTATACCTTGTTTTCCTTCCTAAGAACATATTCTCTTCCCCACTGCACTTCACCCCACCTCTTACAGCCATGAATATTGCCATTTTACACTGTGGGAAGATGGCAAGGAATAAATGTGCGGGTGAACAGTTTCCTGTCGCAGGAGAGAGTTAACATCACTACATCTGCTGGCCGTGGGGCAGGTCCTGGTTGGTAGAATCTGAGCAGCATCGCCTCTCATCACTGGCATGTCCAGAAGGCAAGCATCCTCTTGGATGAGGGCTCTAATTCCACGTGGAGGTTGGGTTTAAATGAAGAAAATGAAATTGTTTACTTCATCCACTAATTACTTAGATGGTTATTATTTTAGAGTGTTCAAGTAACTGGCCAAAACAATTTATACACTGGAAAATATTTCTTAAAAAATCCTTATTAATCTCTTTTAGATATTTGTATTAAATCAGAGAATCATTAGCTTAAAATAGTTATTCCTATTACTGCTATTATTCATATTAGTTACTCCTATTAAAGTAGGAGTTTTTCTTCCTAGTGTTCTACCACGCTCATATTTCACCAAAAGTAATTATTAGAGACTAGTAATTAATATATATGTATGCTATATGATAGTTTCCCTAGGTTTAGGGCCATTTATTTGCCTTTGTGAGAAATACACATTTAGGATTAATTTGTAATTTTATAGAAACATTGCATGACATAAACATGAAATAATTATTTTTAGTTTTTAAAGTACTTTTTTAAAAGTACTTTTTAAAACTTTGGTCATATAAAAGTTGTGAATTTTGTATTAAGAAATCAACAGAAGAAAAGTAATCCATCTGACATTCTTTCATAATTATACACTTAAATACCATTGCAGAAGGCTCAGAGAAGACTGAAGTGTAATGCCTAACCCCAGATCGCTGACAGGAAAGGGTACAGAAAAGAGTCTCTTACCCTAGTTATAAGAATGAAAGTAATAATAATAATAATAATAACCCTGACAATTGCTTTTACTGTTATTTTGGGGAGAGGCACCAGTGTGTTCCATCATGCTCTAAATAAGAGAAGAGTTAATAAAAACTGCCTGCTACCATCAGTAATGTGCAGTCATATATGTTGGATAAACATTTATCTGGAATGTACCCATAGACATACATATACAGATCCCAAGGTTTGTTAAAACAACCAGTCATGTCCAAACAGTTGTGACTTTTCTGTGGTGAGTTCTCTGTTAGAAATCTGCTCCTCTGAGATTTTTCGTCTGCCCCTGAAAAAGGCTTTACTCATTCTTTTTCTGATAGTTTCAAATGGAAGTAATGTTACCTGCCACTCAGGCCCTGTGCCGCAGACTGCCAGCGTCTCTGAGTTTTAATCTCAGCACAGGTGTGATTGTAGGACGGGCTTTCTGCATAATCTAAGTTCATTTTAACTAGAGCTACAGGTTTCCTTCAGCTCTGCACTGAAAAGAATATTTAAAGTCAGAAACAAGATTAGGACCTTTCTCAAAAGGTGTTTTAAGTGACTCACGTTGCCCTGACTGGTGTGGCTCTGTTGGGCATCACTGCTGTACAGCAAAGGGTTGCTGGTTCGATTCCCGGTCACTACACATGGCTGGGTTGTGGGTTTGGTCCACAGTTGGGGTGTGATCAGGAGGCCACTGATCAATGTTTCTCTTACACGTTGATGTTTCTCTCCCTCTCTTGCTTCCTCCTTCCCTCTCTTTCTAAAAATAAATAAATAAATAATAAATAAAATTTTAAAAGGCTCATGTTCTCCAAACCCTTTCAAAGTTACAAATCCAGAGAGCACAACTGGCAGCTACATTATCAAAGCCTTTCTGACAATTCTACCATTTAAATTGAGTAATATTGTTTAATGGGCTTTTCAAAAGCAACCATGCTTTGGATCTGACGCTCCAGTACAATTATCTTTCAGGCCAGTAATAATTATAGTATTTATTTCCATCTGGAGTTCAAGGGACTCTTACATGTGAATACGGATAGAGAGTTGAGCATCTTCTGCTTATAGAGTGGACACTAATTTGATATTTGTGTCCCCAGCCATTCCATGTTTGGTTCATATAGACTACAGGAAATAGCTTTCCCCTGGTCTTTCTTGCCACCAGCAAGTTGTGGTAGTTTTCTATGAGTTAGCTTCATGATAATGCTTTCATGGAAACCAAAGATATAAAAGAAAAATTATTGTTATTCAAATTGTATTTTCTATAAACTGAAATAATTTGGAAGATGCAGTTTGTCCGTTTTTATTGTCATTTAACAGAACTCCAAATATCTTAGCATTAAACTCGCGCATTTCCTAATTTCTCTCAATCTGTCCCAAAGAAACAAACATTTTCATTACTAATAGCCTTTTTAAAAAAATCTTGGACCAAAGATAGTCTTTGGTACACAGTAGGGCTTCAAAATTTGTTAAGGTATTGTTCAATGGATGATTTTAACAAATATCTAAATGCCTGCCAGAGTTCTTATTTAATTAAGTTCTTAAAAAGTAAAGAACTATTAGGTTAAGTCATATGAAACTGCATTTTTGCAGGGGAAAATAACTGGCTATTAGTTATTTTATGTAGTTCAACAATATTTTCTATACAATGGCCTATTCACTTATATTTTTTTGGTAAAAGAATATTTTTGTTTTTTGAAAGTGGAATTAAACAATTTTTTTATCTTAACTATTGTAATAAAATTGTAACACAATAATGAAAGCCAAAAGTGGTGAGAAAAATTTTTTAACTCAACAATATGACTTTTATTGATTGTGTTACTTTATCAGCTGTAAAGTGGGAAATTTGACATGTGCTCACACAAAGTTTCTATTTGACAATTATGATCTAATTACTTTACAGACCCCTTATTATATACTTTACATGTGTATTTGATATCAAAGTCACTTTCCTTTTGGTGAGGCCTTTCACAGTTCATATGGATTTCTTTCCACTAGAAAAAATCATCTTGGGGTATGGTCTGGGTTGGGTAGTATCCATCTCTCAACCTAAATCTTATAAGATTGCCCACTGTCCATTCTTTGGATTGTTGGCAGTCTTCATTTTGAGATTATGGGAGAAATTAGCACATTAATGGTGAGATCTATAACCTTTCATAGATACCAGACATTAGAACAGAGCGATATACTATGAAGTAATCTATGGTTATGGTTTCAATTTCATGCGTCATGTTCCTCAAATTTCATAGCTATCAATGGGTGCATTCATTTATAAGAGGCATTTTCAATATGTATTTTAAATGGTATTATATATTTTCTATCCTGCCCTAGCATCAAGATGGACTGGTCATGCCTAGGAATTCTTAGAGATTGAGATTTGTAAGCTTTTTATCATATACCTCTCTATGAACTCACACTTTGAAATGATTGCAGCTACTGCTTTCTCACACATTATAAATGTTAGATAAGCATCATCTGAATACTAGTCACCTAAAAGGGGTTAAATATATTCAAAATATTAACTTTGAATTTTATTTTATGCTCATCTCATGTTTTTTCCTTATAAATTGCATATACTGATTGTCTGTTATTCTTCATTTCTATTCTACTTTGGGAATATATCCAAAGAAACCCAAAGCACTGATTCAAAAGAATACATGCACTCCTATGTTCATAGCAGTGTTATTTAGAAAGGCCAGGATTTGGAAGCAGTGCAAGTTTCCATCGGTAGGTGAGTGGATAAAGAAGCAGTGGTACATTTACACAGTGAAATACTACTTGGCCATAAAATGAAGGAAATCTTACCTTTTGCAACAATGCGGATGGACTTGGAGAGTATTATGCTAAGTGAAATAAGCCAGTCAGAGAGAGATAAATGCCATATCATTTCACGACTTGTATATGTGGAATCTAATAAACAAAATAAACAAACAAAATAAAACAGATTCATAGACACAGAGAACATACAGCTGTTAGAGGGGAGGAGACTGGGGTACTTGGTGGAAAAGGTGAAGGGATTAAGCAAAGAAAATCCTCATAGACACAGACAACAGTATTGTGATTGTAAGACGAAAAGGTGGTGGGGAAGGATAGAAAATAGTAAAGGGGAGTAAATGGTGATGGAAGGAGACTTGACTTAGGGTGGTGAATGCACACTACAATATACAATATAGGTCTCAGGAACGCAAAATTATAGCATTGCATACCTGAGACCTATATACCTTAATTAACCAATGTCACCCCAATAAATTCAATAAAAAATATATATAGTGGAATCATTTAAACTCTTAACTCTGATTAGAATTAATAACGTTCCTGACTTCAGTTTGGGGAGTAAAAACTGTTAGGTGGAAAATGGAAACTCAGTAAATTTCCTTCAATGAGGACAGAATCTCCTTAGTGTGAGAATCCAATCAGCCCCTAGTGAGGTTGCAATGTCCTCTAAAAATACAAAACATAGGGTAAGATAATTGGATTTGGCCTCTGGGGTTCCAAGAATACCACAACCTGGGTGCACGGCTGCCTCAGAGAATCAGGACGCAACTGCAGCCTTCCAATTCCTATAGTCCTTGTTTTCCAAGCCCTCTCCGGACTTTCGCATAAGAATCCCAGCATAGTACTACTCTTCAGGTAGTGAAAACACCCGTGCCTCCGTTCTTTATTTTTTAAAGTAGGTACAATAAAAGGATGGCTTTATCATTTTACATCGTTTCCTAAAATATTACAATATGAGCTCCCAAACTAAACTTTGAGTTTCTGGCAAAAATTGTAATATAGCCAAGGTATTAGCCGCCCCCACCCCACGTTAAAAGGAAGTCAGAGTGAAACCCAAACCGTAGTGAGGCTTTTGAGGAGCTATAATTAGGGTTCATGAGATGAAATAAGGCAATTCCTGCTAACATTTATTTAATGCGGATGTGTTTTGGGGGAAATAAATAAGAATATTTTAGAGTTGTAAAGTGAATACTAGAAACTAAACTTTCATCTTCTTTGATTATATGATAGAAAGGGTTAAAATTCCCTATGTAGATCACTCAAGTTTTATTATATAAGATGACCTTAGGAACTGTCATCTCCCTTGAATTTATACAAAGAATTCAAAGTAGAGGTTTTCTAGGTTACACTTCTTTTTTCAACCCTTTGTCCTGTCAGCTCAGTCCTTGATATCTTCATCTGCCGACATGCCCAGATGTGCTGTGAATGTTGATTTGAGCTGGCCCCTCAACCCCTCCCTGCTGGTGTCATTAAAACCAGGGAGGCAGCGGCTCCCCTGGCATCTTTGGCACGGCTTGGCTTTACACTGCGGACTAAATTATTGATGAAGAGCACTTCTGTCGCAGTGTGTTTTACCCACCTTTAAATGAAACAGTGCGGATTGAGCTGTCACTGCCTCCTCACTCCCTGCAACTTCTACATGACATTTATGATGTGGTTCAGATTGCACCGAAGCAATTAATTTCCAGTGGAGTCTGCACTCAGAATGAAGATCCCTGACAATTACCAAGGGCTGGTTTCTCAATGAGCACATGACACACTCATCAATACTGTACACAAAAGGAAAACACCCAAATACATGTAAAAGGGTCTCTGGGATTTGTGATCCTTTCCTCCTCCTCAAATTGAGTTCTGGATTCCAAGACTTTGCTTCCATATTGTGCATTTGGTTCTCCTCTGTCTTTTTCTGAAAAGATGGGTGGACTTACCTGTCCAGCACATATTTTACACATACTGCCAAAATTTTAATAAAATTTTGTTGGCTACAGTATGTGTTTATTCTAGATGACGTCTTTGTCTGCTTGGTTTTGCCAGTAAAATATCCTTTGATATTTGCATTCAGTTCATCAAGTGATTCTGTGACCCTCATATATTTTCCAGTCCATCCCATGAGTGAAATAAGCGGCATGTGTATGCATACATGTGTATATGCATACTTAAGTATGTGCATGTACCTGCATGTGTGTGTGTATTTGTATATAGGAATATTCTTGAAGAATATAATAAATATTTCCAAGTATGTGAAATTTAATATCTAATCAATTATAAAAGATTATTTTTTGCCTGTTTCTTTTTAAAAATTATAAAAATGTAATTCAGATTAACTTGGGGAAAAACCTCTATTATATAATACTTTAAAAGATATACAGTTTCAACATTTTTGAGAATATTGGATAACATCAACTTAGCATATGCACATTATTTTAAAAATTCTTCAAAATATTCTAATAAATAGATATTAAAATATTTTTAATTAGCCTATCTATTCTTCTGAAGGCTTGAATATAAATTCCCATTTGCAATATTAATTCATTTAGATAATTTTTTCCTCATAGGTAGAATTTTGTTTTGTCCAAACTGGTTCATATTCAGCAAGAATGTACATGGGGTAACTCCCCCAAACTGGAATTCATTTATAAAATAATGTGCATTTATTCTTACATGTTTAAACTTCAGTCACCTTCAAAGTACTCTCCATTTGATGCAATACACCTATTGAGATGTTGTTTTTCCACTGCTCAAAACAGTTTTTGAATTTGTTGATTTTGATGCCTTTTAGTGTTTCTGCTGTTTTTTGTTTCACCTCTTCCACACCCACAAAATGTTTCCCTTTGAGGACTTTTTTCATCCAGGGGGGTGGGAGGGAAGTTGCTCAGGGAGAGATCAGGTGAATAGGGAGGGTGGGGCATGGGGGTCATGCCATTTCTTGGTCAAAAACTGCGGAACACTCAGTGTGGTGTGGGCAGGTATGCTTGTAAATCACCCATCATGAAATGGACAAATGCATTGAAAGAGTCTTCAGAAAAAAAAATTCACTGAAGCTGAATGCAGCCTCTCAGAACAATGCCAGCTGGTACACTGATACAGATGGGTTCCTAGAACACCACCTAGTGGGGGAACCCTATAGTACAAGGGGCCCACCCTCCAGAAGATAATTCTGTGTTTTGGGGGGTTCCCCCTCATGTAGTGAATTAATGAGTTTTTAAATTTTTGATTTAGTTCTCACTTAAATACCAGTGCTTCAGAGCTAGTGGTTAAGATCTAAGAGGCAAAGCAAAGTCTTCCATGCTGAGGTACTTCTGGAAAGCAGCTATCAGTCTTTCTTGCAAAGGCACCATTTAGCAAGGCATTAAGCAGTGAGGACTTCAGGTGGCAAACTTCAGATATGATCTAGGAAGTAGCTTGTGTACTAGAAGATCATAGTTTGGGAGTATATTTAATGTGTCAGTCAGGTAACTGAGGAGTCTGGGTGACTCTAAGCATTACCACAAACAATGAAAATCCTACTGTGGGTCAAAAAGCATTTTACATGCCATTATTTACCCTCACTTGCCCCTTGTCCTTACTATTTACATACATACTTCCAACATCTCTCTAGTGAAGCGGGTTGAATGGTGGGAGAATACATATTATATGATGTCTGTCCAGAAAAATCCAGCCATTGTTAATATAATGAAAGTGGTTTGCATGACATCAATGTAACCTGGCAGCCAAGGAGAGTGGACTGGAATGCACATGCGTGAATGATGATGACTTCACTGTACTAGTTAGTGGGGGTGGTAGATGCCATTGAGTGAGCACGTGTACTGTGTGTCCCTTGCATTTAAAATGACTGAGCAGGTAGAACAATGTATCTGTATCGAATTTTGCGTTAAGCTTGAGCATTTCTCTGTGGAAACTATTCAGAGGATTCAGAAGGCAGTAGCTATGGACAACTGGTGATTGGCAGCTTCATTATGACAATATACCTGCTTATGCATCATGTCTTGTGCAGAGTTCTTTGTGAAACATCAAATCACCCAGGTGACTCAGATATCCCTGCAGCCCAGATTTGGTGCCCTGAGACATCTGGCCTTTCCCAAAATGAAAGTCATTGAAAAGGAAGAGATTTCAGGCCATCAGTGAGATTCAGGAACACATGTCAGGGCAGCTGATGGTGATTGGGAGAACTGGGTGAGGTCCCAAGGTGCCTACTTTGAGGGGGACTGGGGTGTCACTGTCCTATGTACAATGTTTCTTGTATCTTCTTCAATAAATGTCTCTATTTTTCTTTTTTAAAGTATTATGTATTTAACTTTATATAGTACATAAGAGTATATAAGATGTACAGAAAACATTATTTCATTGTACAAATGTAAGGAAGTTAGAATGCATAGGTTTTTAACTCACACTGTAGTCCTTTCCTTGTGGTATTGGTCAAAGATTGGTCATCAGAGATGAGGCTGGTAGGACCTTTGTTGGATTTAAGATATAATGGTACCAGTATTTGGAGGAGTGAGTCCTGTTGTGTTTGTTTTATAAGGCGTAGGCCTATTATTTCATGATCACTCGATATTCATTTCTTGATTGAGGATAAAAGGGAGAAAAGCAGGGCTCTAATGGTGGTTGCCATACCCTATTACAAGGCCAACGTAGAAATACTTTTCACATTACATAGCTGGATAGACCTCGATTTTTCCAAACTGAAATCCGATGTTCTCTAGTCCTTTGAAATAAAAATAAATAAAACATGAAGTATCTCTTTTTAGAATTCAGAATTTGATCTCATTCTCCTTTATCCTTAGGGTTATTTATTGTACTAAATCACCCTTTCTGTACTTCAAGAGATGATGGTTCAACAAGATAAATTTCTGGAAAGAAATCCCACCTTAAATATTACCTGCTCTTCCTCAAATAACATGTATGCTTCAGATGAAGAAACATACAGTCTAGTTTTGGTCCAAAGTGATACATTTCTAACCACCCTCCTGCCCCCGCCCCCAAACAAAGACACCTAATACTGCTTTTGATCAAGATGTTTTGGGCACACTTGTGCATGCTCTAGCACACATATGTTCACAAATAAGCTGATAATGGCAACACTATCTGGTGACATTTTCAGACTGAATGTTCCCTTTTTTACCTAAGAGATATGTGAGAAGACTTGTAGACATTGGAAAAGAAAATTCTAATTATGATCTATCTAAAACATTTGATAATGATGATACATTTTTTGAGTACTCACTTTATTTGCTTTGACGCAGTGGCATTTTCTCCTTGACTTTGCACAGCAACTTTTTGAGGCACTGTTACCCTTCTCGTTAGTTGGTGAAGAAAGCAAGGCTTAAAGAGGTTGCATGTTTTTTCAAGGCCACAGGGCCAGTTGGTAGCAAAGTCAGGACTATATCCTATATCTAACTTCTTTTTGCTTTACTATAGTCAATTCTTTGGTGAACATAATTTACTCTTTTATATGATTTCTAAAATTTTCT
Source organism: Desmodus rotundus (assembly GCF_022682495.2). NCBI lineage: Eukaryota > Metazoa > Chordata > Mammalia > Chiroptera > Phyllostomidae > Desmodus > Desmodus rotundus. The sequence continues at coordinate 133,630,411 of NC_071391.1, read as the reverse complement.
GCATAATTTTACTTATGCAGAAAAAAATTGGCCAAGTCATTTCAGTCACCAATTCTATTTTTGTGTTTTTAACTTGAATCTGGGGTCCATTCTTTGCCTTTCTCTTATATTATACAGACAGTGGTAACCATCTGCCTACTAGCAATAGATAAAAACATGATCAGTTGACCCTTGTAAAACTGCACAGTTCATGCTTTGTTTTACACATTCTTATGTAGAGAAAAAGAAATAAAAAGGACCTAAGGTTATATTATGTCATTAGTTATATAAATAATTTACACTAAAATCCTTCCATTTAGTATTCAGTTAATTTAAAAACTCTTTTCCTTTTACTCTACATTCTCAGTAAGTCACAGATGTGTAAAGACTTCCCTTTTTCCTTTCAATTTGCTAATTCCTTCCACCCATGTTCTATCTCTTTGACTCAATTATTCTAGGTCCCTGAATCAGATAATTGAGGTTTTCTAAAATGATATTCCTGAGGTTTTCTATAATGGAATTGGTGAAGACTTTGGGACTCCCAGTAACCATCTTCAAACTGTTGTATTTCTTATTGGCCTATAGACATTGAGTCTTGATTGGATTGGAGTTGTTAATATGAACAACAAGTGAATATTTACTTGTTACAGGCGGAGTATTTGGCTATATATTTTAAGAAGTGTAATATCTGGAAAAACAAAACCCTCTCAGATAAAGCAGTATGATATAGTGGAAAGAGATGAAATCTGAGTTTACAGACCTGAGTCCACATCAAAGGTGGTATACTTGTTCTCTCCATAATCTCACACAAATTAGATGACATATAAAATTATTTCACCACCTGCAAAATGGAGATAATTTTACCTGACCTTACCACTTCTAAGATTATTAGCATTTCAGTAGCCAAGATATGGAAACAATCTACATATCTATCAATAGATGAATGAGTAAAGAAATTGGTGTGTGAGTGTGTCTGTGTGTATACATACAAATGGAATATTATTTATGTATAAAAAGAATGCAGCATTGCCATTTGCTGCAACATAAATGGACCTTGAGGGTATGATGCTAAGTGAAATAAGTCAGACAAAGACAAATATAATATGTTCTCTCTTATATGTGGAATATGAAAAACAAAACACCAAGCTCATACATACAGATAATAAATTGGTGGTTGCCAGATGTAGGGTTGAAGTGGGAGAAATGCATGGAGAGGCTCTAAAGAAAAAAGTGAATATTTTATGTTACAGGCATTGAATTGGAGTCTAAATTTCTGGAATTCAGAGAACCTTTCATGAGTAACTTCTAGTAGTTATTAACCCATATCAGTGGTTATATACAATTAGAGGAAAGATAGTAATAGAAATACGAGACAAGATGTTGGATAATCTTAGTTCTAATATATCTAGTGCTTCCATTTTATGTTTCATCATTTTGAAATGATTAAACCTCAGCTGAATGGATAAGAAAACATGACCCAAACATATTCTGCCTACAAGAGACCCACCTCAGAACAAAAGACCTTCACAGACTGAAAGTGAAGGGCTAGAAACAAATATTCCAAGCAAATGGACAGGAAAAAAAAAAGCTGGGGTAGCAATACTCATATAGGACAAAATAGACTTCAAAAAAGAGCCATAAAAAGAGACCCAAAAGGTCACTTCATAATACTCAAGGGAAGAATCCATCAAGAAGTCATAAACATTGTAAATATATATGCACCCAACATAGGAGCACCCAAATACATACAGAAAATCTTGGAGGACTTCAAGAAAGATATTGACAGCAACACAATTATAGCAGGGGATATTAACAGCCCACTGTCAAAAATGGACAGATCTTCCAAACAAAATATCAACAAAGATATTATGGCATTGAACAATGCCCTAGAAGAAATGGACTTAACAGATATATATAGAGAGAGCCTTTCATCCCAAAGAAGCAAAATACACATTCTTTTGAAACGCACATGGAACATTTTCAAAGATAGACCACATGATAGGACACAAAACAAATTCAAGAAAACTGAAATCACATCAAGCATTTTCTCCAACCACAAGGGACTGAAACTAGAAACTAACCTCAAGGAAAAACCCCCCAAACACTCAAACTCATGGAGATTGAATAGCATGCTATTAAACAATGAATGGGTCAAGAATGAGATTAGGGAAGAAATCAAAAAGTTTCTGGAAACAAATGAAAATGAACTCACAAAATCCAAAACTTATGGGACACAGTGAAGGCAGTCCTGAGAGGGAAGTTCATAGCAATACAGGCCTACCTTAAAAAGATAGAAACATTTCAAATAAACACCCTAACCCTACGCCTACAAGAACTTGAGGAACAACAAAGACAACCCAGAGCAAGTAGAAGGAAGGAAATAACCAAGATCAGAGCAGAATTAAATGACATAGAGACTAAAAGCACAATTCTAAGGGTCAATAAATCCAGGAGCCGGTTCTTTGAAAAGATAAACAAAATCAACAAGCCCTTAAGTAGGCTCATCAAGAAAAAAAGAGAGAGGACCCAAATAAACACACTCAGAAATGAAAGAGGAGAGATTATAACTGATACCACAGAAATACAAAGGATTGTAAGAAATTACTATGAAGAACCATATGCCAAGAAATTTGAAAACCTAGGTGAAATGGACAAATTTCTAGAAAAATATAATCTTCCAAAACTCAATGAAGAAGAAGCAGAAAGCCTGAACAGACCAATAACAGCTGGTGAAATTGCAACAGTAATCACAAAGCTTTTGACACACAAAAGCCCTGGACCAGACAGTTTCACAGGAGAATTTTACAAAGAATTTAAGGAAGAAGTAACCCCCATCCTCCAGAGATTATTTCAAAAAATTCAAAAAGATGGGAGACTCCCAAACACTTCTTATGAAGCCAGCATCATCCTAATCCCAAAACCAGATAAAGGCACAACAAAGAAAGAAAACTTCAGACCAATATCGCTGATGAACATAGACGCTAAAATCCTCAACAAAATATTGGCAAACCGCATCCAGCAATACGTTAAAAAGATCATACACCATGATCAAGTGGGATTCATCCCAGAGATGCAAGGATGGTACAATATTCACAAACCAATAAACATAATATACCACCTAAACAAAATGAAAGACAATCACATGATCATATCAATAAATGCAGAAAAAGCATTTGGTAAGGTACAGCACCCATTTATGATAAAAATACTTAGCAAAGTGGGAATAGAGGGAGCATTCCTCAACATAACAAAGACCATATATGAGAGACCTACAGCCAACATCATATTCAATGGGCAAAAATTTAAGAGCTTTTCCACTAAGATCAGGAACAAGACAAGGATGCCCGCTTTCACCACTCCTATTCAACATAGTACTGGAAATCCTAGTCACAGCAATCAGACAAGAAACAGAAATAAAAGGCATCCAAATTGGAAAGGAGGAAACAAAACTGTCATTGTTTGCAGATGACATGATAGTATACATAGAAAATCCTATAGACTCCACCAAAAAACTATTCAACCTAATGAATGAATTTGGCAAAACAGCCAGATACAAAGTCAATACTCAGAAATCAAAGGCATTTTTGTATACCAACAATGAAACATCAGAAAGAGAAATCAGGAAAAAAATCCCATTTGATATAGCAACAAGAAAAATAAAGAAAGTACCTAGGAATAAACCTAACCAAGGAGGTAAAAGACCTGTATTCAGAAAACTATACAACACTGAAGAAATAAATTAAGGAAGACACAAACAAATGGAAGCATGTACCATGCTCATGGATTGGAAGAATTAATATCATCAAAATAGCCATACTACCCAAAGCAATTTATAGATAAATGCAATCCCTAGTAAAGTACCCATGACATATTTCACAGATATAGAACAAACATTTCAGAAATTCATATGGAACCATAAATGACCCTGAATAGCTGCAGCAATTTTGAGAAAGAAGAACAAAGCAGGGGGGATCACAATACCTGATATCAAACTGTATTACAAGGCCACTGTAATCAAAACAGCCTGGTACTGGCATAAAAACAGGCACATAGACCTGGAACAGAACAGAGAGCCCAGAAATAAACCCAAGTCTCTATGGCCAATTAATATTTGACAAAGGGGGAAGATGCATAAAATGAAGTAAAAATAGTGGTGTTGGGAGATCTGGACAGCTACATGCAAAAAAATGAAACTCGATCACCAACTTATGCCATACACAAAAATAAATTCAAGATGGATAAAAGACTTAAATATAAGTTGTGACACCATAAAAGTCCTAGAGGAAAACATCGGCAGGAAAATCTCACACATTCCATGCAGCAACATCTTCATAGATATGTCCCCTAAAGCAAGGGACATAAAGGAAAGAATAAACAAATGGGACCTCATCATATTAAAAAGCTTCTGTATGGCTAAACAAAACAGCATTAAAATGAAAAGAGAACCAACTATATGGGAAAACATATTTGCCAATGATACCTCAGACAAGGGTTTGATCTCGAAAATATATAAGTAACTGACACGACTCCACTCCAGGAAGACAAAAAAAAACAATTAAAAAATGGGCAAAGAACTTGAACAGACACTTCTTCAAGGAAGACATAGAGGGCCCAGAGACATATGAATCACTAGCCATCAGAAAGATGCAAATTAAAACCACAATGACATCTCACACTGGTCAGAGTGGCCAACATAAACCAATCAACAAAAAAATGTTGGAGAGGATGCAGAGAAAAGGGAACCCTAGTGCACTGTTGGTGGGAATGCAGACTGGTGCAGCCACTGTGGAAAACAGTATGTATGGAATTTCATCAGAAAACTAAAAATGGAACTGCCTTTTGACCCAGCAATTCTACTGCTGGGATTATACCCTAAGGGCCCTGAAACACTAACCCAAAAGAACCTATGCACCCCAATGTTCATAGAAGCACAATTTACAATAGCCAAGTGCTGGAAGCAACCTAAGTGCCCATCAGTAAGTCAGTGGATCAAAAAACTATGGTACATTTACACAATGGAATTGTACGCAACAGAGGGAAAGAAGGAGCTCCTACCCTTTGCAACAGCATGGATGGAACCGGAGAGCATTATGCTAAGTGAAATAAGCCAGACAGTGAGGGACAAATACCATATGATCTGACCTTTAACTGGAACATAATCAACAAAAGAAAAAAGCAAACAAAATATAACCAAAGACATTGAAATTAAGAACAATCTAACAATAGCCAGAGGGGAGGGGGAGGGGATAGTGGGGAGAAGTGTTTCCAGGAACTACTGTAAAGGACACATGGAGAAAACCAAGGGGAAGGGTGGAAGCAAGGGAGGGAGGTGGGTTTGGCTGTGGTGGGGGGGATGCGTTGGGGGGGAAATGCAGACAACTGTAATTGAACAACAATAAAGTAATTTAAGAAAACAAATTTTAAAAAATAACTTCTCCCTAACAATAGCTTTATGTTGTACTAATTTTAGTGTTTAAATGGCATTCATTAATAAATATAGTGGTGCTTTTTAAGGAGAGAGTATTAAAAAAAGATGGAGGGCAGTATTTTTTCCTTCTAGGCCTTGTAGGACAGAAAAATATTGATCAGTCTATACGTTATTTGATAATGAAGTTTCTAAAAGGAATATTCAATAATTTCCCTCTATCTCATTCTCCAAATTTAAGAAAATATCAAAATACTTGCTACAGATAAGCATCATATATTTATGATACTTATATAAGTATATAAGTATCATATAATTATACCAATCATATAATTACGATTGATATAATTATATAACATGTAGAGTATTAATCTCCTTGTAGCATGCATCATGATTATTGACTCATTTTTTGCTTGCCCAATATGTGAAACCCCAGCCTTTTGAGTAAATGGGTTGAACTATTCCTTCGTGTGAGTCTTCGCAGGCCAGACCATACTTCTCACTAAAGACGCTGTAAGGTCCAGTGTCTGCCCATTCTCAGTGAGTGAAGGTGTGGACGCATGTCTGAAGTGCCATCTATGGGATGCTCCAGCCTAGGATTTTGAATCTGGGTGATGATATAGAGATACTGGGGGACTTCCAGTGATATTAGAATAGAGTGAAGTCAAGTCCTGACTGCCCTTGTGGTGTGACATGGTGGTGTTCTCTGCTGCCTACCTGCCCTCCTCCTGTGGCTCCTACATACTTTTCCAGATAATTCTCCCATCTGCCCATCAATTCCTTGAGTTCACATATACCTAATAAATTCATTTTCTGTTTATATTATCCAAGGCTGACTTCTGTTACTTGCAACCAAGAATCTTGATTAGCTCAACATGCACCAAACAATTGATAAAAAGAAATACTAAAAGTATATGAAACATGAGAAATGAGAGCTACTTTCTGAGGGGCATAATTCAGTGCAATGTAGAAATATTAGAAGTAATAACACTGCATTCAATTCTTTTTATCTTTTTTCTGATTAAGTTTTTAGAAAATGTGAATGGCACCCATAGTTTGGGAGTCCTTTCTCACTGAATTGCTTTGTGCAAAGTGTCATTTTGTCTGCTGTATTCAGTCAAACTCAAAGGAGCGATACCTATTTGTTTTTAAGTATTTTATAGTAGAAAAAGTGCCAAATAAACATTTCCTCTCAATTCTACTGGTAATGTGGTGAGTATTCATAATTCAGTTGTCTGTTTTCCCATGGGAAAGAGAAATGAGCTTTGGATCCAAATGTTGAACCTTCTTTTAATGACAGATTTTGTGGTCAGAAAGAAGGTAAGTGTTTCCTTTGTCATCCTGGCTGATTTTTTCACTTTTGCTGCCTTTTCACAAGACAGCTGGGAGAGATTGTTGTAGAACTAATTGATGGCTGACAGAGTAGACCAAATAACTTGAAAGATTCAGAGAGTAGTTTATTTGCTCTTAGAAAACATAACCCAAGTCTAGAAGCAAGTATTGAGTTGGCCAAAAAGTCTGTTTATTTATTTATTTATTTTGTAAAACAAAAGACACATTTTTCATTTTCACCAATAACTTTATTGATTTGGATATTTGGGGTATGTCCGCTATCTCCCACGTGGTAGAACATTGATTGTTCTCAATGTCTCAATTTGGTCACTATCAACTTCAACTGGTCTACTTGACCATGGAGCATCATCCAGCCAGAAATCTCTAGCATGAAACTTCACAAACCACTTTGGAAATGTTTGATCAGTCACAGCACCTTGTCCATGCACTGCACAATTTTTTTTTTGTATTTCAGTTATGTTTTTACCTTTCTGAAAACAATAAAGCATAAGATGCCAAAAATCTTGTGTACATTCTTCCATCTTCAGTATTAAAATGACTACACAAAAATTCCCCAATTTTGATAATTTTTTAAATACACACTGATATGATAGCTATCACAATATAATCTAACTAAAATTGTTTCAGATGAAATTAAAGACAACTAAACACTATTAGATCCATCATATGGAAAAAACCAAAAGAACTTTTGGCCAACCCAATAGATAACATTATTATACTAACAAATACATAAAGAATTTTTCTTGCTTACTTGAGCCGAGTTAGTCTACTTAAGACAATTATTGTTAAACTCCTTTCCAGAGTATACCTTCGTTACCTTGTTGTGTTGGTAGATGCAAAGAGGTATGTGGGAAACATTATCTGTGAAGGAAGCACTGTGCTCTCCTAGACCTCTTCTGTCTCTGAGTACGCAACCACGTGGGTCATGTGTTATATATGCATACCAAAGTAAAGAATATTTATGACTTAGTGAATATGTAGATATAGTAGTGTTCTTGACCAGCCTGGCAAGCTGTCCTTGAGTATGAGGTTTCACACTTTAAAAAAAATACTTTAAAGAGAGAAAGAGACAAACAATTATATGCATGCTGTCTCTGAACAATAGGGTAGCATTCTCTGAATTCACAAACATAATGACTGTTCATCTTATTCTCTTGGGATAGTGGAGTGGGAATTTACATATTTTGCTTTGGAGGGGCTTTCAAAGCCATTTACTGCTATTATTCGTATACCATTGGATGAAGAGACATAAATCTCCAACATCAGTAAGAGCTTATGTAGTGGATTTGCTGTTTTAAGAAAAAGAAGAATATGTAGTAAAAAAAGGAAGAACTTAGGGTTTCATTTGGGATGAATCTTTGTAGGTCAAAATACAGAATGATAGTACAGAGCAACTATCTATTTGCTTCATCCTTTACTAGGGATATAAATAGTGTATTTTACACTGATTGTCTGACTGGCACTTGTTATACTTTCAAGTTCCTTTGTGGCTTTAAGCTGTTTCCAGCACTCCCTGATTAGAAACAAGTTAAAGATGTTTAGCACTTTTCATAAGGCTCTTGGTCCTGAAGAGTTAATAGTTGATGGCTAAAGTAATGAATATTTGAGATGTTTCTCAAATATAGTGCATCTGACCGTACTTTTCCTTCAGTACCTACTGTGTAGTAATTTTGTTTTCCAGCACTAGCATTCTGCCAGTTGTGGTTAACTGCTAATGATTTTCCCCTTGTGGGAATTACTGGTTAATGATAACCACTAATGATTTCCCCACTTGTCTTGCTTCTAATGATCTTTTTTAAAAAATTAATCTTTATTATATTTTCTTACATTACCTTTTAGTCCCCTTATGCCCCACCCCCAGCAATCACCACACTGCAGTCCACATCCATGAGTCCTTTTTCTGTTTTGTTCAATCTCCCTACCCCCTAATTCCTCCACCCCTCCACTAGATGTCATCCTGCTCTCCATCTATGAGTCTCTCTCCATTTTACTTGTTAGTTCATTAGATTCCACGTATGAGTGAGATCATATGGTATTTGTCTTTCTCTGACTGGCTTATTTCACTTAGCATAATGTTCTCCAGATCCATCCATACTGTTGCAAAGGGTAAAATTTTCTTCCTTTTTATGGCTGTGTAGTATTCCATTGTGTAAATGTCGCAGAGTTGTTTTATCCACTCATCTATTGATGGACACATATTCACCAATATATCTGATAAGGGGTTAATATCCAAAATCTACAAAGTACTTACAAAACTCAACACCAAACCCCTCCCCACCACCCCCCCCCCCAAAAAAAAAACAGTTAAAAAATAAGCAAAGGACCTGAATAGACACTTCTCCAAAGAGGACATACAAATGGCCAATAGACATATGAAAAGATGTTCAGCATCGCAAATCATCAGAGAGATGTAAATTAAAACCATAGTGATATATCACCTCATACCTGTCAGAATGGCCATCATCAATAAATCAACAAAGAAGTGCTGGTGAAGAGGTAGAGAAAGGGGAATCCTTTTGCATTGTTGGTGGGAATGCAGATTGGTGCAGCCACTGTGGAAAGCAGTATGGAGATACCTCAAACAATTAAAAATGTATCTGCCTTCTGACCCAGCGGTCCCACTTCTGGGAATATATGTGAAGAAACCCAAGACACTAATTGGAAAGAATATAAGCACCCCTGTGCTCATTGCAGCATTATTTACAATCACCAAGGTATAGAAGCAGTCTCATGATCTTTTGATAGAGCTCACCTTCCAAATAGTTCTGGTTATTTTACCCTTTGTAGATTTTTAAAACCCTGTAGCTTTTCCCTCCTAGTTAGGCCATCATCTATCTTTTGGGTTCAGAGAGTCAATTTTCTGAAGTATGCATGGACTGCCAAACTTCTCTGAGCTACCTTTAAATTGCTGTTCTTGGAGTTTGTCCATTTTCCAAACTAAGAATTTTTGGCAGCACAGACAACAGAGCTGAAAACCTTGGAACCATACCTGGATCTCCCTCATCACTGTCACATTCAGTCACTTGCTTTATCCTTTTGATTTTTACCTTCCAGTGTCTCACACATCCTACTGAATGGAAGCTTTCCATTCAGACAGTGTTTCTATTTATGTTCCCTTTACTTACCTAGAGTGCTGCAAAGGCTCCTAACTGAATTCTACCTATCTTTTTCTACTGACTCCAAAGCATATTACCCTTATTATTAGCTTGAGCTTCTTAAAACATAGATCTACATCTATTAACTTATTGATTAAAGTACCATTTATTATATCCCCAGATGTTCTGGCATATCTCCAACTCTTCCCCTCTGCCACATCCTTAAGCCCTATCAGGTTAGTTGATTTTCTCTGAACATTCTCTGAAGCTTCCCACCCCTGTCTTTATCCATGTTATTGTCTCACTCTAGAGTGTTCTTTCTCTTCACTGTCCCTCTTAAAAGTCGTATACAGCTGCCAGTCCCAGTATAAATTGCAACCTCTTTCGTGAAGACTTCCTGAAGACCACACCTGGAGGCCATCTTTATCTCCTTTGAATCCCCATAGATCTGCCACTAACAATCCTATGGCAGCTACTCTGTGTCAGAGCAATCAATGTGAGTACTTTTCACCACCCTTTCTCTACTGTGAGTTCTTCAAAGGCAAAAATTCTTTTTTTTTTTTTGTATTTGTCTCACTGACATTTTTTAACTTGCAGAATTTCATACTATAGGAACTGAGATACTCATTAAATAGAATTCTTGATGATCTAGGGAAAAAAGAACATTCTTTTTAAGTCAATTGACCTAATATTAACATAAAATTCTATCACTGCTTTGTTATTTTATGCAAGCAGATTTACCATGAGGTCCCATTAGGCAGAAGTGTATGAAATGAAACAAAAATACTAGATAAAAAAGACTCTTGTGGATTCAGTTTGTTTTACTTTGCATATACCTAACTGAACCCTTATCTGCATTGTGACCCATACCAAGACTGCGTCATGGTCCTCATAATCATTTCGATAATTTTGATAGCAGGCACTTTGTTATGAAACTGTGTAAATTAAAAATGTTTGCTCACATATCACATGCATTTTCCTCTTGTGTTTTGGAGCAAGAGTTGTTCTCATGTCTTTCCACAATTAATGCCACCATCTGTGCATTTTTTTAAACCTCATCCTTTTCTGTCTGTTCTGAGGCTTAGCATCATAAAACCTTTCTTTCCTCACAAGTCTTTATATTCTTCCCCTTTCCACTAACTGCTTCCTTTCAACCAAAATAATGTATGCAAGTCTTCACTTACTTGAAACCACAGTTTTCCCCTGGCTACAATACTATCATACTTTCTTTTTTCCAGCTCAACCAACTTCCCCAAAACAAAGTCTATCCTGATTCCCTCCATTACTCTGCTCTGCATTTGTTACTGTGGTTGGGTTCTGCATGACCTCCCCACCGATAGTGCCTTTAGAAAGATCTCTTACTTTTTTTTTTTATCTAAGCATCTATTTTTGGCTTCAACTGAAATGCTTTGTATTATTTTGAGAAAATCAACCACATTTTTCTTGAAACTCTTCTGGAATACTCTTTTTTATAATATTTTTCCTTCTCTTTCTTTAAGCAATATGTATTCAGCACTAAGTGCACTGTTAGAGAAAATGGGGATACAAAGGCATAGCCTAACATTGTCTTAGAATTCAGTCTAAATAGGCGAGCTGTATGTATGTTATGCATAAAAAGTTATATAATTAAATTTTCAATTCAAAATGATTCTTATTTTAAATGGATCTAATATATGGGCTATTATCTAAGTCTCTTAACTGATACTCCTTTTTTTAGAGGTTCCTATCTCAAATTCATGCTTCTTATATATGAGTTGCATTTTTCTAAAATAAATCACTCTGATCATAATGTTCTCGTTATTTCAACAGTTCTCTGGTAGCTTCTTAAAATTAGACTTTTCAGGAAAATCAGAGCTCCCTATATTCTTGTGACATGTCCATCCACCTGGACTGCTTACTGCTTCCTCAATGCTCATGAAACCTTTGTCCATGACCCTTTCACTGTATTAGCATCACTGCTGCGGAAGGCAGCCTCTGCCATGGCCCCAGTGATCCCTACCTCCTGGCATTCATACTCTTGTGTAACACCCTCACCTTGAGTGCGGGCTGGATTATAGCGACTTGATTACAATGAATAGAATATGGCAGAGGTACTATGATGTCAATCCTGAGGTTAAGTTATGAAGATTGGCTTTCTGCCTCGGGTGCACTTGCTCTCTGCCTTTGTCTGTTTCTCTGGGACCTCTCACCTAGAGGAAGCCAGATGCCTGTCATTAGGCATCCCTGTGGAAAGATCTACATGACAAGGGGCTGAGGTTAGCCAGCAACCACCTGATGATCTTGGAAGTGAGAACCTTCAGATGATACTGCAGCTCCAGCCAACTGCTTGATTGCAATCTCATGAGATACACTGAGTCAAAGAAACTAAACCCAACTGCATCCAGACTCCTAATCCACAGAAACTGTGAGATAATAAATAAAATGTTTGTTGTGTGAAGCCATGAAATTCTAGGATAACTTGTTTCATGGCAATAGGTAACTAGTACATTTGCTCAACCTTCTGCCTTTCTTTATCCATCACTATATATACTCAGTTCTAACACTGCCTATTTCTACCTAGTCACTAGCCTGCTGACAATGTTTCCTTCTACACCTGTACTGTTTAGTTGGTGGTCTTCACTGTTACTTATCATCTCTTCTTTATTTGTCCCCTGAGAAGATAAACATCTTTAATGGTAGCAACCGTTCCATCCATTTTCACAGCTCCTACGAAATGTAGCAATTTCCCGAACATGGTGAGAATATAGAGCATATTTATTGAGTAAAATAATGAGGCTGTGCTTGATTAATCATCAAAATAAGCATATAGGGCAATAATTATCATAGGATGAGTGATAAACACTTCAAATTTCTGGTAAAGCTTGAAAAAACGAAAAGGTAGGCGGGGAGGAGTGGCAGGGTCCTATTGGACCAATGACATTGCAGAGAGCCTGGAAAGCACAGAGGATGTGAGACCGGTTAACAAGTAGCTGGTAGAAAACAGGGTTTAGATGAATGTGTGACTGAACAGAAGGCCCATGCCAAGTTCAGCTGGGTGTTTTGACTTAAGATACAATGGCTTGTACTTCCTATGAGGCAGATACACATGGAAAAATGTAGCCCAACTGCACCTCATATAACACATGGTATGTGTTTACTAAATATTTGATCTAACTTCAAAACGTAAGCTGAGGAATGATTTTGTAGGTCCTAACTGGTAAGCTTTGAACTTTATAACCAGTTGGAGAGCCCCAGAGGCATTTGAGCCAGACCGCAGCAGAGTTTAAGTGCTTTAGTCAGATTGTTCAGGTGATAATGTATGTAACTAGATACAGGGACTCACTCCTAAGAGTGAGTATAATTAGGAAGCAACTAGTTGAGTCACGAGCTTATAAACTAAATAGGTCTTCAAGTTTGGCATCCTATTTCTAAAATATGAGGGAATCTCTTAAACAGTAAAATATCTCAAACTTTATCATTAAAATATAGAATTTAAAATTGTTTGATACTTACAACCACTACTTAATTCTTTGTAGAAGCTGAAGGAGATGAGCGTAGTATTCTATACTCTTACTTTCAGAAAGCGAAGGAGGAACTGATAAATTCCAGTCATTTATCCATGTCCAATAAGTCTTTAGAAGTTGCATGTGCAGTGGGACATCTATATGTGAGACCACCTACAGCCTGACACCATCCTTATTCTCTATGATACCCCTTTTGAAAACACATAGTCTCATCGAGACACTGAAAGCTCATAGGTTGTCAGGATGTTATGGAGTGGAGGAATTCATTAAAAACAGTATTTTATTCCATCTTTCCAGCTAGTCACAGCCTATGATTTCATGGAGTGTTCTGTCTAGCAGGAAGTGTCTAACAGGAAATGAGTGGGGACAGCACACTGGATTTATCCAGTTCATCTCAATAGCACATAACATGGGGATAAATTTAATTAAAAGCTATGTCAGTTCTAATGTTTTACTGATGTTTAAAAAAGTGAGGAAAGTTAAAAAGGTAAACATACACACAAAAGATGAAAGAGAATGAGAGAGTGAAGGGTGGATAAAGAAAAACTAGAGAGAAGAAGTTAAAATGAAAATGAGGAAGAAGTGCCTGAAGCACTGGAGGGGGGATTCAAGGCTGAAGTGGGGGGGTGACAGGGTTGATGTGGAGCCAAGGGCGAGAACAGAGAAGAGAGCAGACACTGCAGCCAGTGAGAAACTTAGCCAGACAGGAGGAAACATAACTTGATCTACGATAAAAAAAGGAAATGAAAGTAAAGGGTGAAAGCAGAAAAGAAAAGAATATACTGAGTATTTAAACAGTACTTTCCATTTTCAGAAAGCTTTATAAATATTAACTAGTTAACTTCTCCAGTCCTGGGCATAAGCATTATTGTCATACTTATTATTACTAATAACTGAAGGTTAAAGGGGTCAGCAAGGGTTAGGCACACGCAACTTTAAATTTTGTACCTGTATTTTATTTCTCTGACATGAAAGCAGGAGCTGGAAGGAAAGTTTTATTTCAGATTCTTGCAAGTGCGGTATTGCTAGATGAGGGCAGCATTTATTTTGTTTCTTTCACTTCTAGGACCTTAGGCCTCGGGCTCTAAAGACGTGGTCTCTTCATCTGGCTATCAGTAATTCTCCTGCAACTCCTTGATGGTGGGACATACAACGAGCTTTCAGTTCAGTTTCAGGACTTTTAATTGTCAGGATTATTATTAATATTATTTCTAAGAACAGCATATAATTCTCCGGAAGACAATTTAATCACAGCAGACCATGGAGACGAGTAGCACGGTCCACGGTGGCCAAACAGCACTCACTGTGTTTGTTTCGAAGACTTTCCCCTTCCTCGGATTCTGCTGAGCTGGGCCAAGAACTCTCCATTCAGGAACAGTTTGCAGTGTTGAGCTTGCTAACCACACTCTTGTTTTCCCACAGGGAAAACATTATAGAGTAGATTGAACCATCTTTGAAGGTACATAATGGGATTCACTTTTTATTCCAGTTAGAACGAGCAAGGAATGACATGCCTAAAATAATGTAAATTTCGCTTTCACTATGACCTTTCTTCCACCCGCTTAATTAGATTGCAGATCTAGGGTGAAAAGGGAAGACTTTGGGTAAAATAACCACTATTCATGTGCTAGGTCTGGAAACATCTGCAAAATGGTCCGTGTTTTAAAAGTGAATTTTAACACGAGTACAGGTAGTTGTAAACCAAAAAACTGATAGCCATTGTGTGTTGGGGTGTGTGTGTGGGAATAAGGTGTATGTTGGAGTTGAAACAGTTTCTCTATATTTCAGTTTAACATCCACATTTTTTAAAAGCCAAACAAATTTCATAATATCGATTTTCTCTAGCTTTGGTGCACATTACTTGCCACTCAGTTTCTTTCTTTCTTTTTTTCAAATTTTTATTGTAACATTTTTTTTACTCTTGTTCAAGAACAGTTTTCTGCCTTTTTCCCCCACCCCTCCCCAAATCCCTCCCCTGTTTCCACGCCCCCCCTCATTATTGTCCATGTGTCCTTTATAATTCTTCCTGCAAACCCTTCACTCTTTCCCCTGTAGTCCCCTCCCCTCTCGCCTCTGGTCACTGTCAGCCTGTCCTCAATTTCTAAATTAGGATTCCTTAATCCTCATAGAGTAGAGTGTTCTTCAAAAAGTTGTAATTGTAAATTCACATGTATAAAATGTTACTGCATAACTTATTATGCTTATGTGGCCATCTCTTTTCTGTGAAGCAAATTGGACAATATTCTGTGTATAGAATTTGAAAGGTAAAGATGAATATGAACTGGCTACTTAGTTTAGGTAAAACATCTTTATTTCCATATAGCTATAGGGTATTACAATTCTTCGAGACACTTTATATAATTCCTAAACTACAAAAAAGAAAACTTTCTACCTTCACTAATACCATATTTTTTACACTAAAATAATAAAACAAACACATCAAGATTAAAAAGACAAAAACTTTAAATACATTTTATGTACTCCCACAGAATTATTGAAAATTTTCTGGAGATAGTTACCGCTTGAAATCATGTACTGGAGACTGCAAACTTCACCAAGGAATTATACTACTTTTAAATTTTATTTCTCTCTGCTTTTTAATGTACATGTTTAAGTTAATCTGGTTTCCAGATTATCACCTCGATAGCTTTATAAAATTCGTCAGAGCCATCATTGAAAATTAACAATTACACTCAAGAAAAGTTATGGATTTTGAATTTATAAAATTATGTTTTGAGGATTTTATAAGAAATTAAGATGACACACTTTTCTCACTTAGTGTTCAGGAATATATGGGAGGGGATGTTGAAAAGTGAAAAAATAATTGTGGTTAAAGGATCGTAGCCTGTCTTTTCAGGGCTTCTTAATAATACCGTCACAAGTCACTGTTATTTTAAAAAGTCTTGTTTGTGTTCAATAACATTTTCTAAGGCTATCATGTTTTAAGAAACTGTGTAGATACATAACATTTCGAGTGTCTGTGCCGCAAAGAATGTATAATTTTTAGACCTGACTGGTTGGCTCAGTGGTTTGGGTGTCATCCTGCAAACCCAGAGGTCGCCAGTTTGATTCCCAGTCAGGGCATGTGCCTCTGCAGAGGGCTAGGCTCCCAGTTAGGGGCGTGCCGGAGGCGACCTATCAATGTTTCTTTCACATTGATGTTTCTCTCCCTCTCTTTTCCCCTTCCTTCCCCTCTCTAAAATTAAGTAAGTGAAATCTTTTAAAAATCAATATATATATATGAAATAGAAAGAAATTTGAAAAGTCAAACCCTTGATACCCTATTGTAGAATTTGAAAGAAGAGAGGGATCAAGGTATATTGACATAGTCTCAAAAGGCATCACAGAGGAGCTTCATGCACAACTGTAATCACATGATACTGTAATAAATTATGGAAATAGTACTTTTTAGGATAACATATGCATATAGAACCAGTAAAATGAACTGCTTCCTGTGTCTTAGCAGTGTTTATTCTCTTCAAACATTCCTGAGAGAGCTGGTGCGGTAGGTGCAATTTGCGTTTTACCAAACAGACTGATTATATTTTGCTCAGGAGCTGCTATAGAACAAAATCTCTTGGGTTCTACACATTTGAGAACTTTGCATAAAATACTTCTGTCTTTCAAATGCATATTTATTGAGATGTGAATCAGAATGTCTATTTTGAGTAAAAATCACTAAATTTTTGAGAATCTTTGCAGAAAAGGAGGGCAGATATGAGGTATTTGTTCCATTATCAATTAATTAGAATTTGTTGCTTTTAAAATATATCCCAAAATATTTTATGAACATTTAAACAGTAATTTCAGGATTTATGTTTGAATAAAAGCTTGAAATATGTACAGTGGAATCTCGGTTCCTGAACTTAATTTGTTCCAGAAACTGTTTGAGAAACAATTTGTTTGAAAACTGAATCCCCTTTGTCACCGGAGAGACACATAACTTGTCACAGAGGTGTCAGCATGAAAGGATAGTCAGGTAGAGAATCGAGACCCAAAGTTAGACAACTGACACATTTTTTTCCATGGAAACTTGGTTGAGAATGGAATTGTTCAAGAACCAACATGTTTTAGAACTGAGGTTTGGCTGTATTTTTTTCCAAGAGAGTAAAAGAACAGATACATAATGAATGACACTTTCCAAATAATATGTATGAAATAAAATTAATGAAGATAAGTGGACATCTATTTTTAAAAATTTAAATATGACCATGGAGTTTGCATTTGCTTTTATTTTATTTAGGAGAGCACAAGAATGTCGTTACCCATTATGGAAAACTGGGTGATACGTTGTTATCTTTTTTCCTAATTCAAAAATAGAACATTTAAGACAAAGTAACAGTGTGACCTATATTAGGGGACAGATGATTTCTCTGGGATGAGGGGGTAAATTTACAACTGTTCGTTTGGCCTTGAGTAGTCATCCCCAGAAAAGAAGAAACTACCAATATGATATTTCTAGAATTAAGTCTTCTAAACTGGTATGATGGATGGAAATATTTTTCTCTCCTGAAAGAATGCTGTTTCCCCTGGCAAAAATATGGAAACTTTAAATGTACTATTTTTTTCCCAGCAAGCAACCAGGCTCAAGACAGATCTATCATTATTCAGCTTCAAACTTAAAAGTCTTATTCTGAATATCAATTCTTATAAACTGTGTGGCTCTCAATGATGGAGTATGAAATTGCTGGCTCCTTGATGATAAAGGAACATGCTGTTTGAAGACACTACAATTTGACTGCAAGTAATCAATATACTATCTGGACAGAAACCTGGATGTGCAGTGTGACTGAGAAATGCTGAGAGTATTGCACCAAAGCCTTCTACACAAGTCTTAGGTTGTTCTTAGTCAGTCTTCCTTAGGCCTGTCTGTTCACTTTCAGAGACACAAGGAACTTTTCTGAATAGATAAAAGAAGCCTCTTCTGGAGCTTTCAGAGAAAGAACAATATTTTGTAGCTGAATATCTTGCTACTCCCTCCCACCCCCTCCAATGAAGCTTGCTGACATTGTGTATCCTGAAATGGAGAGAGGAAAACGAAGCATTGGAACTTCTCCTAGGCCAGTGACATGCGAGAGTGCTTTGAGTGTAAGTAACATTTGTCAAATCCGAGTTTTAGAAATTTTGTGTAACTTTTAGTTCATTTTAATCAAAAGGAGAATGTCTTGTTTACTGAGCATCCACGGT
This sequence comes from Desmodus rotundus, assembly GCF_022682495.2. Taxonomy (NCBI): domain Eukaryota; kingdom Metazoa; phylum Chordata; class Mammalia; order Chiroptera; family Phyllostomidae; genus Desmodus; species Desmodus rotundus. The sequence continues at coordinate 133,611,869 of NC_071391.1, read as the reverse complement.
TGTTGTTGAAACATGAATATAACATAGGAATCCTTTCAACAACCTACATAGTTTCTATTTTTATCTTTATATATGGGACTATGGAAACTACGAGAAGTTTTTAAGTAAAGTACTCTGGGTAACATTGGCAGAAAGTACCAGAGCCAGGATTTCAATCTGGTTCTTGATCATGGTAAGGCCTGTTATTGGAGGACCTTTCACTTGCTATATTCAGATGCATAAGGCACAGTGCCTACCAGTCTATTACATATTCCACATATGCCCCGTCTTCTGAACCTCGTTAAATTGCCTGAAGAAGGGCATTAGAATAAGAGTTCTTCAATGTAAATTTCACCAGAGTTTTGCAATGCCACAGAGGCAAGGTGACTTTAATGGCATGTTAGCTAATGTGGATTCAAGTCTGGAGGGTGTTTTTATTTATTTTTTGTGATGGCCAGCTGATCTGGAAAGAATGGATACCATGTTGACTGAAGGAGACCGTATGACAAAAATAGCATAAGGCAAATGGGACAGGCCAGGGAGGACAGAAAACAGGGAGGAAAGGAAGTTCTCACTGGACGGCCTTGTAGAAAATTATCGGGGCTCTTTAGCAACGGGAGTGGAATGAGGAGAATCTGACAAAAACCATTGTATCTGGGGTTTTCTCAGAATTCAATTAAGGCTATTTGAACAGCCAACTATACAATGGGGTGAGGGAAAAAGAACCTTATGAAAACTTTCCCCTTTATTATGTTTTTAAATTGTCTTGCAATTATTTCAGCGCACCACATTAGAAGGTAGCAAAGTTTCTTGGCACTGTGTGAGTTAGCCTCAGAGAGCTGTGCACGCATACACGTGCTAGGGAAGACGACTCTGTTTTGGTCAAGGCCAGCAGGGTCCCTGCCTAAGCTTGCTGTGGACTCTCCCGTGCTTCTTCACCTGTGTGACTTTTATCCTGGGAAAGCTCAACCCGGCTGCCTGTCGATGGTATCTGGCTGTAACTTAATATTCCTAAGTGAAACTTGCTTTGGGGTTGTGGGCCGTGGGAGGTGTTAGTTGCTCCTTCACAATTGCTGCCACAGACATTTTCAATTCTCCTTGGAATGAAGGAGGTGTGAAAGGAGTTGCTGAGACCTGAGGCAGCCTGCTGTGGGGTGGCCCACACAATTTCCCTTCACCACAGCTCCTTTTACTCTTTTGAATGTGCTGATAATTCTCTGGGAGTGGGAATATGTTTTCAGGGGGATTTGCTTGTGGGAACAGAGGGGCTCTGGCTGGTCTGGAGTTCACATTTCTGCCCGTCTGGGAGGCCAGGAAGGGAAAGCTAGCCGAGGTCCTGAGAGCGGCTGTCTCTTGTGGAGTGGGGGCGCCCTCTGCTGTCCAGGATCAGAAGGTGCAGGCACGGAATGGCTCTCCTTGCCAGCACTTTCCTCCCGGTACAGGAAAACCTCCAAAATACTCCCTTTGAAACCAGATGCCCTCAGTTGATCACGGAGCGTCTGGTTTTACTCAACTGTGGGGGCTTTGGCCTTTCAAAGAATTTTCATCGAGGCTGCGTGTGCCATGAGACGAGAGCTTATGTAGAAGGCAGCTTTTCCTTGGTCATGAGTTGTGTATAAGTAATCATTTCAGAATGATAGTTATTTGGCTTATTTTTTTATGAGCATAAGTGCCACTATGAATTGTGTGTGTGTGGGGTGGTGGTGGTGGTGGTCAGTTTTATCATATCTGTCTGAAAAAACTGAATATTGTAATTCCAGATTTAGAGGTTTCTGTATATTTTTCTTTCTAAATGTGCTTTTATATTTAAAAAGAACATTGAGTAATGTTATTTGTGGCAAATGCAGCACTTTTTAAACCATTTCTTGCTTTATAATGTATTTTATCTTTGTGTGGTTAAGGATCTTATTATATAGTCTTACAGTTTACAAGACTTTCTTATATCTCATTTAATCTTCATGGCAACTTTGCAACGTAGGCTACAGAGTTCCCATTGTAGAGACGGAAAATCAAGGCCCAAGTCGTACCCATTTATGCCGAGGTGTGAGAGATGGCAGCTGTGTCAGCAGTTGAGGTGAATAGTAGTGAGCAGGCATTTAATACTTGTTAGCACCATGACTACGTGCTTAAAGCATTGCTTGTTTATTCTTTATGTCAGCTCACAAGGGAGATCATATTCCACATGTGGTTTTACAGACATGGTAACAGGGCTTTGAGAAGCTACTATAACTACTAGTCAAATAGAGAGTATGTGAAAAAGCCGAGTTTCAAAACCTGCTCCATTTGAAGCCAGAGGCTCTGATGGAGAGAGATTTTGTGTGTAGAGAAGGCAATCCCTCACCTCAAGCAATTTAGAATATTTTTTCTTGTGATAAAATACACCTAAGTTTTACCATTTTAACCATTTTCAGGTGTAAAGTTTGATGGCATTAAGCATATTCACATTGTGGAAAAACTATCATTGCCATTTACCTCCAGAGCTTTTTATGTTCTCCAGCCAAAACTCTGCACCCATGAAGCAATAACACCCACCTTCCCTTCCCTCCAGCCCTTGGAAAACACGGTTCCGTTTTCTGTCTCTATGAATTTGACTATTCCAGGTACCTCATATAAGTGAAATTGTATAATATTTGTCCTTTTGTGTCTGGATTATTACACTTAATATGTCTTTAAAGCTCATTCATATTGTAGCATGAGCCAGAATTTCATTCATTTTTAAGGCTGAATAGTATTCCATTGTATGGATATATATCACATTTTATTTATTCATTGATGGTCATTTGCAAGCTTTTTACCTTTTGGTTATTATGAATAGTGCTGCTGTGAACATTGGTGTATAAATATCCATTTGAGTTCCTGCTTTTAATTATTTTCGGTATATACACAGAAGTGTGATTGCTGAATCATATGCACTCCTATGTTTAATTTTTTGAGGAACCACCACACTGTTTCTCAGAGTGGCTGAACCATTTTACATTCCCACCAGTGAGGCACAAGGGCTCCGATTTCAAGTCCCTGTCAGCATGTGTTATTTTCTGGGGTTTTATTTATGTTAGCCATCCTAATGCATGCGAAGTGGTATGTCAGTGTGGTTTTGATTTGCATTTCCCTAACAGTTAGTGAAATTTAACACATTTTTATATATTTATTGTCCATCTATATATCTTCTTTGGAGAAATGTCTATTCAAGTCCTTAACTATTTTTTAATTGGGTTGTCTTTTGTTGTTGTCGTCATTGAATTGTACGAGTTCTTTATTTATATATTCTGAACATTAATCCCTTATCAGATAATGATTTGTTTTTTCTCTCATTCCATGCGTCACTCGTTTAGTCTGTTGATAGTGTCCTTTGATACATACATTTTTTTAAAAAAAATTATTTATTTATTTTTTAGAAAGAGGGATAGAGGCAGAGAAAGGGAGAAAAACACTGGTGTATGAAAGAAACATTGATCCTCTTGTATGCCCCCCACTGGGGACCTGGCCTGCAACCAAGGCATGTGCCCTGCCTGGGAATCGAACCAGTGACCTTTTGGTTTGCAGGTAATGCCCAACCTACTGAGCTACACCAGTCAGAGCCATAAAAGCTTTTTAAAATTTTTGTTTGATGAAGTCTAATTAATCTTATTTTTGTTTTGTTGCCAGTATTTTTGGTGTCATATCCAAGAAATTATTGCTAAATTCAATATTATGGAGGTTTTCCCCTATGTTTTCTTCTTAATTCTTACATTTAGGTTTACATCTTTGATTTAATTTGATTTATATCTTTGATTTACTTTGAGTTAATTTGTGTATATAGTGTATGGTAGGGGTCCAACCTTATTCTTTTGCATGTGGATATCTCTTTTTCCTAACACTCTTTATTGAAAGACTGTCCTTTCCCCACTTAATGGTTTTGGCACTCTTGTTGAAAATCATTTGATCATATATGCAGAGATTTATTTCTGGGCTCTATATTCTATTCCATCTGTCTGTATATCTCTCTTCATGCCAGTGCCACACCATTTTGGTAACTGTAGCTTTGTAATGAGTTTTGAAATCTGGAAGTGTGTTTATTTTCAAGATTATTTTGACTATTTGAGGTCTCTTGAGATTCTATATGATTTTTAGGTGGGATTGCTCTATTTCTGCAAAAAATGTCATTGGGACTTTGATAGAGATTACATTGAATTTGTAGATTTTTTTTGAGCAGTATGGACATTTTAACAACATTGTCTTCCAATTCGGGAACACAAGATGTATTAATATTTATTGGTGTCTAATTTTGTTTGGCAACATTTCAGTTTTCAGTGTGCAAGTCTTTTGTTTCCTTGGTTAAATTTATTTCTAAGCATTTTATTCTTTTAGATTCTATTGTAAATAAATTGCATTCCTGAATTTCTTTTTGGATTGTTCATTATTAGTATATAGAAATACAACTCATTTTTTGTATGTTAATTTTGTATATTGCTACTAGTTTGCAGTTTTGGGGCTCAGATCTTTTAACTCTGTGTACCATTGAGTTCCTACTGTTTCACAGTAGTTAACATAAAAAATATGACTACTTATTCCTATGACACAAAAATTTTGTTCTCATGCCAATTTTTACCAAAATTTTTTCTGGCTTGAGTGTTTTCATGGATTCTAACACTTTGTCAGTAATTCAATTAATGGAAAGGAAAATCAATCTAATTTTTTTTGTATATATGTGTTATGCATATAGGTGATAATATGAATGACTTAAAGTTTTAATTTCCAAATATACAAACTGGTTTGATGTTATATTCACATAGCTGTGGCTCTCAAAGTTGCTGTAACCTGTACAAAGAACATTAAAGCACGTATTTACTCATTGCATTCATTCTAAGAGTTGAACTCTGAACTCTGTGACTCAGGTGGCTCAGGTAGATTTGGATAATATAATTCATCCCGTTTGATTGCCAATCAGCTAGATAATAGCCATAGATCTAGTTTTAAAAATAGACTCCTCAGGACTTTAACACCTGACAAGAATAATATCAAAAAAACCCCATAAACCAATTTCACTTATGATTCTAGATGTAAAAATGTTAAACACAGTATTTTCAGATTCTGATTATTTCAAATAAAACTGTATTAAGTTCAGTTTAATCTAGATATTAAAGGATATGATCTATGATCATAAGAAAAAAATTATGAAAATCTTCTTATAGCTGCTGAAAAGGCCTTTATAAATGCAACATATATTCATGAATCAAAACCTACTTTCAGTAAACTAGAAATAGGTTGCCTCTTTTACATGATAAAAAATATATATGTTTAAAACTAACAGCCAATGTTCACTGAGTAAAAAAGTAAGAAGGATGCTTCTCGTCACCTCCATTATCCATCACAATACCGGAAGTTCTAATCACTGCATAGTGGTACTAAAACCAGTGAGAATGCTACTAGTAAGTATATTTAAATATAAGAAGATAACCAAAATTGTAAGATATAATTTTTTAATCTGAAAACCAGAAGTTAATCAATTGAAAAACTATTAGTAAGTAGTAGTGACTTCAGTAACATGCCAGTCACCAATTTAATGTAAAGAATATAAACATTTTCTACATACCAGGAGTGACAATCAGAAATGGAAAACATTTCAATTGAAACAGTAGCTTCCATCCTCGTCATGTTCTCACTGATTCTTTTGGAGACATAAATTGGCTTTGTACTTTCTATTCTATTTCATTGTATGACTATATATTTTGGGCCAGAGTGACAATGCCTTTGCTATTGTCATGCTATTGTATGTCTTAATATTTGGCAGGGGAAAACCCCCATGCTTCCATATACACTATTAAACTATTTAAAGAAGTTTTTGCTCTTTTAGCCAGTGATGTTTGATTTGTTCTTCAAATTGAATTTCAGAGTCACATAGTTCAGCTTTAAAAAAAAACCATCCTATTGGGGCTTTTGGGAATAACTCTCTAGTCTCAGCAATTTTTGAAGTAGAAGGATGTAGAACTCAGCTCACTTTCTCTCCTCATGCATATGAGGAAGAAGTACTTGAGACTCTGGGTGCAGGATTCTTCAATGGCACAAAGCAACATTTACTACTATGCACGTGTTACGTGACTCTGGAAGATACAGATGTGAAATGGAGCTTGTCTTCTGGAAGCAAGATATAAATAGTTCAGATATTCAGGAAGGCTGGATTCAAGAAAGGCTGACACAACTTAGTACTCTGTAGAGAGCCCCTTCCGTGCTTTATAACACTATTCAAATCAGCTGAAGCTTTACATTATGTTTGAATGAAAAGGCGTAGTAATTGAAGGGGTGGAGAAATTGAAATAATGAGTGTGTGCATTAGATCTGAGGTTGTAGGGACCTGGCTTAGGAATACTGTATTTTTGGCCTTCTCTGAGGTCCTCACAGTTTTTTTCCAAGACAAAGCAAGTATGACATTAAAAAATCATTTTACACTTGTCACTTTTAGTCCCGAGAAGGTCGTTAACACAGTGACAGGAGTATCGTCGTACAACAGTGAAGTAACAGTGGTAGTGACAACCACGAGAACTATCCTGATATCTTAATTTTTCGTCATCCCTCTCTCAGGAGAAAGGCTCCTAGGGACACGCCTATTTACTTACATTGCACCCGGACCATTCTTGTGGGTGGCCAGATGCAAAAGCTGCCTCTGTTTTACAGATGGGAAGACGTGAGTTAGTGAGAAATGAGAAAGTTTTCAGAGGTCTCAGAGGCGTCCTGAAGCAGCTTCCGTGAGTGCTTCTTTCCCAGACAATATTATCCTTCCAAAAATGGTAATTGCTAGTGGCTGTGTCCTCCTGTGCTCCTTATAATTCAATAAAAGCTTGTAAGATGAAACAAAATTTATTTACTCACTGGAATCTGTGCTAATGATGGAAGGAAGACTCGTGCAGGAAAAGTGAGATGCTCACAAATGTTGTTCTGGCCTCTGTGTTCAGAGCAAAGTCAGGGCAGTGGGGCCGCAAAGCTCCAGCGCACCATGGATACTTTGGTGTTTGGAAAGAACACTCTCGGGGACACAACTTGCACATGTGAAGGCCCAGATTTCATTGTCAAGGGAGGGAACCCGGTTATTTAAAACATTAGAACATGACTTCATTGTGCTGTTAGAGTTGAGAGCCACTGCCCCAGTACATTATGGTTTGTTTGATAATAATTCTATTCCAGTTTCTAAGTGTTTCAATAATGTAACAAATAGCATAAGTATATATTGTCTATTGTTTTCTTCATTGATATAAATAGGTATCTTGCCTGGGGTAATCTGTTACCTATAAGATATAAAGTTTAGATTTTAAATATAAATTATAATGTCATTCATGGACTACTTTTTCAAGTTTATGATTTTCATACCCTACCAATATATTTGTGCGCTACCCTACTGCACAATCAATCACAGAAGGGACAACATTTTGTCTTGGGTATTTTATCGGAGATGGGTGAAGTTGGGATCTAATTCTAGGCAGCACGAACGGGTTGTGTGTTCTCTGGAATGAATGAAGCCGTAGGAAAGACAACTTTCAATAAATCCAGGTCTGAGTTAAAGGAGAGACTGCATTATAAGGCAGAATTCAGGTTAGTAAACCTAGGCACTTGCTTTTACCACACTGTGGAGGAGACTCTCCCCGTGGGACTTTCTGTAATCCATTGTATTAAATCCCTGTTAAAGTCACTGGAATCCACAAAACAGTAAAGATGGAAGACTGGACATGCAGAGGTCCAAACCGTCTAGCAGAACAGGTGGGGAAAAGGGAGCTCGGAGAGGAAAGGGACTTGCACAGTCACCAGCACGTTAGCAGTATGTGTGGGATCAGCTCAGGACTTTTACTCCGGCCGTGCTTTGACCACCGTGTGATGTGATACGTGGCCTCAGGGATGTGTGCTCTCTGTTGTAGACCTTGCTGTGCTTCAGTGAATACAGAATGTCTTCCACACTTTTCTACTTCTGCCTGCCACTCCCTCGTTTGCTCTACCAAAACTTCCCCCTCCTCAACAGACTTTACATAAGTGGGGTGTCCAACCTTTTGATGTCTCTGGGTCACACATTAAATACATCACGACATGTAATCACACACAAAAATCTCATAGTGTTTGAAGTGAAGTTATGATTTTGTGTTGGGCTGCATTCATAGCTATCCTGGGATGCATGTGGCCTGCGGGCCACAGGTGGGGCTCCCCTGTAAGTTTAGACCTTTCCTTAATTTAGAGTGAGTAGCTGGATTGGGAACTATTTTAGATCAGTGGTCAGTAAACTATAGCTTCCTGGGTCAAATCGGGCCTATTTTAATAAATATACATTTTGCTGGAACACGGCTATGCCCATTTGCTCATGTTACAGTATTTTCTATGGCTCTTTCCACCCTGCTAGGGCAGCTGTGAGTAGTTGGGACGGAGGCCATGTGCCCTACAGAGACCTTTTATTGAGAAAGTTTGTTGTCTCCTGTTTTAGATCTTTCTCAATATTATTTAAAATTTTTTTCGTTGTCTTTATTTGTCAATGGAAGAATAAGAATTTCTTAAAGAAGACATTTGAAGTCCATCTCCGGCCAATGAGGGCATTTGTCTCAGCCTGTAATGATTCGTCTGTCATTGCAGAGGGTCTCTGGAGAAGCCCTCTCCCTCATTCTAGGAACTAAGAAAGGTGTTTTCTAGGTCGGTATCATGTTTCCACAAACACAGGTTCAATTAAAGCACCTTTCCTTTTAATTTTTCCCATTCTTTATTGTCATTCAGCTTGGGGTTGAGCCAGTGAGCTCGGTGCCCCCTGGAGACCTCCTGCAAATGCTGTTGCACAAAGCAGTGGTTTCCCGATGTGTGTCTCATACAAAACCAAACAATACAAATAATGCTCCTATTGTGGCTTTCCTATGGCTGGTCTCAAGGGGGAGAGACTCTCGCAATACAGCACAACAAAGCTGCTATAGAAATGGACAGGCAGAGGAGATCTAGTCCGACAGCCTTAGAAACTCAACGGAAACTTCCTCTGAACTGACAGCTGAAAGCCACAGGCTTTTCCTTGGTTATTCACTGAAATGTGAAGGTTCCTAATCTCAACGAGTAATTGCAGAACATTTGTACTATTATCTACATGTAAATTATTAAAGAGATTACCAAGATATTAAACTTATTATCTTTAAAATATTACCTGAGAGGCAGGAATGATCATTTAAAAAAATCTGTGGCTGTTAGACAACTGCTAACTGGCAACGTTAGGCTGTTTCTTCCATTGTCTGGCTAGATGCTTCTAACATCTCACCTGGGTAAGTGCTCAGGTCAGGTAAATAAATGTGGAGTCAGAGTTGTGGAAATTCACCCTGGTGCAGGCTTTCAAACTGCTTAGGTTATCCTGCTTTAAGCAAATAATTACTTAGTTTTTATTTATTTAGGAACATTCCTTTGCTCAATCATATTTTATGCCTCCCCTTCTCCTCGTGTTTGGTAAATTTAGTTTCTCAACATTTACAGCAAAGATGTATTTACAGAACTTTTTTGATCTATAACATTCCTATTTCCAGGGTTTAGTAGACATATCATGTAGAGAGAAGCCAGACTGTAAGAAAAAATTCTTTCTATAGGACTTCCAGCAGTCTTTGCAAGAAGGTAAATCTTACTCAGATTCCTGCCTTCAACCCCTATCTCTTGGTATCCTCAGAACTCATGTTTTGTCTAGAAAAAAGTAAGTAACAACTAGCTTAGCTTTTTGTAAATTAAAGCAATACCCATGTTAGGCCAGGCAAATAGCTAAGTATTGATGATCAGATCCAAAAGATGAATCAGGTATCCTCAGGAGGACCCTGTAGCATTGCAGAGCTTGGGAAATAGTTCTTTGCATTTGGTACAGATGATAAAGCAAGATGGTTTGGGTTGGAAGAAAGATCTAGGCTTGGCAAGACTGCTCAGAAACCATTACAATGTTAATTATAACATTAACTTAAGAATGTTCTTGAAAGGGAAAAACAAAACTATTTCTCTATTGGATTCCAATCCACGGGCTGAACAGAAGAAAATTTTCCCCTCCCTAAAAACAACACGTCCTACAGCTGCATGTTTCGGCCATGTCTGATCTCTGCCTCGTTGGTCCCCTGGCCAATCAATCACGTGGAAACAGAGCTGTCAGATGGCAGTGCTTTGGTTTGCTGCCCTCACAAATGTATTCCTTGTTGACTGATATCATGCCAGCCAGTGAACACTTGAGTGGTGCTCTCTGTCAGGGCTACAGAAGAGGAAAGCATGCCGGGGCAGACATCCCGTGTTTATTGCGGAGTCAGGGGGTCTCTTAGGAATAGCCATATAAGCTGCTCACTTGAGAAAACTTTTTTACAAATTTATTCCACAACCCTAAGACAGGATGCAATTACTCCCCCTCGCAGTGTAGCCCAAGAAATTCATGTAACTCGTGCAGGCTGCAGCAGCTGACAATAGGACCTATTGCTGAACTGAACTCTTCCCACACTGAAATAACAATCTAAAAAATCCCCAGGATAATTTTCCATAAATCCGACGCATGAGTTCTTTTTTATTGAGAAGTAATATCAGAAATTCAACCTTATAAGTTTCGAAAAGCAATTACAAAACGAGGAGATTATGGTGGCAATATTGTAAATGGGAACTCACTTGCATGTCAAAGCGTTTGCCATAACAGTGGCAATAATGATGCTAAACACATACACTGAGTTTTCAAATATTAATTCCTTAATTTTTTTCTCTGTTAGACATGATGAGGTTCAGGCAGCCATCACCAGACTGATTGTGGAAATAATAATATCATCACCATCATCTGCTGGTGAAACATGGATGGCTCTGTCGTTCTGTCCCACAGGCACTTACAGAGCAGGAATCAGACGTAAATCCCTGGACGTGAAACAACAGGACATTACAAGGCTCAGAGCTCACAGTGTAATTGTAAACCTGCATGCTAATCAGCCTGACATTTAAAGATACCAATCATTGCAAAAATGGCAATAAACAGAGAATTAATTTTTCAGACTGACTGTTACTATTTGCTAGTCATACAATATTTCCAGCTCTGGAATTTATTTCTAGGGTAGTGGTGGATCCCATTCAATATAATTTATTGACAGCCAGCTACAACATGTCTGCCCCTGCTTTTCTTTATGAGCACTAATGAAGCTCCTACTCTGTGCAGGCATTATGCTAAACAGTAAGAGAGGTACTAACGAAGCATCAGGCATAGGTCTGGTCCTGCAAAAACTTAGAGTGTGGTTAGGGGAAAAATGTGTATAGACCTCTTAGAAAAACTCAAAGCAAAAAAACCCAGGGAAATTTAGATGCTTCCAATGGATTTAGTACAGTCCATTTCAGATGGAAAGAAAGCTACAGAAAATGAATAACATGTGAGCTAAGCACAGAGGCTTCTTAGCCAGGTGAGAGGCAAGGAAAGAGTAACGGAAGAACTCATTTGTTCCTGACCTTGGACTAGGGCTCTTCTTTCCTGGTGTGTTACATAAAATAACCCCCTGGAAGCAGTTGTAGGAGAAACCCATGCCTCTCATTTGAAAGAGGATGAAAGTGTAAACTTTAAGGCTTCTACTCACTTTTCACATCTCAGCTAATATGTTCCCTCCTCTTTAGGGGGACTCTTCTAGGGGTTTTACTGCATTTCTATGGCTTTGTGTGCATATTTTTACCATAACACTCAACAGAGTGAATAGCACCCCAGTGCCTATCTGCCTTCCTTAAAGGTAGGAATTGCCTTTGCTTCTTCTCATCTCTGGTGCTTAGCATAACACCTTCAACACAATACATGCGGAACATGTGTTTGCTGAGTGAATGAACCATGACAAACTGCTTATAGGGCACAGCTGGGATTAATGTTCAGTTAAAAATTTTCCAGTATCAATACTCCTTCCACCATTTCATGTTGCCTATGCAGGAGGACAACTTTCTCAGAAAAAGAAGCAAAAATTCTGTCCTGCCACTCTGCTTTGCCATGACATGAGTTCATTCTCTAGGAAAACAACTGGGTACTGGACTAAGCCCACCAGTGAGATAGTCACTCGGGTGGTATGCAGAAAAATCAAAAGTATTCTTAGACTACCTTCACAAAACATGTCTTGGAATAAAACACTTTTTTTCACTTGTGCCTGATACACTTGCATTAGAAGACTAAGTTTCCTGCATAATTGCTCTGGTCTGCTTCGTTTTATTTCATTTCAGTGACTATAATCAACCTTAACTTTCCATTAGGAAACCCAAGCAGAACTGGGTTGAATGATCTGTCTTTACCACAAGGTGCTTGGGAGTGTCCCAAGGGGTCAATGGCTGCTTGGCAAATCTTGGTGGCTGTTCACCAGTCTCAAATTTTTAATATTTGAGAAAATTTCAGAATGTTTCCAGAAATTGGTAACTTCATTCTAAGCTGTACATACTACCAAAGAAAACAAAGCATTAAAACCCTTCAATCTGAATGGGAAAGAGCAGTACTGTTCTGCTAAGAAACTTGATACCAGGAGCATTCTTAATAGTCATCTGGGATCCTGGGAGGAACAAAGCCTGAGGTGAAGCTGGGGGCTGCTTTTCTTTCAAAGAGGTACTTACATTTACACTTCTATGTGGGAACCTTACCTTGTGGACACCTGACAAAGTGAAAGGTCAGAGGTAGACTTTGAGTTGTAATCAAGTGACTTTGCCTGTTTCAATATCACAATATCTACTAATATCAATTAGTAGAGGACATACAAAATTGGTATATTGGAAAATTAGATATCTTCACATATCAGAAAAAAAGTGTCCAAATTATGTGCTTTCTTGTAAGCCCTGCTCTCATTTCTGAAATAGTTTAGAAATTTAATTTGCCACCTATTTAACAAAAAATAACAACAGGTTTTTATTTCTTTTCTACTATTTTTGTTTCTTCCTTTCTTTTACTCTTTCCTTCCCTCCTACTTTCCCTTCCATCCTCCTTTCCTCCCTTCCTTCCTTCCTTCAAGGGGCTTGGGATGAATTAAAGTGAGTGGTGAGGAAGGATGTCTTCCCCTCTGACTGTAATCGCCAGAGAGCTTTATTATGTGTACGGTTTGTTGAAGTGGCTGTCCGATTTGGTGATTTGGTAGTCACATCCCTTTTTCCTTTTTGGACAGCAGATTCTGTGATAGTACAGAAAAGATGGACGACCTTCCTTTGTTCGTAGTAAAGTGGGAGACACTCCCCGTCTTCCACATCTCCTCCCTTCTCTCTTTTTTGTCTGTCCCTTTGTTCTTCTCTGATTTCCTTTATGAGTTACACAGAGCTTTCATTTCACTTTTCTAGTCAAAAAGGAAAGTCAGGCTTTTCTACCTGCAGGTTTTACTAGAACTGTAAACCAATATATCTGAGAGAAATCATCTTCACTCAAATCCATCCACACTGTTTCTGTTAGCACTATCACCTTTCATTACAAAGTCCATTCCTCTGGCCTTCTCTCTTTCACAAGCTCCTCAGGACCAGGTACTAATGACTCTGCAATTCATTTGCCACCTGTGCATTTCTGTTCTTTCCTCTCCCAGAGTTGCAGGGCTATCTATGTTACTAAACTATTGCAATGTCTTTTGTTGGGCTTTCTCTCTGACTAGTTCTCACTATAAAATGCATCTGATTATTGATTCCTAGATTTGTATTCTTAAAGCTCATTTCTGGTCATATTACTTTGAAACCCTAACACATTCACTCTCAACCTGATGTCTTCGGAGTAGAGTTCAAAGCTTTATCTTAACATCCATGGCTGTGCTGAAGATTTGGAATATATGTATTGGTGAATACAAAGCAGGGGGAGTGCAAATAATGATACCTTCATTCCAGGGTGGCGTGGAAGATTATATGAGATAATTTGTAGCACAGGGAATAGAGACGCTCATCTAAATAGGACAAATAAATATTAGTTATTATTTTCTTCCTCTATTTGGGGACTGTTGGAATAATGGGGAAAAGAGATTAGGTTTTACTCTCTGCTCTGGCTAGACTGAGTAGAAAATTTTAATTGTCTTTGAAATACAATAAATTTTAAACAATTTCATCAGCACAAAGAATTAAAACTGTGGTTCAGAATTTGTTTATTAATCATTTTCATTTGTAATATATTTCAGAAACATTGTAAAAACAAAAATTAACGAAATCTTTGCTCCAATATCCCACATTAGAGTCTCACAAATGGTAGTGTATTGTGTAATTTAAACCGGGCATTTTTAATACATTTAAAAAAATTACAAGGCTGTATTATTCAAATGAGAAAAGTAGTTGATGTGCATTCAGATTAGTTCCTTTAATGATGCTGTGTAAAACTCCATGGCTATTACTGACTCAGTAGTACAATGATAATTTGCAATGCCCCATTGGCTTCAATAAAAGGGTAGAGAAAATGGTTCAAGTTATCTTAGAAAGGCTAATATGAGGCAGTATTAAAATAAGGGATTTTTTTTAAACTCAGAAAATAAAAGGTACAAAGAGAAATATATGCATTCTACCCACTTATGTTCCCCAAAGAGGCTCCAGCTTCTAGGATATGAGTGTAAGCTGAATTTATAGGGGGAATGTTTAAGGCACTGCTTACTCTTCAACCTCAACAGGATAAGACCTGAGTAAGAGAGTTTTGAAGCCGCAGGGGAAGGCATACAGCAAGAAGGCCCCCATCCCAGAGACAGAAAAAAGATCATTCCTACTTCAGAAGGGGAGGTTCGAGAGTTATTTCATCCAGGGGTTCTTTGATCTCAGGAGGAGAAGGTCCTAAATGTTTGGATCTGGTTACTTGCTCCAAAAAAAATAATTCATTAGAAATCAAAGTTGCTAACTTAAAGATGATTAAGATTAGGGCTTCTTCTAAATCATTATGATCCTTTTCTAATGTTTGCACTAAAGTTGGTATCACTACTGCTGGCATCTCTCAGCTGCCCCAATACTGGACATGAGGGTAGAGAACCTTCTTGTTGTTCTAAAAACCCCCAAATCTGCCCTAACTGGTGTGACTCAGTTTGTTGGGCATTGTTCCAGGAATCAAAAGGTTGCCGGTTCAATCCCAGTCGAGGCACATGTCTGGGTTATGGGTTTGGTCCTAGGTTGGGGTATGTATGAGAGGCAACTGATCAATGTTTCTCTCTCACATCAATGTTTTTCTCCCTCTCTTTCTCTCTCCCTTTCCCTCTCTCTAAAAAAATAACTAAATACAATCTAAAAAAACCCATATCTGAGAGTTTCTTGTTCACCCTCACAGGTTTCCATGCCCTGTGTTTACACGTCTGTTTTCCCATTAGTCTTTGGCAGGATGTCTATTCTGACTTGGTTTTCCTGATTTTCATTCTTTGTCGTAACTCTTCTTGTGTCTTCTCAAAGGGGGCAATGCCCTGTACTTTAGTACCTACTCAAAGGTCCAAGCTGATACTGACAGTCCTGCAGTCTAGTCTATACCCTGTTATCTAGAGCTGTATTTGATTGAATCTTACTTAGTTTTCTATTAAAACCATTCATTTGATAGCCACCCTTCTATATGCATGGTCTACTGATGGTAACTGGCATTAGAACAGGGACATTTTGGAAATGATAAAAATCAACCTGTACTTTTAGCCCTATATGGTGACATATATGTTTGGTTGTGTGTATAACCAATAGAAAGTGTAGGCTCTAATTATCCATGACATTTGTTCATGAGGATCATTCAATTGGACATCCAGACCTTGAAGAAACTGAATGTAAGTAACGATATCTAGCCTGACTGGGTTCCTGAGGCTCAGCAGGGTGTTAATACTGGATCCAGGTCAATTAACTCCAACTATAGATGAACAAAATATCTTCTACCTAGAAGAATTCCTGACCTACCAAGTTGGAACATAATAAGATGCTTGTAGTTTTACCCCACTAAATTTTGAGGTGGTCTTTACACAATAATAGATATATGCAACAAAGGGAAACTGTTCTATGACCAAGATTCCATGGCCTCAGTCTGAAGTTGAAAATTTAAGTCTTGTTTTTTTTCTCGTTTCTCCATAACTCCTCCCTGAAAAACAAACAACAAAACAAGTTTAATAAACCAACTCCCTGTTAGTTTGCTGCATTTAAACAGCTGTTGTCTCCCTTTGTTGATTTTTTGCTCATTAGCCATCAAAGCGTATAGGACTTTCTCTTGCAAAACATGAAGATTTTGCTTGAAATAAAAAAATGAAAGTTCCCAAATGAAGGAATTGAAATTATGCTTTGGTTTCCCTATTTGAAGACTTACATTCACTTACCAAGTAAGCCTGGAAACAAAGGCACTATTAGTAAGAGCATCATACCCAGGTTTTTAAATTTTTGATGACAAATTCATAGCTCAAGCATGTGCCAAGGGAGGAAAGAAGGCAGGTACATGGTAACATAGATCACCAGAGAGCCTGCTAAGTCTGTGTGAATAACACTTGAGCATAATTGCCCAGAGAGTGAGTCTTGTAACTGTAACAATGGCATTTTCTGTTTCCAATTAAATGCTGGTTCACTTAGGAGGTACCATTCCCAAAGGAATAATCATTTTGAGACTCTAAAATCTCTAAATAGTATATTTTAAGTCCATCAACTCTCATTGCCTTCTGTTAAACATCACAAAATCTCAACGTTAGAATTTATTTCATGAAGAAGGAACATTGTATTTTGTTGTGTTTGCCTATAAGGAGACAAAAAGTAAACACACATGGTCTTTAACAGTGTTCAGCTGTTTAAAACTCTAAGTTGTGAGTAGTGAAGAAATATAGCTTCCTATAACCATAAAGCTTTTATTCACATGTGGTTCTACATGTAAGTGTTTCTTCAGAGAACATCCCTCTGCTCCTCTCCATCTTTTGACTAATAGCTAATAATGGCCTTTTATTTGGATTCTCAAACTAATTACATTTTTTTCTAAAGCAGTTATCACTTTTTCAGGTAGGCCTCATTTATTTATTTGAGACTTGTATTAAATATTTATTTTAACATTCTTTTGAGATCCCGTGGGTCTTGGCAACACTAAAGAATTACCCAATCAGGATTCAGATGTCTTTAAAGTGCTTTTTACCTTCTTCCCTCAATAAGCATTCATTATTTCATTGTCTGTCCATCTATCCAACCATTCATCTAATCTATATAATTATTATTTCTTAAGAAATTAGTAAATCAAACAATCTGGTAAGTGTTGAGAGCACTAAAATAGTCTAAGTTTTGATCCTTTCCTTCAGGGAGTGAAGATGAGAGCCATTGAATTTGTCTGAAATAAACATCGAGTCTTGTAATTAATGAACCAACTTTGCCAGTGGGATAATACCTATCTTTCATCCATAAAATACCCAACTTGTTAGCAAGATTATCTTTCACAGCAATTATTGGGTTTCCATAGTGATTTAAGGAAAATCTATATTACCTTTGGCTTTCCAGCCCATTGCTTTGGCAGAGAAAGGTAAGACAGGTAAAAAAAAGACTGTGGAATAATAAA
The DNA here is from genome assembly GCF_022682495.2 of Desmodus rotundus. Taxonomy (NCBI): domain Eukaryota; kingdom Metazoa; phylum Chordata; class Mammalia; order Chiroptera; family Phyllostomidae; genus Desmodus; species Desmodus rotundus. The sequence continues at coordinate 133,594,480 of NC_071391.1, read as the reverse complement.
ACATATTATCAACTATGAAGTCAATGCAAAAGTGTTTGAATGTCATCTAAATGTGACCAATGGTTAAGACTATTATGTGCTTCTTAAGATGAGTAAAATCTAAGACATATTTAAAATCTTTACATTTTTGGCATGTGCTTTTAAAATGTATTTTTATGTTGCATTATGGAAAGATTTACATACCTTAGTAGAACCACAATGAAGACATCAATTTAAGTATCTAGTCAACCCTTCAACCTGTGGAGGTTTTCTTCTTACAAACGAGAGGCTAAACCTGTTACTCACCCTGCTCCCAGAATAGACCCAAGGGAAACTCCCTAAGGAACTGAAAGGCATACAAATGCAAAATGGGTAAAAGAAGTCCTTTCTTTTTTTTTCTTTTTCCTTTTTCTTTATTTTTATTTTTTTAACAGACATAGCCTATAATCAGCCCATGGATTTCACTTCTAGTGAAAGAAAATCACTGAAATGAAAAACATTGTTGGGCTTCAGAAATATAAATTTATATGAACAAGAATAACATTTTCCAGCTCTTCTTGTGGGGTCAAAAATACTATAGGGAAGAAAGCACCAAAGACATCTTCACACCTCTGGGCATGATGCACTGGTCTGTAGGGCCCAGGGAGCAATGCTTCTGTAGTGCCGCTGTAGAAACCACAGGGATCCTTGGCTCCCACACAGTGTCCCACCCAGGCAGCCGAATGATTCTGTTGGCAGTGCATGAAGTACAGTTTCCACTCTTGGCTTTCTGTTTTTGAAAGCTGGGCCTGTCCAGTTTTCTGAAAACAGGTCTATCTCCCTTGACTCTCAGAATTCCTTACACACTTGTTCAATAACAGAGTAAAGGTATAAGACACAGCATGAAATGTCTCTTTGGGTTAGGTTTCCTTCACCTGGAGTTTGACTGGGTGATCTCTAAGACACTCCACAGCCAGCTCCTCTCATGCCCATTCACTTGTGCCATAAGAACTGTGAGTGTTGCCCTTCTTTCCTTGACATAGCCATCTGGCCTTTTATATAGGCCAGAGAACATGTGTCCTTGGGAGAGGAGAGCTGTTAGTTTAAGAAGCAGTGGAGAGAGTAAGTGTCACAACTGGTAGAATGCTAAAAATCAGAGGACTTTAGATAAAATAATATAGGAACTCTCTAATTTTATCACCCCTTCATTGAGTGATGGTTGCATTACGGAAAGATTTGCATAAGAGGCCATGGTGTCCACATGAAACAAAAAGGAAACTCCTTAGGAAACATGGAATGTAGCAAAGACACTCTTCTCAACTCTGCTTTTTAAAATAATCACCTTTTTTTTTTTATCTTACTTAACAATACTGAATCTGAAACATTGAGGAAAAATGTAAATAAAAATCATCTACCACTAACATTTTGGAACATATTCATTTTCTTTTGCTATTTATACACACAGAAACACACACACACACAAATTTATCTCTGCCTCTCTCTTTAAAATATTTCCCTTTTATCCACTCATCCATTTATCTAGCTAACCATGTACAATACTACAGAACCTTAGCACCCTCTTCTGGTCCTCAGAGTGCCAAATCAAGGAGGACAGAAAATTAAGTTGAACAAAGGAGAGTTAACTGACTTGAGGATACTTTGCTGTGATAAAGGATTTCACACCTGGGAAGGACCCTGTAAGATTATGCTTCTATGCTACTAGATAGGCACCTTATAAAAAGCAGTAGTCCACCTTAGGAAACCAGAAGTGACAGAATTGCTATGGTAGATGATGGGAGAGGCAATCAGAGCCTTGGGGAAGTGGACGTGCTAGCATGGTTATGTTTAAGTCCAAAAGACCCCCTGCTGACTATGTTCTATGGGAGATCTCATTCACATAGGCTAACCAATAATATGCCTTTACACACTTGCCCTAGGACTATGTTATCTCTCTGTCCTCTGATGTAGCACAGTAATCTCATGAGATCAATCCGGATGAACAACAAGTCATGAGTATGTTCATGTGATTGAACACACTGGTGTTCAATGTATGTTGAGTATGTTGATGTCAATATATATGTGCCCCAGAAAGTGAGAGCTACACCCATTAAGATTCATGTCCTATCCCATTAATGAAGTTTACAGAAGTTGAGTGACCTGGTGCATGCCAGGAAATACCCTCTAAAATAAAGTACAAATTATTAAATTTCTCAGATGCTACCACCAAGAAGGAAAAACAACTGCTGGCATTCCTCTGAGCTATAGAGGCAGCTCTTTCCACACTTTGATAGAATATTCATCTCCCAATGACACGGTAGGCTGCTGCCAGATCTGAGTGTGGCTCACAGCACAAAGGGACTCTACAGCAGGTCCGTACTCTAGCGGACCTTAACAGGAGACAAGTTGCAAGAGTGAGACTGAGGCCCTGGCTGGATAGTTCAATTGGTTAGTGTCATCCCGATACACCAAGGATTTGGATTCAACCCCTGATCAGGCACATATAGGAATCAACCAATGAATGTATAAATAAGTGGAACAACAAAAATTGATGTTTCTCTCTCTCTCTCCCCACTCCCTCTGTTCTTCTTTCTCTCTCTAAAAGCAATAAATAAAAAGAAAAAGGGTGGGATTTCTCACACAGTACACCCTCAGAAGTTACCGGCTTGAATGAGCCATGGATGGCTCAGCTGTGCCACCAACTTGGACATAATACTCTAGGAGGATGGAATGTCACTCTCCAAGATGTAGTGTACAAACCAACAACTCTTACATAGTGCTGTATCCCCAATAGGTAGGAGACACATGGAGCCAGGAAGCAGAAATGACCCTGTTTATTATCATTCCCAGAAACACAGTTGAGGGATTTGTCCTTCCTTTCCCCAAAACTCTAAGCTTTGCAGCTCTGTGGTCCCTACTCCCAGAAGGGAAAGATCTCTACCAGGGAAATAGCAATAACCCTGTTGAACCTGCCTATGGCTGCCATCTGCCTACTTCGGATTCCTTATGCTAAGAGAATAGCAGGTGAGGAAATGTGTCCTGATCAGTAGGAAGAGTTAGTGCTTCTGATACAAAATGGGACAGGGAATGATGCTTGTGGATTAGTTGATCCACCGAGTGTCTCTTGATACCCCTCTGCTTAGTGTTTATGCTAAATGGAAAAGGGAAGCAGCCATCAGCTGAGAAAGTCATGGACAACAGGACCCAAACCCCCCTCATGGATGATGATTTTGGTCATCCATCACATAAACCACCTAGCCCAGGAGAGATGCTAGCTGAAGTTGAGGGAAATAGAGAATCTCAGAAGAGGAGGGAGATAAAGAGAATCAATTGTAGCCCCAAGAGTAACTGTAAGAGCAGGGGCTGTGGTTAGTCCTACTAACCTACCTCTTGTAAGTTTTCCCAGACAATGTCAACTGGAATTCTGGAGGAGATGCTCCTAGATGGGGTAAACTTACTATATGAAGCCAGTGGATCTTAGTAACATGAGCATGATCAGTAGTGGATGATATTGTGCACCTGCCAGATCTCTCTGGCATGAATAAGGCACTCATTCTTCCAATTGCCGGTGTGCCTGCTGACCAATTCCAGATGAGTCTGTCCCCAAGCATTCTTTTCAGCCCAAGGGAGCTGGCTTACCCCATGTTATAACCTTCCTTAGGGGAAGTTTGTGCCCCCTGACTGGTCCATGCAGTGGTACAAAGGCCTTGCTTCAGTTTGGGAGATCTCTAGCAGCTATCCCAGCTCCAGAGCTCCTGGAAGGTTTGGCTAAAATATCTGCTGTAACTACAACATAGTTCAAATTCTCCCACAGCCAAATCCTGCCCTTCTTACTGCATGAAAGATGTTGTTCCAGATATGATAAACTGCCCAATAAACTTTCTGGGTACACATTTTAATCTCAGTGTCTGTTTCCTGGGGAACCCAGCCTAACACAGAAAACTGAACAAATGGAAAGGCATAGCATGTTTTTCGATGAAAATATTCAACAGCATACGAGGTCTGTCCAGAAGGTACTCAGCCATGTAATATGAAAAATAGAGACATTTATTGAAGAAGATACGAGATATAAGAAACATTGTACATAGGACAATGGTGCCTCAGTCCCCTTCAAAATAGGCACCTTGGGACCTCACACAGTTCTCCCAATTGCCATCAGCTGACCCATCGTATTTTCCTGAATCTCATCAATGGTCTGAAATCTCTTCCCTTTCAAAGGTGATTTTAGTTTTGGGAAAAGGCAGAAGTCTTAGGGTACCAAATCTGGGCTGTAGAGGGGCAGAGTTACCTGGGTGATTTGATGTTTCGCCAAAAACCTCTACAAGAGACGTGATGCATGAGTGGGCACATTGTCATGATGAAGCTGCCAACCACCAGTTGCCCAAGCTGTGGCCTTCTGAATCACCCAAATAGTTTCCATGGAAAAATGTTCAAGATAAATGCAAAATTTGATGCAGATGCATTGCTGTACTTGCTCAGTCATTTTGAATGTGAAGGCCACACAGCACACAAGCTCATTCAATGGTGTCTACCACCCCCACTGACTAGTACAGTGAAGTGGTCCTTGTTCACACACGCACATTCCAGTCCACTCTCCTTGGCTGCCAGGTAACATCAACGTCATGCAAACCATTCTCGTTATATTAACAATGACTAGACTTCTTCCAGAAAGACCTCTGATGAACTCAATTATTGTTAATTTTTAAGTTTATCGATAACCCCCAATAAAAATTTGAACTTATTTTTTTAATTAGGCAAAGTGATTCAAAATTTCATATGGAAAAGGAAATAAGTAAGAATAGCCAGGAGAATGTAGAGAGGATATTAGTTCATCCGGATCATTCTAGGTGCCAGAATATCTACTTCCTCAGCAAAGAAACAATTTGTAGAAAAGTGATTTTTAATCAGAATTTATTTTTTTAGTCATGTTTGTTTCATGTTGAGACAAAATAGCTCTAATCAGGTAAGATGTAAATGACAACAAATTTTTTAATATAGTGAAATTCTGAAAGAATTGATCTATCACCGAAGTATTTTATATCTGACTTGGGCCCTTATTACCTCCTAGCTCAACCTGGTCTGGTATACATGTTATATTCTTATAGCATAAACATACTTATTCATGGCAGAGTATTTCATTATTTCTAGTTTGTTTTCATTGTAGTAATATGTTCTATAATGCTAAAATAGTTATATAGTTATATGAAATAAACAATGGGGCATCTACCATAAAATTTCAGAAAAAGATCAAGATGCTGAACATTACCAGAGACAAAGGCTTGTCCATCTCAACTACAGAAATTGTTTTCTTCATGGTTTATATTCTCCTGTTTTATAATGGCAGTAATAATGAATATGTTGTAAGTACTGACATCTAAGAAGTCCCTAATGACTGAAAATATCTGATCTGTAAGGTCAAACTCTACTTTTGCTGTTTGATTAAATCAATGGTTATTTTCTGATTTTCTTCACAGTGAAAATGAATACCTGTTAGGAAATAGTGCCCACAGGTTGTATGGTGTTTCAGACAGTGGGTGTGAGACAAGCGAAATCTATGTATTACAACAATACTGGGCGTTAAACAATTGCTACCTGTGATTGTTGCACCAGTTCTTTGTGCTGTCTTTTCATGCAAAAACAATGTGGCTATTTCAAGCAAGTGAGTTGATAATATGGGGTTGGATAAAAAATATTCTTCTTCACAAGGAATTCAGCTTTCTTATTACTTCTAAAAAAGAAAACTAAGGAATCTTTATCTTTGCCTCTCTCATTTCATATTCACTACTGGGAAAAGTTGAAGAAAGATTGGAATGTACTTACAAATCAGTAGCTACCTCAACTAGAAAACAGACACCTATATAGATATCTTTGTGGGTAAAACTTTATTTAAGAGTAAGCTTTTATCTAGGATGATTACTCTACCCCTTGTATGTTTTCTGTTTAAGGGTGGTAGTATGCTTTTTGTCAATCCGAGACTTTGCTGACCCCACATAACTTTCTGATTCCGTTTATCATTAGCCCTTAACCCCGACTCTGATCCATCCAAGCTGATCGATAGGCTGCTGCTGCTGTTGGCCACACTTGGTGTGAATTCTGGTCCCACCAGCATCTCAACCGCCCTGACTCTCAGCCACACTCATCACTTCCTTCAGGAGCCACCTCCCCAGTTCTGCCCTCCCTAGAACAAGGCCTGCTTTCGCTTTACCGTTTTTAACCTCCTACACCTTTAAGTTCTCCTTTTCTTCTTGCTCGCCTTTATTCTACAGAACTTAAAGCTTTATATTTGGTCTATCCCTATTAAACTGAAGGAGCATTGCATTGTGTTTCCTTCTGTGCACCCAAAGAACTCTCACACTGTAGTAATGACGCATACTCCGTTATAAATTTATTTCTAGAGATAGTTTTTTTTATCTTGAGTTGAGATGGAGAGAACACAAAATAATTTTGCAAATGTTTACTTCTTGATAGTCATGAACTGAGATGACTGTAAATGAATCACGAGCATTTCCACTGCTCTGGCTCGACTTTCTCATCTACCATTTATGTTTCTCCCAACTCTTTCATTGTCTACAGCAGTATCTGACTTGTGTCAGTGCACAAATTTTAAACGCTTTATCACTAACAGCTACTGCTCAAGAAATGTGGTTGATTTTGCAGATAGTTTTGTTTCTGTATTTCTTTAAATTGAAATAGTTGAAGTTAGGGCAGGATATCAGCCAAATACAAAATGAAAAATAATATGCTAGAGGGAGTTGTCTGGGGAGGTGAGTGTCCACTGTGGCTCAGGCAAATCCAATCACTTGATGCTCAATCTCTTAGGAAAACGGAGGCAATGGTCAGTTGGGACATGTTCACCGAGGCCGCAGCCATGTGCAGAATGTAGTCCTGGAACTTTCAAGGCACATTGCCTGGAACCTAGGACATGCTCACATCCATTTGTAGAATAAATGACTGAATGGAAAGACATGAATAAATGGTGTTTGTTTCTCAGAGTGTCAACCATGTCAGAGAAAACAGGGGTAAAGATTTCTGTAATAAGGGAAGCTAAATGTTGACAACCACCACTCATAGCATTTAGCAGGGCACACCTGTTAGCAATTGGCCTAGGAAGCTCAAAGCGCATGGAACAAAATTAAAATAAATGTGCAGATAGGATTTTTTCTGTCACATTGTAAATCTAGGTGCAATATGTACATCTGACCATCTGCCCTCTTCTGAGGGAAAAATTATTAACTGGTCATTTCCTAGTGTAGGAATGAGTTTTGTTCCCCTGCCCTTTTCTGCCATCTTTTGCTCTGCATTTCAAAAGTTTCACAGAAGGATTATTGGTGCACTGACGGCAGGCTTTAAATCAAAGCACACAGTCAAATGGGTCTTTATTTGAAAGCGTTCTTTAGCACAGACAAACAATGATTTGTTCTGCATGAAGCTGATACAGAAGTGGAAAGCAAGTGTTTGAGGTCACAAAACAAAACATGGTTTGCCAACTTATAACTAATGTTTCCAGACATTACATATTTCTTAAGCACTCATGGGTAAAGTTCTGTCAGATGCTCCGGATTAATTTGAAAGGCAACGTGTTTAAGCAAGCACCTGTTCTTCAGGAGAACGCAGTCTAAATTGGGAAAGTCAGAACACTTATGATAAAGACAGAACTGGTTTATGTGATCAAAATTATAATTAAAGACAGTAAATAAATTCCATAAATGACGCAAATAATAGAAAAGCACAAATGCTGCTGAGTGATGAGAAGGATGGCATTTTGTAGCAACCCAGAGAAAGGTTGTGCCTTCACAGTAAAAATAGTTCCCTGCAAACACGCACTGTAAGTCAGCCTTCTTTAAACACCATTTTGGCATGTGAATGATAACAGTGTCAGCTGCAATTTCTCTGAATAAAAACAGGGGTTATGTATGAGGTGTATAGGGGCAATGATATGGTGACAAAAATAATCATTCCACTGACAAGTCATGGAGTCTGCACTTGGCCGGAAGCACAAATGTCAGTATAACTCCTGTGTTGAACAAGCGAAACTCAGGGATGTGGCCATAAAACAACTTTATATTAATACCCTCTATTTAATTAGTCTCTGAGGCTTCTTTCTGGTTCCTGGCAGGCCCCATGACATTTCTCCTGATTCTTAAATCAAGTGCTTTATAGTCAAGTTAAATCACAAAACGCAGGTGAGGTCAGTAATAAACATGATCAATGCCATAAAAAACAGGTATTTAAAACCCAAAATGTTATTGAAAAGCTAGACTCCTCTCCTCCCCCTGCAGGAGGTGGGAAGTCTACTGTCCGGGCAAAGGAGTTGGCTTCCCCTTTGTATGCTAACCTCCACCAGCTTGCCCTCCACGGTAGTTCCTGACCACTTGGGTTTGGTGCCTGGGGAAGGAAGAGGCAAAAGCTGTCCAGAAATATCCCCCTGTGCTGACACAGCCATCAACTGATGTTGGTGACTGCTGGACTTTGGAGGTATTGAAAGCTAGCAGTCTCTCTCCCTTTACCTATCATCTCTCTCTCTCCTGAGCTTTTCATGGCTTCGTTGGAGAGTTCCCCTATTTCTGAGAATCTTTCCCTAGGAGTTCCCCTGGAAAGGTCAAATACATTCCTATTCTTTCTGGATAACTGACTCCCTCCTCTGCTTTAGAAATCTAGCCATACCTCTAGCTTCTCTAGGTTTTCATTTTAGGTTATCTTCTTGGATAGGCCTTAAGAAGAGCCACGTGGGGTCTCTCCCATAGAAGGCCTACAGGGTCCAAGAAAAGCACTCATCACTCACCTATTTCTGTGTGAGTTATTAAGAACTACATGTTGCACACCTCCTTTGAAAAAATTTTACTTGATCTAATCTTTTTTGCAAAAGGATTGTCTTTGAGCCACAGTTGAAAGATAACATCTTAACATCTCTTTGTGTGAGTATAGTATATTGATTAAGAGAATAAGCTATATAACTGTGATCAAGATAACCCTTCTAAGCTCTAGTTTTTTAGGTTTTTTTGAAAATTAAATGATAATGTATATGTATAGTGTTTAGCAGAAGGCCTGTCACTCAGGAAAAGTGGCAGTATGTAGGAGCTATCATTACTCATTGTGCATGGGAATAAGAAAAAATGCATATTTGCATATACTCTCTGAAGATGTATCAACCTTACAATTATCACTGAACCTTGAGATTTCAAAACAATACATACATCTAGTGGCTTGAGTGTTTGCTGAAATGTTTATTCTCTCCTGTACAAGGTTTGGATGGCTTCAATATTTTATTCACTCTCTTACATATACCTTTTTCTTCTTTTCTAATTGCTTTCTTTACTCGAAAGGGAAAAGGAGAGGGGTTTATTAACATGCTCTGATGTGTATGTCCTTTTCTAACATTGCTTTTTATAGGAAAAATGCCTTTTGGTGATAGGAACAGAGTGGTATGACCAGGGCAACAGTAAATCTGTCCTAAAGCCACTTTCTGACTGTAAATCACGTCATGGAGGATTGGCTTTCTGCTCGTGGTGACACTTTATCCAGGGAAGTGACCGGAAGGATTGGGAGTGATTTCTACTGCACCCGCCCCTTTGGCATGGTTCATTTCTGCCCTCACCTCAGCCTGGGCCAGTGCAAATGTGGTTTCTGGCACTAAGGATCCAAAGATGGCAGTCCCATTGCAGTGAAACCTCCAGACGCCACTCTGCCTCCCACCGTGTCAGCCCCCAGCAGCTGAAACACTTCTGAAGCAGGTGCTTGCATTTGCCAGTGCTGCTGTAAATTGAGTCTCTTTTGCATTCCTAGCCTATATGTACGAGAGCCATAATATAATATCAGATTAATTCTTTAAATTACTGATATTTCACACAGATGCCTTAAGTAATTATATGTATCATGCAATTATATTTAATTTTTATAACAAAATAAGTTATTTAAAATTAAAATCGCTATAAAATATTGGTTTAATATTAGTACATTTTTATCTTAATTTAAACTTTTATTATAAAATAAAACAAATCCAGGAAACCACACCACACAAATATGTCACTTAATGATTTATTTTAGTTGAAAACCTTGTAACGGGCACCCAGGTCCAGGACTTGAATTTTTCAGCCACCGTCCCTGGATGTGCCTCCCCTTTACCTTACACCCTTCTTCACCAGGAGTAACCATGGTCTTGAATTTGATAGAAATCACTTCCTTGAATCTCTTTCTACTTTTATCACCCAAGCGTGTCTCCCAGGAAGCTATAGTTTAGACTTATTCAGTTTTTTATTTGATGATTTTAAAAATTTCTGTTAATCTGCAATTTTCCCTTCTATAACTTTCTTTCCTTTCTCATTTATTTGCTGAGGAACACAAACCTTTGCCCTGTAGGGTTTCAAAGCCTGGATATTGCTGATTGCACACTCTAGGTGCAGTTCAAATCGGTTCTTCCGTCTTTTCTATTTCCTGAAATTGGGCAGCTTGCCGGATCTACAGGATTGGTCAGAATCGGGAACAATTCCTTTGTTAGGATTTCAGGTATTTAGGTGGGCAAAATGTCCAGGGTTTTTTTTCCTCTGTGATTAGATTAGGTGTTTATGCCTAGATTTATTAACTGAGATGGTTGTAAAATTGGTGGTATTCCAATTCCCTACACTTCTCATTATTAGATAGAACACTTTTAAAAAGGAATGCTTTCCCTCAGATACTGTTTGGCTACCCAGTGCTTCTGTTTCTATAGGAAAAGCAAGATCAGCCTGATCTTTTAAATCGATTCTTAAGAAAATGAATTAGATTCTCTCCTCCCAATGTAACACATAACCGTTTACTTTTTCTTTTTAAAATAATGATTCTTTACTAACTTTGGTTAACCTATTTGGATGGTTTCGCAAGTTATAATTATTATCACGTTTGAAGCTCAGGTTGTCTCAACTTCGGTCACTGGGAGCGGTTTCAAGACCATGGCAAGGTTTTCTGACACAACTCAATAGATTTTGAAAGCCCCTTGCTGTTTAGTATGGCAGGATGCTACAGTCTCATCTCATTTCGTTTCTTCCATAGACTAGGAACTGCCATTCTTTCAAGAAGCTCTGGCTTCACTGAGTGGAAAATAGTATTTCAAGACCATCGTATGCATCCACTAGAGAGGATTATTGTTCTTAATTGTCTGGTCATTGTTTCTGGCCTTTGGAGGGGTAGAGCTACATTATGTGCCGGCATGTGCACATGGGTATCTGTGGCTCCGATAGAGTTTTTATTTATCTTCTATAATACATCTGTATGTTCTTTTTGCACAGAAAAGCCTGGTTCTCGAGGATATAGGGGATGGCAGAATTAGAACATCCCACACTGCACGTACAACACTATGAAAATAACAATAATATTACCATCATTAATGTGCAAGGGAAATTATTTTTAAAAATTGAGTGCATATGCTCTTACCACCACCCTACTTTTTATAATTGTACTGTTTTTAAAATTCAGAACATACAGCCCTATGTGGACATACATATGAACCATCTTCCCCTTTCACCCTTCATTTATAACTCCGTGTTTAATGCTTCCTACCACTCCTTAGGTCAGAGTTTCTCTGACATTTTTTTGAGTGTCTCTGAATGTTGTTTTCTGTTTTCCAGGAAGAACTCATGGAAATAATATTTTCTGTCTCTCTGCAGCTGATAACAATTTGCTTTGGCTCATGTTTGAAAGTCAGTTTTGCTGGGTAAAAAATATTTCACTCATGTTTTCCTTTCTTGAGTATCACTAAGTATTACTGTCAACAAGTCTAACAATCTAGTTTTGTCCCCCTTATAAGAGACACTTTCTCTTTTTGCCTAGAAGCACAAAATAGAATATTTATTTTTTATTTTTTCTGTCACCTGATTTCTGAGTCTTTCTATTTACGATTTCTGTTATTCATTCATACATTTGACCATTTCTTACTGCTTTTGGCTCATTTTGAAATAGTAGGTGCAGTTTGATCTGTTTTGGGGGCATGTCTTTCTGGAAGGCCTGCAGCGTTTGTAGGAACGTCATTTTGATTCTTGGTTTTTTTTTTTTTTTTTGATAATAACTTTGAATAGACGTAGACTTGTCTTTTCCTATGGCTCAGATTTTAGGTGAAATTAATTTTCCTGGGCTCATAGAAGGTGGTGGGCTTCTCAAAGCACACGCTTCCTTTTGTGTTGCTTCCTTCAGGCTCACCAATGCGCACTCCCTCACTGCCATTTTTTGGCTCTGTTTTGCCTCCCCACAGCACCCTTGCTTGCATCTGAAATTTCCCTTTCTTTTGTTTATATTGCCTGTACCCTGCTCAGTTGCGATTCTGCTCCCAGCAGCTTATCCTCAGAGTGGGTCCCAGGTCACAGAATGGGTCTGCTCTCTTCTCTTCACTCTGTGGTGCAGATCTCTCAGAGTCAGCCCTGTTCCCCCCAGTTCAGCTGCTGTTCTCAAGTCGGTCCGCCAAGCATGCCATGAATACCTTGTGGTAATTTGGGGGTTCTCTTGTTGTGTGGTCCACTAAATATCTGTGCTCTTTTGCTTTCTTCTTCACTGGCAATGACTCTAGGACTGCCTTGTGGAGGGGGTGGTTTGTCTCCACATGCTTGTTTATGAGGACAGCGGGACAACTGCTCACCTACTTTGGTTATAAATGCTGTCCTAAGGGTTTTCAGTTTTACAGCCTAGTTTCTCTACTCATTTTTCATATGGGTATCTCAAGGAATTTAAAAGCAATGCAACTGCTACCCTTATCATTATTTTCTTTTTAAACATAAAATTTACTAGAAGTTTTCCTAATACACGGATAAAGTACACATCCACCAGTGTGCCACAAAATCTACATTCCAGTTGTTATTTTTAAAATAATATATGTGTAAAAATATTAGAGCATAGATTATATTGTATTTTAATCTTAATATTTTTTCTTTTTTATTTGATTTTTATTGTATTTTTCCATTACCATTTAGTCCCCTTATACTTTCCTCCCTCCAGCAATCAATACACTGTTGCCCATGCCCCTGAGTCCTTTTTCCTTTCGGCTCAATCCCTCCACCTCCTAACCTTTTTTATTGAATTTATTGGGGTGACACTAGTTAACAAAATTATAGAGGTCTCAGGTGCACAATTCTACAGCACCTTATCTGTACACTGTATTGTGTGTTCACCACCCCAAGTCATCAATAAAATTTTAAAATTTGACCAGGTGCTTATTTTTTCCCCTAATACCCTCACAGTGAATTCATAGATGGGAGATATGGTTTCATTCATGTTGAAAACCTAAACACAAAAAGATAGCAAATGGGTACTTTTAATTGACTTGTCTGAGTTTTACATTAGATACATACAGACAGCATGTCTTATGTATCAGTTTTTGAGTAACACCATATATTTGTGAAAATAGATAAATGTTGGTGTGTGAGTACCTTAAACATTTGTAACTGAAAGGACAGATAAAAAGCTGTGCCTCGTATATTTTTTCTTTGAAATTTGAGCCTAGTACATTTATAAGGTAGAAGCAGTTACTATTTGACATACTATACTTTTTCAGAAAAACCATCAGTCACTCTTGTTAGCTACAGTAGGCATGTAATGAATGCATTTCTCAGACAATTGACTTATTTTCAAAAAGTATAGCAGTCATAAATGGGTTTTGATAATTTCATCTAGTGAATATTGTCTGTAGCTGTATCTGTAATAAAAAAAGAAATTAGGTTTTGATACCCCTTTTTATCATGAAGTATCCCCAAATGTGTAATGTAATATCATTCATCAAAAAGTTTCCCTGGAAATACTCACATAACATTACCCAGTTTTATGTGATTTTTCCTAATCTAAGTGAGAAACTCCTCGTTAAAAGAAGTGTTCCACTCACTACTGTGTTACCTATAACGTGTTGTTGTGTTTACAAACTACAGCCATTCTAGACTTACGCTAACACACCTATGCTAAGTCTTTCCTCTTTGATCAGAACAGTTGGTAATCACGACAGACTCTTGCATGTCTAAAGAGAAAGTAAAACCTCTACTTGGAGGAATTTGAGTCATCATCAAGATAAGAATAACCAAGTTTATACTAATATTTTATTTAAGTCAAAATGAGCAAAAAGTGAGGAACTGAAAGATTAAAACCACCTGTTTCTTTCTATTGCCATTGCCTGCAGAGTCCCATAGTCTCATCGATAATGTAATCTTTTCCTACATCCTTTCTCAACAGGGTAATGTTGATACCTGGCAAACTTCAGAGGGCAATTTGAAGGCTGCCTTCTCTCAAGGGCTAGTTTCTGAGGTCCAAATATGTCTCAACGTTTCCTTCACTGTAGGTGAAGCCATTTCCTCAAATGTGTGTGCTGAGTGTTACAAAGGAAAACTTACTAGCTTTGGAGTCACTAAGCCATTAGTTCAATCCCAGCTCCAAGGCTCCTTATGTGACCCAGGACAAGTTACCATCCTTTTTGGTTCTGTTTTTTCATGTATAAAACAGGCCTATGAATTTTTTGTTTAGAGTGTGGTGTATAGATTTAGAGTTTGGCATATTGAATATTACAGACATTTAAAAATATACCCATTCACTTCTCATATGCAAAAGAATATATTTTCCAAAGTGAATGTAGGAAATAGATGTGATTTGACAATCTCCCCAGACGCTTTTATATGCCCCTACTGCTTCTGAAGACTTGGTACCTTAAAGTTTCAGCTTTTTCATCAGGGAAGAGCAAGGTTTTCGGGTACTCATGGCCGAGCCACTGAACAAGTCAATCCCTTGGATACCAGTTCATTAAGAGATTTAATTGAAATTAACTGTAACTAATCACTGGTACCCTATTTATTTAAATTAATTAAATATTTGTTTCCTATTTATATCCATTATATTTATAAAACATCCAATTATGACTCACTTAAATGTCACCAAAGCTTATAAAAGAAAACCTGCGTGATTCTTTTTTTGCAGTAAGTAATGAATGCATGCACTTCCTAGGTAAAGAACTGATTTATCATTTTTGCTTTAAGACCCTTTGCACTGAAAAATGTAAACTTATAGAAAGTGGGATTTTGAAAAGAAAAGACTCCATGAATGGGAGAGAGTACACATGGACATTATGCTAATTACAGACTTGAATCACTGACACCTGTGTTGTCTAGTGGGACACAGTGCTGCATCAAGGTCTCTGTCCTTTTGTTGATTTAAAATGTTATCCTTGAAATATCAATGTTATAAATATTAATAAAAGTACTAAGAGCTTGGCACATGAATTCGAGGAAGACTAATGACTTCCAGTTAAATATCAAGTCATTATTCTAACGGACCTTTTACTAGGCAGCAAAGACGGGACAACACTGTAAGTCCTTCATTAAGGTCTTAACAGCCATTCAGTTGAGACAAAAATCCCATCAGCTAGTTGTTTGACCTAAATGGACCGATTGTTTCTGGGTGAATTAATCAGCCTTTGGTTATCATCTCTCAATTCCAGAAACCAGTCAGGCTGATTTTTCGCCCCCTTTAATTGGTTGTATTTCCAGTTAGGGCACATGTACACATACACAAACACACATATAGACCTACACAATTATTTGTGTGAGACAATAACTCATATCAGATAGCTCCTAGGTAGTTTGATGTATGTCAATATGCAGGGTCTGGCGGAAGTAGCGTCTGCTTGTGTGTGGTTGGTCAGGTACGTGAATGCCTCACGTGAGAGGGACAGCAATTTGAACATTCCATCTAAAATGTCACATGGTGTGCTTGAGTGTGATATTGTTATGTTACAGAATTACATGCTTATGACTTTGTAATAAAACAGTTTGTAATAAAAGGGGGGGCATTATTTGTGCCAGATCCTGGAGACATATCTCAACAACATAGCATTGAGCAATAAAGGTAAGATGCACAGGAATATATACAGTAAAAGATCATTTTACTGTCCATTTATCAAAACTATATTATGCATTATTCATGGATGAAAATTTATGTCAATAAAAATATGGAAGGTGAATAGGAAGGATGCACATTAAATGTGCAAGACTTGTGCCTAAGAAATAGTTGCAGGAATGGGATTGGAGACAAGAGGGCAAAAAAACAAAGGGCGGTGTTGTGACCAATAATGGCAGCATGCCATGAAATGCGTAGTGTGATTGATCACAGTAATCTTGTATTAGAGTATAAAAATCAGGATGTCTGCAATTTATCTTTTTTCATTAGAATATGGGCGTTTTTCAATCTGACTTGAGCCTATTTAATATTTAAAGTGACACAATGTTGTCATTCGCTTTCCTTTGTGCCAAGTTGAATGTTGAAATGGTGGGCATTTTGAAGAATCCATCACATTTCCAGCTGTTCCTTAGAAATCCTAGTCATGTGACTTATATTACACACTTTGTCTACTATTAAGTGTTCATACCAGTGAGGAATGTTTTCTTACTTTATTAAGTTTATATTGTAAATACCATCTACCTCTAATAGGTTTTGTTTAAAATTCCGCAGTTAGGACATCAATAATTTAGCTTCATTATTTAAACAAGAGTTAATGAAATGTTTTGCCTGGCAAACACAAAATAACATTGAGAACATTGTAACCCTAATATTTTATAAAAATGTGAGAGAATTAGATACATGTAGCACTCTCAGTGTGATAGAGTGTAAACAGTGATTTGTGTTAGAACTTCCAAGGGTGAATGAAAATCCATTTATAATTACTCATGTCCTGGTTTGTGGCAAAGTTAGGAGATCTCAAAAGTGCTACCTGATTGTCATTTTTTGTCCATACTCACTTGCCAAACCAGTGAGTATATGATTATATTAAATTCCTTTTGCAGATGATGTACTTTGTACTCTGCAGCTTTTTATATGAAATAGTAACTTTCAAAGAACCATTTCCCCCCTTAAGACTGGTGTTTTCACTAGACCACCTTCTTACCTTCTTAACCTTAAATAAGAATAAACTAAAAAATGCATTGAAGACTTAGATGTTAGACTCAAAACCATAAAAATCCTAGAAGAAACATAGGCAGTAAAGTCTCAAACATTTCTCATAGCAGTATTTCTTCTGATATATCACGCTGGACAAGGGAAACAAAACAAATGAATGGGACTACATCAAAGTAGAAAGTTTTTGCACAGCAAAAGAAACAATCAACAAAATGAAGAGACACCCAGTAAATGGGAGAACATATTCACTGCTACATCTGATAAAGGGTTAATATCCAAAATTTATAAAGAACTTACAAAACTCAATACCCAAAACAAAACAACCAAACAATCCAGTTACAAATGGGCAATGGACCTAAATAGACACTTTTCCAAAGAGGATGTGCAGACGGTCAATACACATATGAAAAATGCTCAATGTCACTAATCATCAGACAAATGCAAATTAAAACCACAATGAGATACCATCTCACACCTGTCAGAATGCCTATCATTAATAAATCAAAGAACAAGTTGATTTATTTATGGTAGCACCAAACAAGTGCTGGTGGGGATGTGGAGAAAATGGAACACTTGTGCACTGTTGGTGGGAATGCAGCCTGGTGCAGCCACTGTTGAAAGCTGTATGGAGATACCTCAAAAAATGAGAAATGGAATTGCCTTATGACCCAGAGATTCTACTTCCGGGAATTTATCCAAAGAAACCCAAAACACTAATTCAAAAAAAATATTGTACCTCTATGTTCATTGCAGCCCTATTCACAATTGCCAAGATATGGAAGCAGCCCAAGTGTCCATCAGTACATCAGTGGATAAAACAACTATGGGATATTTACACAATGGAATGCTACTCAGCCATAAAAAAGAAGGAAATCTTACCTTTTGCTACAGCATGGATGGACATGGAGAATATTATGTTAAGTGAAATAAGCCAGTCAGAGAAAGACAAGTATCATATGGTTTCACTCATATGTGGAATCTAATGAACAAAATGAACTAACAGGCAAAACAGAGACAGACCCATAGACACAGAGCAGGCTGCCAGCTGTCAAGGTTGGGGGTTGGGAGGCTGGGTTGGGAGATAGAGGGACTGAGCAAAACAGAGGGAAAAACTCACGTACACGGACAACAGCATGGGGATTGCCAGGAGCGGGTTGTGGAGGGAGGTGGAGGAGGGTATAGGGGGGTAAATGGTGATGGAAGGAGAGTTGGCATGAGCTGGTGAATGCACAATACAGTGAACAGATGACACGTGTGGAATTGCACACCTGAAACCTGTATACTTTTGTCACCCCAATAAAATCAGTCAATAAAAGGGGAAAAAATCTAAAGATAAAAAATATCAAAACTGTAGCTTATTCATACAGATGCATTCATTTCACATATAGGTCTTTCCTTTAAGATCAAATGAAGAGAGAAAATTCTCTGTAGTCAACAAAATATACCGTGTATGTCTCTGTTTCTTGTCAGCTATCTCAGATCCACTCAAGAGGATGGTTTAAAATCTTGATAATAGGCCTCAAGGAAAAAAAAATGTGAGTAAAAAAATTATAAATAATTGCCAATTTCTACAGAAAAGTTCCAACTTCTCTCTTGAAATGGTGAACTACTCAAATAACAATGGTAGGGAACATCCTTATTTAGGGATAATTAATGCCCTAGTACTTTTCTCACTGTTTATTATGTACAATCAAATAGACAGGAAAATGTTAAGAGCTCAAAGGCTAACGCTAAAGTGAAATGTATACAAAAGATTTACATGTGTTCAGTGTTTGTTTGAGAAGGTGCTAATTTTAATTTCATATGTTATTTCTTTAATGCAGAACAAAGAAAAAGACATTTGTTAGTTATGCAGTAGCTGCGGGCATTTTTTAAGGAAAAACTTTATGTTGTGTCAAATGTGTTGAGGTACCTTCTACTTCATATACATTTCAAACTTTGAGGCAGGTAGGTAATAAAAATTGTTTCTCACTAATGAGCCAGCAGCAACAACAAAACCCACAACACATAGGTATACTCAGATATTCTAAAATGTTTTAATGTTAACAGAATGCTAGGAAATACTGTGCAATATAGAGAGGAGATTAACTTTATTTTACTTCAGTGGTTGATGATAGCAACTGACTGGTGAAATGGCTTGCAAAACACTGTGTTTTTCTGAATGCAATTTCAGGAATATGGAATTGTATATTCTGAGAAATACAGGAAAATGTAGGAAATCATTGCATAAGCTGCTTTGACTAAAGTAGACATTGTAATGAGGTATAATCTCTTCAAGTAAACAGTGGTTATGTTAAGAATGGAGAAGCAATCACACAATTTAAGTATTTTGCCTTGGCAGCTCTGCTCTTGTTTTTCACCCTGCCTTTCCCTGGGACATACATTCCTTCTAGTCTGCAGCTTGCAAAAATGGGCAAGGGGCCAATACATATAGGAATCAAATCTGTTCAGAAAATATTACTCTTTAGAGAGCAGCTAACTGTACTTAGGCCTAATTTATTTCCCTTGACCAAAAGACTGTTTTAATGGGCACTGCCTCCAGATGACACATTTCAGTTGACTAAATACGTTTCTGGGACATAAACCACACAAGGCAGCAGATATCAGCCCAGGAAGAGCCTTTTGGAATAAACAACAGAAGCCACTTGTTAAATTCCTACATAACCCTCTGGACACCCGTGCAGCAGGCTAAACCTACTGCCCCGAACACCTACGCTACGTTTTCTTCAAACCCCCACTTCTCCCATCATTGTTCAGCTCTGCACTGAATGGATCTCAAAAATGTACTCACACCAGGGTAGCCAGTACTTGACTGTAAAAAAAAAAAAGTATATGTACTTTAATGGATCATGAGATATCTTATGCAGCCCAAATAATCGTTTTTCTTTCACCTCAGTAGACACTGGTTGTCCCTAAAATGTTTTGGGAATTCCATCCAGGGTTTGGCATATATTCTTTAGATTATCTTTAGTGATGGAAAAAACTTGTTCTCAAGAAGAGTTGATTTGGAATAGTCTTGTAGATAAGATGGATGTTGAAGCTTTGTGATAGTCTTCTGAGTTAAGAAAAATAAAAGAATAGTGATTTTATTTTGCAGTTTAGAAACTAACTCTAAAGGTAGTTCCCAAAGAGATTTCCAAAACATTTTGAGTAACTGAAACATTTTGGAACAAGTCTATGGCCTTAATGTGTGACTACTTGGAAAAAGAAGAAGGTGTACTTGTCCTTAGGACTCCTTGGCGCTTTGAAGTCTGTCTGATGGGAAGTTTCCATTACCTAGGTGTTGAATTTATCATCTGGAAGGTATGCGGATTCTCTCCTGGTGAAACTGTCACTCACATGCACCAGACGATACCCCAGCTTTTGAGGAAACTCTGGAAGCCCGTCACAGCTGCGGCTACTGTGCAAGAAAGAATACACTCGGAAAATCAGTGTTTTTCAAATCACGAATTTTTAGCACAAAGTCGGATATCTTGAGTCCCAATTTCGGTTCCATCATTTACTAACTATTTGACTTCTGGGCCATTTACTTAAATGTTCTTGGCTTTATTTTCTTCTCCTGTAACATGGGGATAATAATTATCCCTGCTTTGTAGGACTTGTGGTAAGAAACAATGAATTAATTGATATAAAGTATTCAATCTTGACACATAAAAAGCAGTTAATAAATATTTAGTAAGCTTGTTGAGCTCATTGTGAAACTTTGTAGATATTGTGGTTAAAAGCATTATTCCTCCCATTTGGCTTTTCATTTTAATAAGATAATGTTTTTATTAAAAGCAGATTATTAAATTAAGACTAATAAAGGGTTGAGAAATATTTTGAGGCAGAATACCCATTTCTGCCAAGCTTCTTATATTATGTACATAGCCTGGTCTTCAGTGAAACTACTTGTTGCTGTCTACTGCTCAGTTATTGCCTATCCGAAAATCTCTCATATAACTGAGAGTCTTTCTTACAAATAAAAATGAAGGAACCCAATTTTGAGGCATATTTTTAAACACAATTTTTTCACACTTTTTTTCAGGCCTAGAAATAAAAACCAATATGTATGTATCTTAAAAGAGGATTTTTAAAATGTGTAGGTCTATGACAAATATTTTTGTTATTTATACTTGATTTCAATAGGCAAACTCAAAACACATGATATAAATAATTTTATCTGAAAGATATATATTCATTGATTGATGAATATTAAAATGCTTATTTATTTTTTATTTTTAAATTTTATTTCTTATTTCTTTTTTTTGGTAAGATTTTTTTTTATTCAAATAAAAAAAAATTTTCTCCATTTTCTCCCCACCACTCCCTCACCCCACCCATCCCCACCTCCTACCCTCAATCCTACCCCCCTTTGGCTTTGTCCATGGGTCCTTTATACATGTTCCTTGATGACCCTTCCTCTTTCCCTTCCCCCTCCCCCAGTTACCCTCTCACCTCTCCCTTCTGGTTACTGTCAGTTTGTTCTTTATTTCAATGCCTCTGGTCATATTTTGCTTGCTTGTTTGTTTTGTTGATTAGGTTCCACTTATTGTCATATAGATCTCACAATGCAATTGATGAGATAAAGAAAAAGGGCAGGTAAACATCTAATCTCTTACAAGTTAGCAAAATAAGTTGTATAAACACTTAGACTTCTAGGCTTTATGCTTCTTAAGATTTTCTGGTTTATCTTGGCTTTTCAAATGAAATTACAACATAAATATACCCTGAAGAACTATAAATGGACCACATAGTTTTAAAAAGTATAATCTCTGATTTAGAAATTCCAAGCAGGGAGTATTTTTTTTTTTTTTCTGGGTAAACATCATTGGTTCAAATGATAGAAAGAGATTTTTGAAATTTAAAATAAAAAGACTGTGAAAGTTAGTAGCAAAAATGAGAATATTCTGATAATTACTTGACTTAGTGATGTCTGTGAATGATTACAAACCCAGAATACAGAAATGCATTGTCTTAGCTTGGTTTTCCCAGCAAGCTGAGCCTGAAGCAGAGCCTTTGCATGCTGCTGTTTTATTGGAGTGTGTAATCTTACAGAGTAGGAGTGAGAGATAAGGCAGTAAACCGGGAAAGGAAAAGAGCCAAAGTGATTATACATTATTTAGTCAACTACTCCCAAATGCACCTGATCGCTAATCCCATAGCAGTGTCTTCCAAGAAGCCATAGAAACTGTGCCTCAAGATCGTCCATGGGGGTGGGGGGAAGGAGAATCATTTGTCAACTGGCTTCCTTCTCTTATTGGTCAAACGTTCCCCGGAGAGTGTAACACTTGCATGCGCTCTTCCCAGGATGGAGGAAAGGTTTCCAGCAGTGGTGTGATGGTCTGATGTAAAGCACTGTCAGGATGTACATGTAAGAAATGGCTGGGCTGAGAGACAGGTAAGGCCTTGCGTTTATGAATCATTATGAATTCAGAGGAAAAATCATCAGCCATATGTTTTCAAGTCAGAGATAACTATTTTAACTTTTTAATATACTTTATGGCTGTTACTTTTTCTATGCCCAATTTGAATTTATTTCAAATAAATGTGATCTCTTCCAGCCACAATTGTGTTTGGCTGTAAATAATAGGAATTAAATGATAAAGGTGTTTATCACACGTAGCTTGACGTGTGAAGAAAGGCATGTGACAATTAGACAGGGAGCTCATCGACGTCACCAAAGACCCAGGCTCCTTCGGCTCCACATCCCGTGCTGATGGCTGTTTCAGGCTGTTCCTCTTGGCCACCTTTTACTCAAGAAAGACAAAGTAAAACAGATGGTCCCCGCATAGTTCTGTTTATGGGTTTATAGACAAAACTGAGTAACATGAGGTAAAGCATCTACCACATGAATATATTTTACATATATATTAAAATTAACATTATAAAAATAAGTACTTTTCACGATGTACTGGAAGTGTATCTTACTCAAGAGTTCAGTTCAAATATTAATTAAGGAGAAATTTACTATAATCAAAATCACTTTTGAATTGATTTAACATTTTAAAATTGATCATCATTAACAGGATAAAAGAGTAAAAATTGGCATGATTACCTCAGTATATGTAGCAAATGCATTTATCAAATCTAATACCCATTTATATTTAAAAAAAATCTTAACCAACTAGAAATAGAAGGGAATTTATTTAGTATGTTAAGAGCTATATTTAAAAGAAGCTACAGTGGCTGTCATATTTGATGGCAAAACACCCAATACTTTTCCCCTGAGTTTGGAAACAGAGCAAGCGTGTTCACTATTGCACTTATGTTTAACATTGTACTGAGTGTCTTAGCCAGCCCAATATGACAAAAAAGTAATAAAGATATAAATAAAACATAATACTCATTAATTTCAGTTAACATGATTGCATACATATAAAATCAGAAGAAAATACGAGCAATTGCAGTTAATAACTGACTTTAATGAGGTTAGAGTCAAGGTCAACATACAAATAACTATTATAATTTGTATAGACTAGGAAAACATTAGATAATGAAAAAGTTTAGACTTCCCTTTACAATAGCACCAAAAGTATTAAACCTTTATAAATAAATCTAACGAGAGATGTGCAAGTTCTTTACATTGAAATCTCAAAACATTGCTGAAAGAAATGAGAGACTTAGCAAATAGATATGCCATGTTCTAGAATTAGAAGACCCAGCATGATGGTTCTATTTGAATTCTCTTTACTGTCTCTTATTCTTTCCACTTTGCTTCTTGTCCTTTCTCCATTTCTGTCTTGCTTTTGTAAGTACAGTAAACAACACTTTATCATAACCTGGTGAAAACTGTCTCATACAGCATTTTCCTTCATAAAAGTATATTTATGGATCTTTGATCCTATCAGTAAAACCATCACAAAGTCTCAGCCAAGGAATTAGTCCCATTGAAAATTTGAACTCTTAAAGGAGTTTTCATATATTCAGTATTAAAACCAATAGTTTGTATTTCAGGCTAGCCTCCAAAATCCTGTTTAACTCATGATATTATCTATGAATTTCTTTTATAATAAGATTAGAAGAAAGAAATTTGTTCTAACTAAACCAAAGATCAAAATTTAATGAGGGTTTTTATTTAAAAATTTTGAACTAGAGAAAATTAGATTTAATGAAATGAAGATGAAATAAAGATACAAATTAATGAACTCAACTAGTGTTTTCCAGACACCCTGTGAATAATTTACATAGAATTCTAAACCTTGCAACAAACTTGTAAAGTGTATATTATTCCTAATTTGCAGAAAAGTACTTTGAAGGTCAACAAGCGTTAAGTAACTTACCTGGAGTCAAATACCTGAAAAGAATCTAAGTGTGAATCTTGAGTATAAGCAACTGACAGCCCATACTCTCCCCACTGTGTGAAGTCAGGGAATTTCAGTCCACTTTCAAGGACTTCACTCCCAGGACTCTAACCAGATGTCCTGAAGGGAAGGAACTCTTGAGATAACTTTTCCCCCAAACCCATTACTTTACAATTGAGAAAAGTAAGGCTAAGAGAATTTGGGGGACCCTCTACTGTGGGAAGGGCCAATACCAAATTCTGTTCCTTTAGATTCTGTGGGCTGCCTCACTATATCTACTGCTAGTAACAAAATTTAAGTCCTCATTTTTTCTTCCCTACACAATTGCGCTGGCCTCCTTACTGGTCTCTGTCTCCAGTTAATAATCCTATATACTGCTGTTTGAATAAACTTATTAACACAAATACTTGTCACACTAAAATGGGATCATAATATTTCTGTGAGGATTAAAAGAGATAATTCATGTAAAGTTTTTAGCATAGGGCTGAACATTTAACACCTGACATGTACCTGCTATTATCATTTTCCTCTGCAGAGGCCATAAATGACTTTCCATTGTTCATAAAAGGAAGACTCTTTTCTCAGAAGTAGACTGTGGGAAGAGATTTCATGTGCAAGTGATGGCTTAGGGAAATGCTCCCTGGAGAAATAGGTAGTGAAGTCAGTGCAGGAATCAGGACAGGGAAGGGAAAGATCCAAGCAAAGGGATGGTTTCAAGTGATGTCTCAGTGCCAACCAGATCTCCTAGGAGCTCTGAAGTATGCATTATGCCTCAAAGTCTATTCCACCTGGGGGTAGGGGAGATGGGCTGGCTTTATATTGCTGGTCAGACATTGGCTCTGAGCTACCCTGGGAGGGACACACATTCCCAGCATTTGTGCTCTTCACCTGTGTGGTCAAAGCACCTACCATAACCAAAGTGACCTCCCCAGAAAAAGGGAGAATAATGGGGGGAAATTGGGGACAACTGTAATTGCACAACAATAAAAAAAGAAAGAAAAAGGTTTCGAGTCCAAGCCAGTAGAAGCAAAGCACAAGGCGGGGCGGTGGGGGAGGGGTGGTGGTACAGATAGGAGCACCGGATTGGAAGAGGGTGGGCAGAGAATCAGTGTTCAGCACCCCTCTCTGTACTGGACCTGCAATCTCCCTTCCTGTTGGGCCTGTTTCCCACTGCGCGCCCTCACTTTGTAGCCAAGTCACGTCATTCATTCATTACCATCAGTCAACATGTGCCAGGCACTGTTCTAGGTGTTGGAAAATACTGGGAACTGAAAGTTTCCTCTGCATAGAACCCATATTCTCTCGGGGGGAGATTAATAACAGACAAAAATGAGCAAACACGTAAAACCTCGTAGGGTAGCAGGTAAGGAATATGTGTGATGAGGAAAAATGAAGTAGGTTAAGAGGACAGAGAGTCAGGCCTGTCAGGACTGGTTTTGTTTTGTCTTTGGTTTCTGTTTAGATGGGGCAGTTAGGAAAGGCCTCTCAGAGGAGCCGACCTCTCCACAAAGACATAGGTGAGGTGTAGAAGTGCACTAGGCTGATATGTAGCCAAAGAGAATTCCACGGGGAGAGAAGAGCATGTGCACAAGCTCAAGGGTGAGACCGCACCTTGTGGCTTTTCAGGAGCCACACAGAGGCCATGGAGACTGGAGTCTGGGGGCCGATGGAGAGTGACAGGAAGCAAGTGAGGGCCAGGAACTACCTGGTATAGGTCTTGGGAACTCCAGGCCCGGAGACTTCGTAGACTTTGGATTTCATTCTATGGTGCAAAGTTGCCAAAAGTCTTTGAGGAGATGAGTGACGTATTTGCTTTATGTTTCCAAATGATCGCTGTCCGGGAGTATATCATGTATTTGTTGGTGTTCCAAAAATTATCCGAAAGTTTCGTGCCTTCAGAAAACAACCCCTAATCTTCTCATAGTTCTGTGTGCTGGCCATTTGGGGAGGGCTCAGCTGGACATCTGGACTCTGCTCTTTCTTTTCTGCTATTCTTAACTTCTACTCTTGAAAAACCTCTTCCCACTCAAGTGCTAAAAAGAAATAGTGAAGAAAAAAAGGGTGCTGGTTAGAGCCCAAAATATCAACATCTTTACTAATAAGATGCAAGTTGGAGGCTATAGGTTAGTGTTGGGCAGACTTACCATCTGGCTGGAGGTAACCCTAGGCCACCTCCTCACAGTCTGGCCTGAACTAGAAGTTTCTTTACTATCCATTTTGTTCTCCTACATTCTAGTTTTGTTTTTACTTTTTATGAACAATATAGCAAAAATTGTAACTTTTGTGGAGGTCCATTAAAGAGCATCCCATGTCCTTGCCAGGATTTGAAAATTTGAAAATAAAAAGAGGGCCAACCTAGATAAGAATGTCAATATTATTACTGGCAAATCATAAGTTGAAAGGCAGCTTAGAGAGCCCAGTGAACCTGCTAAACAACTTCCAAGTGAGGTGGACTTCTCGGACACATGGCGGGCAGTGCTGGACCCGACAGGATCCGAGCGATGAAGGAAGGGGAAGAGCTGCTCTGGGAGAACTGCGGAGGGTAAATAGCTGCTTCTGGGGGCAGATTGGTCTGGGAAGGAGGAAGTGAGGAGGTACTGGCTATATAAGTTTTGTTTATTTTTCCCTCAATCACAGCCTCAACCCAGATGGAGTGAATGAAACGGTAGAGGGAGGCCGCAGTGTATTCCCACTCAAGAATGAGGGCGGGGGAGAGTTGCCCTCAGCACTTCTGCTTTGTAAAGGCATACGTATCATTCTATCTGTAACTGCCTTTGTGGGGCACAAAAGTAACTGATGGTAATATTTCTAGTAGTCATTGGAATCCTCAGAAAATGTAGTAAAATATTTTTTCTAAATTTTCATATGTAAAAGGAATAAAATGAAAAATTTGCATGCGTTTATATGGCAGAGGTATTAAGGAGTTAAGAGAGGGAGGTTGGCATTGGAATGAATTTTGGGCTTGATAATGACGAGGGGCGTAAAAGGAAATGGTGGAGGACAGACCGAGAATTCAAAGTTTCCTGAGTAACCATGGTGGTGACAGGCTCAGCACAGCTGTGCTGCTGTCCAGAGTGAACGGTTAGGGGAGGGAGAGAGACACACGGTGTTCACACACCGCGTGTGTTCTCACTGTGCGGTGATTTGGGCACGGAATGAACATCACCCACTTAACGCCATCTCCTCCCCTTCCCGGCAGGGCACATCAGTATGAGGAGTCCGCCGCTCTGCTCCAGACCCTGAAGAATTGTGTAGGTAAATGAATTCTAGTGTGTCCCAAACAGAAAGAATAGCAATCCTCTCTAATTCTTGCCCCAGGCACACTTTAAATTATCCTTCCACTGCCCACTTAATTACTCTAGACAGACAGCTGCTCTTCCAGGCAGCCCCCTAAATGACAGTCACTCTGGAGGGCCATCCCCAACATATGAACTGCAGGATCGGAGCATATAAAAATTATCTTTGATAATTCCACTTAAATGGAAGCTTAAGGATACATACCACCTCCCTCTGGATACGTTAACTATTTTTTAATGATGTTATCTGATATTTTAACAATGTATGCAGAGCAGCAGAGCCTTGAGTTTGTTGTTAAAATATCTTTGATGCGGTGTCATAACAAATTAGTTTCTAAATGTTGCCAATTTGGCAGACAAAGCTGATTATTTCCTGCAATCACACTGCATATGTGCACAAGATTATAATTAATGATCAGGGATGCCAGCCATACTTTAATAATGATCCTTCAGTGTTTAGGAGCTGATTACGGCAATGGGCATTTGTGCCCTCTGTTGGGCCAGAGGGGAGAGAGAGGAGGCAGTGAATCTGGAAAGATCTATCAGTGTCAGAGGATCAATAGTTGCAGATTTCCATTATAAATCTGAAGATTCTGGGGGAGTTATTGACAACGCTGGTGCTGTGAATATTAGCAGAGTGTTTATGTAGTTTTCACCGAAGTGGTGCAAGTCCTAATTAGGCTGGAATTGGTCTTTTGGCAACTTTGCAATATTTGCTTCCTCAACATACCAGTATGCCACATGAGGGCTCTGAGGAGACCAGTTAAATATTTCAGAAGAGTTATGGGAGTACTAAATTCAAGATGTCAAAGGTGTTTCATAACAATGAAATAAGCTTTATCAATTCTCATTGTCCAAGCATTAGACTTTTTAAAAAACCAGGATTCCTTTCTGTTTCTTGGCAAATATGTGACCAACAATTGATTGTTGTTAAGATGATAGTGTCAGAGATAAAAATAAGATGGAGAGAGGGAATAAAGGGAGAAGGAGAGAACCCAAATCTTTATAAATGGAGCTTATTATAGGAATGTAATCTGAAGCTTTGGAAATCTAAAGCAATTAAAGTTCCAAGTGACTCTTTGATTAACCAAAGGATTCTTCCTGGGGAAATTTTAGATTGTCTAGCATTAAAAATAGGATTTGATTTGCCTACCATTTAGGAATATCTCCTATACAAACTGGGGTAAATCTATAGTCTCACAGACATTTATGAAATGCTGCTTACTATGATTCCAAAAAGTTTGGGATAATGCTAATTCCTCTTCTACCGCGTCTCCCTATAATACCATAATACATCATTCCGTGGCAAACCTACTTAAAAAAAAAATACAGCCGTACCCCTTCCCTGTCTTTTCTGATGTCTGTGTCTGAGTTTTTGTTTTATATCCCACGTGAGTGAAATCATATGGTGCTTAGTTTTTACTGACTGACCGATTTCACTTAGCATAACACCCCCATAATACCATAATACGTCATTCCACGGCAAATCTACACTACTTTTTAGGGAAAACACCAAGTGAGAATTTAACTCTGCGCTACCTGGAGGTGGTAACTGCAGACACTACTCAATAAGACCTGTTGTATCAGCGGAATAAAGCAGGGCGCTGACATCTCATGTTATGGCACCATATTGAGAGCATAGCAAGAAAATCACAAGAGCTTGCTTTCCCAGCCTTGGTTTGGACGGCACTCTCCTAGGATTATTTTTAACCAGGTTCTTAAATTAGAGGACTTAATCTTCCATCTAATTTCATCTTCATTTTTACAGGGGGAAGGGAGGATCTGGGTGTGTTGGATATCCCAGCTTGACCAGGAAGTCAAATGAAAGAAATCATAACAATTTGTTTTGCTCTTACTCACAGTTTAATTGAATAAACGCACAGGGATAGACACAGAGACAAAATTAGCTTGAGGATAGCAAGCTATCTCTAGTAATCCCTGGGTGTCTCTGCTGGCTCCTCAGGCAGCCTCAGCAGGTGTTCTAGAGACTCGTCAATAACTCTTCCAAGGCTTTCCTCACTCTTGGGAAAGAAATATGGGGTAGAACCATGTGATAGCATGGGACTCAGTGAACAGGACTTTGATCAAAAAGCTTAAACTTTTATAAACTTATCCTATTATTAGTTTTATCAGTTTATTTGAAGACTAATTTATGCACTACCAATTGAATTCATTTAAAGTGTACAGTGTGATGACTTTTGACAAATGCGTGATAAAATTCTAGAAAATGGAGATTCACATATACAAATGAAAAGGCGGTCTGCATTGCCTGGGATGGGGCAGAAGGAAGAAACGACTGTACTGGATGAAAATGGAAATTCACGCTCTCTTGATTGTAGTGGTGCTTTCGTGGGTGTGTAAGTTTTGATTAAGAACTTTCTGAAATTGTCTTGTATTTATTATTAACTGTGTGAGTTATTGAACTATATTCTGTTTGTGTGCATATTTTTTAGTTTTTTGGTCTGAATCCCTTACCCGTTTTAAGTTTTAGATATTATAGAAACAGAAAAAAACTCAAAAAAAAAGTAATAGACTTGAGACCAATATGGAAATTGCTTAAACATGGATTGAATGTATCAGCTTTATCAAATTGGTCTTTGCCAAAAATGTAATGTCAATTCTTGGCATAATTAAAAATTAGACTGTGTACAATGCAAGCCTCGGAACATGTAGAACATACTATCGGACACTTCATAAATGTGACCAGACTCTGGAATGCTTCGCTGGGATCAGTGGTCACGTGATCTTCACTGACCTGGACACTTCTGCTTTGGAAATGAAAAAGCAGCATTATTTTTAACTTCAAAAAGGAGAAGTAACCAATGACCTTACCTTTATAATACACCTTGTCCCATAATTCTGCCTAGTGTTAATAAATTCATTTCCTTACTTTCTATCATCTTACCCCCTAATTTCAGTAATGTTTTCTTTGGAGAACATTTTGATTTCATTATAATTATTCTATGGAGCAGGGCGTATAGGGGGCACTAAGCACATCCTAAAAATGTTAATGAAGTCATTTGGCTTTACTCTGAGCTGATGTTTCAGTGGAACCTGTAATTAACCTGCCAAGAGTCGAGCTGGGGGACGATAGGTCTCTCTGGAACTGCCAGGTACAGAATTATACCACGTGCTTGCTCTTCTGCATTCCTACACTTCTTAACAAACCGGACCTCACATTCTTCACTCATGCGTATAGTTTACTAATAATACATTGTTGAAATGTTTTCCCATCCAGGTGTATTTACATTTTAATAAGTTTGTAGTGCGAAAGCTAAAGGCATGAAGCTCAAAAAAAGAGATTGTAATGTCTCAGTTAATTAATGGGAGAGGATTTCAGTCTATAAAGACTTTCCTAGTGCCCTCATTTTGAAGCATGATGTTGGTTCAGGAAATGTTTTATATAGGTATTCAGTATCCAAAAGATCTTGAAGAAAAATTCAACAAGCATTTGGTACCACGTTGTCCTGTTTTTGTAGAGTGTAGCATAGTATTTCAATTACATACAAGTTGTATAAGTAAAACAGCAGCACATGTGAACCATTCATTTTTCTCACAGCTTAACTTCTAGAAGTGCCTTCTGCAAAGTGCCTTCTAGTATCTATACAACACCTGAAGTATGTCTCAATGCTATTTAATTAGCAAGTATTTATTAAGCCTTATGTGTCCTTAACCTTTTCTAGGAGAAATGTGAGACATACCCTTTCCCTTATAAAAATTCTAATGGTAAAAATTAAAGAAAATTTAATATTAAGCTGCATGGAATTTAAGAAAAGTTCATAGAAAGGGCTGGAGAAGTCAAACTCATTTTGGAAGGCGGGGTTCCTGAACTGTGTTTGAAGGATAGACATGTTTCCAAACAGCCTGAAACTTAGCAGAAGTTTGATGGGGGTTGGAGTCATCTGACAGAGTAGGAGAGAGTGCTGCACAGGAAATTGCTGTTCTCTCTTTTGTTCCAAGGCCAGTCACAAATGTACTTTGCTATTATACTGTTAATGGACTTTAGTTTTGGTGTTCTTTGATCTCACCCTATGCTAAGTGGACCATGCACCACAACTTGGGAGTCACCTAGGACCTTGGTAGAAATGTGGACTAGGACCATCTACTAGATCAGAATGCACATTTCAAAAAGATCCCAGGTTACTTATATGCACCATAAAGTTTAAGAACTACTGATCTAGACAAATGTTGCTGCATCCTGGAATCACTTGGGGAGGTATAAAATCCTTGATGCCAAAGCCACACTCCAGATCCACTCAGTCAAAGTCAGGAGAATGGATAGAATCCGGGCATCAGAATTGTTTTCCAAGCTGCCCAGGTGGTTCTGTTGTGCATGCAGGTGGAGCATCAGTGTGTGAGGGACTGCCACCAGGGCACTTGGAGTAGCAGAAGGCAACATTGGAGAGTAACTCTCAATACTTTATACACTTTGATAGCCTAAATTGCTTTACAAATTCTCACTGAGTGCACAGAAAGTATTGAAACTAGCATATCCTTTTAATCTGTGTGTGAAATTTAATTAGGCATCATTGGAGCAGCTGCTCTTGAGACTGGCTTTTTCCTTTGCAGGATTCCTTTGCAGATAGGTTTGGCAGTATAAAATGTAAAACACTGAAGATTTTGGTTCCCTCGAGGAATATGGAGTAACAACATTTGATCACAGATAAATATGATGAAGTAAAATAGGGTGTGCTATAAAAGCAACATCTTTTTCCTATATGATAATTTATCTGTTGTTTAGGTAACTTCCCCAATGAATAAAGATATCTTTATCTTTTTAAATAATTCTTTCTTTTTTTTTGAATCCTTGAATCAAAATGGGAAAGTATAATTTAATCAGTTATAGTGGTAAAAATAACCATTTTTTAAAAAAAATGGTAAGTATTCAAGATAGTAACATGTTATACATGAAATTTGGGGAAATCAGAGATCAATATGTTGGAGAATAAATTTAATATACCTTTTTTCTTTTCCTATGAAACTTATGGAAGAGGTTTATGAATCCAAATTTGAGTTATAACTATCAGAACCAGATCTTTGTTTTTCTACATATTGTTCATGAAAAATAATTTTGTAGATTTCACCAGTTTCACTTACATGGATGCATAGATTATACTTCAGTAACTTAGGTATTCTTTAGGTATTCTTAAGGTCAAAATGAAAAATAAGTTGAAACTACATGATAAAATGTCGTAGTATCCCAGAGTTATGTTTGGGGATAAACCCAATGAATATAAACATACTGTTTTACAAATCAGACTTTGTTATTTTCTTCACCAAATATATTTTCTTCATTTATGAAATAATTTTAGATTTATAGAATAATTGGAAAAATAGTATGAAAGGGTCAGAACTTTCATAATGGTGAAATAAGGACTTCTGAAAGTCTGCATTACAGTTAGAGCAATAAAAAATGGTATAAATGGTCAAAAGCAGCCTTTTGACAATTCTGGAAACTAAAGGTTTTCAAAATCTAAAGAGAGTTTATTCAATCAAATGACTGCATCTCAGTAAGAATAGTGGGATTCCTGGCGTTTTTAACTTGCCCTGTTCCATCATCTTCTCCCCAGTTCCACATGTCCTTGAAAACCAGTAGTACCCAATGGAAAGGCAGCAATGGATTGTATCCCTAGGGTACTTGTCAATCAGCAGCAACTGCTTAACAATGCTGTTGCCTGAAGTAGTGATACCAGTTGGGGCAAATGAGTGGTGAACCAAAAATATTTACAAAGAAGATCTGTAGAACGAGAAGTCCACAGGGGGCTTTGGAAAGTCGAACGTGTTCCTGGGAATCTAGAAAACCATGTGCATGCATAGGCTGTGCACATACGAGAGATCTGAGATTAGGAAAACCCCATCTCTCACTTCTGGTCAACCTTGGAGCCTTTCAAGTGAAGGTTAAGGCAGAGTTCTCATTTGCTGGAGCACTGAAGCTCTCAAAGGCCTTTCGATGAAGGGTGGAAAATTTTTTGGTTCAAGACGTTTAAGGAAATCTCTGTCTAATTATTACATGAACACTAAACTAACCAGAGACTTCAGTGACTGTGCACACCAGTGAATACAGTCTGTATAATTAGTTGGGAAATATCACTAAATAGAATACAACAACAACAACAACAACAAAACATGTAGAGACAACAACAGTAACAACAAGTCCTTGACCAGGATTATGATTTCCAGAGTGGTTACATTATATTATTTAAAATGTCCAATTTTCAAAAAGCTTGTGAAATACACATAGAAGCAGGGAAGCATGCCTTCTACACATATACACAGCAAAACAATCAATAGAAACTGCCCTTGAGAAAGCGTAGATGTTAGGTTTACTAGATGCATGTAAATTACCAAAACCAGATTGACTTAAAACAATATAAGTTTATTTATTATCTTACAGTGTTGTAAGTTAGAATTCTGACAATGAACATGGGGGTAAAATCATGGAGTCGTCAGGGATGGATTCTGTTTGGAGTCTGAGGGGATATTCCACTGCCTTACCTCTTTCTACTTCTAGAAGCTACCTGTATTCCTCAGTTTATGACACTTTTCCTCCATCTGGAGGAGGATGGCATTCTTGACACTCTGTATCTCTTTGACCCTCCTTCCATAAATGTATCAATTCCTAGCTGCACCCAGGAAAGACTTTCTGCTTTTAAGGACTCAGATATTACATGGGGCTTACTCAGATAACCCAATGAAATATTATTCTGCAATAAAATAAATAAATGAAGGATACATGTTGCAACATAGATGAACCTTGAACACATTATGCTAAGTGAAAGCAGCCATTTACAAAGGACCACATATTGTATTACACTTTTTATACTAAATGTCCAGAATAAACAAATCTGTCAGACAGAAAGTAGATTTGTAATTGTTAAAGGCTGAGTTTAGGGAAAGATGGGGAGTGACTCCTAACGCGGTGATGAAATGTTCTGAAACTAGGCAGTGGCGATTATTGTACAACTCTGGGACTCTACTAAAAGCCACTTAATTGTACACTTTAAAATGATGAAATTTATGATAATTAAATTATACCTCAAAAATGCCATTATTAAAAATTACTTAAAATTACCAAGCACCCTTCATCAACATTCTGTAAATTAATCCCACATTTTCCCAATTTGTTTCATCATCACCACCTCCCTTCTCTTTCCCCCATTACTGATGATGTTAACTTTGACCATTTCATCCCAGCTTTCTCAACTGCAACATTACTATCTTACCACTTTGTAATTAGTAAATATTTTGGGGGGATATAGTTTGGGATGGTGTAAATGTCCCACTTATTTTATCTTGACCTTCCCTACCTAGTTTTACATTTATGTGTGTATACGTGTATGTATATGTATATGTGTGTATATATATAACTATATATATACCAACATACAACTGCACACACACATGTCTCAGTTTCCCCTCCTATTCTATGTTTAATATGTGCATGTGTGCATATACATAGTTATATATATGCATATAGGTATATAACTATATATAACTATCTATAACTATAACCATATACATATGTATATGTAGCATATGTGTATATATACACACATATATGTGTGCATATATATAACTATAGGTATACATATACATATATATAACTATAACTATATATATACACACATGCACATATTAAACATAGAATAGGAGGTAGGGAGGGTGGGGGGTAATTATAAAGTTATAAGATATTAAAAACTAAGTGTTTGAACATAAATTTTCAGTACTGATTAATTTAAGCCCTTACTGAATTGGATTTCATGTGAATTTCATATCTGAGAAAAGTTATTACAGGAACTTTGAACAATGGTTTGAACACTAAAAAAACATTAAGAGATGTATAACACTGAATAATTGATATGATGGAATAAAAAATTGAAACTAATATCTTATTTAACTGAGTTCTACAGGTTTTGTTTTATTAAACTCCATCTTTGAACATCCCCTAAAGCAAGGGACATAAAGGAAAGAGTAAACAAATGGGACCTCATCAAAATAAAAAGCTTCTGCATGGCTAAAGAAAACAGCACTAAATTACAAAGAGAACCAACAGTATGGGAAAACACATTTGCCAATCATACCTCAGACAAGGGTCTGATCTCCAAAATATATAAAGAACACACATGACTACACTCCAGGAAGACAAACAACCCAATTAAAAAATGGGCAAAGGACTTGAACAGACAATTCTCCAAGGAAGATATACAGAGGGCTGAGAGACATATGAAAAGATGCTCGGCATCTCTAGCCATCAGAGAGATGCAAATTAAAACCACAGTGAGGCACCATCTCACACCGGGCAGAGTAGCCAACATAAACAAATCGACAAACAAATGTTGGATGGGATGCAGAGAAAAGGGAACCCTAGTATATTGTTGGTGGGAATGCAGACTGGTGAGGCCACTGTGGAAAACAGTATGGAATTTCCTCAGAAAACTAAAAATGGAACAGCCCTTTAACCCAGCAATTCCGCTGCTGGGATTATACCCTAAGAACCCTGAAACATCAATCCAAAAGAACCTATGCACCCCAATGTTCATAGCAGCACAATTTACAATAGCCAAGTACTGGAAGCAACCTAAATGTCCATCAGCAAATGAGTGTATCAAAAAACTATGGTACATTTACACAAAGGAATTTTAAGCAGCAGAGAGAAAGAAGGAGCTTATACCCTTTGCAACAGCATGGATGGAACTGGAGAGCATTGTGCTAAGTGAAGTAAGCCAGACAGTGAGGGACAAATACCATATGATCTCACCGTTAACTGGGACATAATCAACAAGAGAAAAAGGCAAACAAAATATAACCAGAGACATTAAAGTTAAGAACACTCTAACAATAGCCAGGGGGAGTGGGGAGGGGACAGTGGGGAGAGGGGTTTACAGGAACTACTATAAAGGACACATGGACAAAATCAAGGGGGAGGGTGGAGGCGGGGGAGGGAGGTGGGTTCATCTGGGGTGGGGAGAAAATGCAGACAACTGTAATTGAACAACAATAAAATAATTTAAAATTGAAAAAATAAATAAATAAACTCCGTCTTTGTGGTTCTTAAATGCCATGCATTGCTTCTTAGGTTTCTACATATATATACATAGACATACACACATACAATCTCTTGAGTATTTAGCTAAGATTATGTCATATAACATATAATATACCTCTACATGTAACTGCTAAAAGCTAAAATTTAATCACTTCAAAATGTACCAAAGTACATTAGTCTGCTCATCTGATATTTTAAATGGTTGATAACTAAGTAGTCAGCAAACCACTGTAACCAAAGCTGGACCTTAAGGCACCTCAACGTGTTCCCAGCAGTTAGCATGTGAAATGGACAGGAACTGGGGCAGGGCCATAATTAAAGGCACTTTTATCCTCATTCTTTGATTTGCTCACCTGCAAAGGACTCTAGTCTCAAGAGGACCCAATTTTTAAGAATTTCCATGAAAAAAGAATGTCCAGATAGTTTCCTGTAATCTGTGACATAAGTGGGTTAAAATTATGCTGTATTTTACAGAAGTTTTGCTGTGTATGAGGTGAAGTTCATTCAGCAGGAAGAATCATTTTTACTTAGAGCTGAATTCAGAGAGAAGAAAACTCCTCAGAGCAACTCCTTAAAGTTTTTTTCTTCAACCTGAACTATCTCTATAAACTTTACATATCCATAACCTCCTACTAAATGCAAAGCCCATTTTGAAGTGATCTTCCTACCAAGTAGATAATTGCTGTAGGTTAAAACTCAGTGTTTCTATGTACATATCTTAATGCTTCCTGAGACTGTTATGGTCCTTACCTAATAACCCTGTTCCTGGATATGTCTATTTTTATGATAATGAGAATTCCATTTCATAGTCATATGGATCTATATCTGAATTTTTATCTCCTTCTGTATCTCCTCCTGTATGTCCTTTGCAGCAAATGTGAAGGTAAGATTCGTTATGCGCCTTTTATCTTATTCATGCCTATTTTAGAAATTTGGAAACTGTGACTCAGTGAAAGTATTTCTATTTTTTCTTTTTTTTATTGTTGTTCAAGTACAGTTTTCTGCCTTTTCCCCCCACCCCTCCCCACCACCCCAGCCATCCCCACCTCCTACCCCTGTTTCCATCCCCTGCCCCTTGTTATTGTCCATGTGAAACTATTTCTAATTATGCTGGAAGAGAAATCCAGATCTCCTGAATTTGATTCCTATGCTCTTTCTGTTAAACAATATTGTTGTCCTACCTCTTAATGGCATTTAGTGTTTACTATATTTTGATATTCATTGTATTTTATATAAAATGTGGTAGTGGAGATAGAAAGTAATTCCTATGAACCATGAATTATGAAATGATGGCTAGGTAAATGAGGTTATACAGGTATATATGTATCAATAGTTAAAATTTGCATGTGATTGGGTTAACATATATAGGCTAAGCCTTGGTACTATTCTGTGGATTGGCCCTTAATATTTAACAATTCATACTCAGTCAATTAAAACCATCAATAAGTTCCTAATTCTCTATATTTGCCCCTTTGATGTCTGATTTATACCTTTTATTCAGACTACCTCATGCTTTTCAGCTACTAGTAAAGCTTTCCTCTTTTTGTTGTGGACATGAAGAGAAGATCACATAAGTCTCAATAGTTGAAATGGCACCCTAAACTTGAAAAGCATAAAACCAATAGGGTGCACTTTGGTCTCGGACTCTATGCTATTTAAAATGTAAGGAAGATTATGTTGACTTCAACTGATCTAGTTTGGTTGAAAATAATTCTTATGCCCATTTTGTTGTGGATTAGTTAGAACTATGCTTTCTTCCTAAAAGTTTGTGGAATAGTTTGTCCTCAAAATAAAATGAAACAAGATGTTCTGGATGTCTTGTGTGAAAGTCCATGAGGGCAGGCAGCGATGTCCTAATCCCTTACATGTCAGTGCCTGACGTACTGGGAATGAGGACTAGAGACCAAGTGCCGTGGGATGTGGATCACGGAACTCATTTTGGTTAGTGCTGCTGCATTCCGTGTAACTAGGCAAGGATGAAGATTTTACTCAATTTTAGCCATTTAATTATTTCTGAACTTCTTGCTGCCTGCAGTGTACAAATGGCATGAGTTAATTTCTTTCTGCCACAAGATTTCATAGGATGGTTCATAGCTGTACTAGTCATTTTTCTGTAATATTTTCTAGAGTATCACATTATCTTTTGACAGACTGGTAATTAACCTAGGTCTTCATTAGATAGAGAGGAAGATATATGGGTTTAAAGCATTCTTAATAATGAGATGATGTATTCCTAATCAAATTGGGATCTAATATATTAGAGATGAGTACTATAGGGCTTACTAATTTCATTTACTCTCATTCATCCAACAAACATTACTCACAATTCCAGGCACCTTATTATGTGTTAAATAATGTTTACTGAAGTATTCCAGTGACCCTGCGACACATTGTCATCAGCCTGACATAGATGTATCTATGCTAGCTGTTAGCCTGTTAAGGGCAGGCATTTAGAATTCTTTAACATCTGCTTTTCCTAGATAATAAGTAGGTAATCAATAAATCGCTTTTAACTGATAGATTGATAGATGCTTTCTATCTGAAGTTTTTAGTAAATTGCATTAGAAAGGATCAGCTATGTTATGCTGAAGAAACAAACTCAGTAGCTTAAAGTAATGTGGTAGATTATATTATTGTTTCCAGTTATTTGCTTTCTTTCCTGTCACAAGATCATATTCTCTGCTTCCCATGTGACTTCCCTACTTCATTGCTATGAGAATAGGCCATTTGTCTTTTTTTTATCAATGGAATGTGCATGGGTGTTACACATTCCACATTCAAATAAATACTTTAATAGCCATTGTATGCTTCCACTCTGGCTCTTTTCTCCTTAGCATTAGTTCAAGACAGGGTCTGCTTTCTAAGTCTGCATTCTGGGATGGAGAATGTATACAGAATAGAGATTCAGGGACCATAGTCATCATGCAACATGAGAGAGAGATAAACATTTGTTATTGTAAACCACTACAATTTTGAGGTCTCTGTTCATGCAGCCTTATCTAATAAAAGCTGACTAATACAAAACTGTAAGGTTATTGCTATTGTCTCACTTATTCTATATGTCCATCTCTATGTCCATTCTGCATGCTCTATGCATTGTTCTCCCTCAGGGACCCAGTCAGTCTCTCAGAGATCTCACCGTCAGAAACATTGCTGTGGCCGAGTTGTGGCAGTTGATGTGGCCGAGGGAAAGCACCATGTTAAACCATGGTCCAGCATCAAACTCTTACTCCTGGAAGGGAACCATATCAAATTTGCTGACATTTCCAGAGGCATGGAAATAAAGAACAAACTGACAGCAACCAGAGGGATGGAGGGTAATGAGGGAAAGAAGGGGAACGGTTGTCAAGGAACATGTTTAAAAGACCAATGGACAAAGCCAAACGGGGATAGAATTGAGGGTGGGAGGTGGGGGTGGTAAGGCTGGGGAGAGTGGTGGGGGAAATGGAGGCAACTATATGTGAACAACAATAAAGAAAAATTTGCTCACATATCAATGACCAAAGCAACTCACATGACTTAGCTTAATGAAAGGGGTGAAAGGAAGAGACCTGGCATAACTGGTGAACAGTGAAATGATCGCCACACAAACTAACAAGACAGTTTACAGCCTCTTTGAGAACTGATTGAATGGATCAATCTCTTTGAATTCAGGTCTGGCTTTGGAACATTCTCTGAGAAAAGTCCTTGATACATGGAATTGATGGGACTAATATAGAACACAACAGCATTAAAGAGAGCAAAGAACACTAAATTGTGTTTATAATTTAAGAAATTCCTTGACTTAAACATTGATATTTAATGACAAACACTAGAGCCTCCCTGGCTGTTAGTTAGTAATATACTTTAGTGATGATGGAAATACTCTATTTCTGTACTGCCCAGAATGTCCAACACACTAGCCACGACCAACATGTGGCCACGGAACCCTTGAAATATGGCTAGGGCAAATGAGGACCTGATTTCTAGATTTTTAAAATTTAAATTCACACAAATAGCCAAAAGTTATTATTACATTAGACAGTCCGTGTTTTTAAGCATGTTTATGTCTTTGGTCAAAAATATTTCATCTGCTTTGTCTTAGAAAAGCATCTAGCTTATTGTAGCTTTTGTCAGTGTTGGTTTTCCTTCTTTGTGGATGTAAGATTTTGCAAAAATCTGGGTCTGCCTGCCGCCATCTTCAGAACAATCAGAAATACCCCGAAGTGGAGCCTTGAGAGCAATCACAGCCCTAAGGCCTTACCCTGGTAAAACATGGCTTAAGGAGCCCCATGGATTCCATGGCAGGGAGAATGGATATGAGATTCTATAGATGATATTCTGAACTTTCTAGTAGGCCTCATTTATAGACTGGACATCATTTGCTTTGCTATCTTTCCTAATCCTGATATGCATATATACACGTCTGCTTCACATGTTAGTGTTGGGTGGCTAGCAGGTAACTCGGACTTAATGTAGCTGAAACCAAAACCCAGATTTTCCCTCCCAAGTTTTACCTGCCTCTAACATTAGCCATCTAAAAAAAATTTACTCTGATGCAAATCCAAAACTATTTTGTTGTTTCTAACTCCATTTTCTGTCGTACAGTCACATCTCAATGAATCAGCAAATCTCATTCCTCCAAATACATACAAAATCCAAGTCCTCACCATCCCCTCCAATGCTGCTTCCTAAGTTTTAATACCATCACCTTTACCTTGGACTACTGTAGTACTTGTTAATGGGTCCCTTACTTCCTAATGTTCTCCCTATTTCCTTACTGTCTTTTCCCCAAGAAACCCAAAGGTAACCCTTTGGAAACACAGGACAAAATCCACCTCTCCCCGGAAAGAATCTCTGTAAAGCCTCCCAGGCCCTTATTTCACTCCTGACTATCCCCCTCACCTTAGCTAAACAAATTTCCTTCTTCTTCCTTGAACACATCAAACAACTCCTCACTTCAGGCCCTTTGCAAATGCAGTTCCATCTGCTCTGGATGCTTTCTCCCTAGAGATCTGTGGGGCTTGCTTCTGTTCTTTATTCAAGATTCTGTTCAAAAGTATCTCTTCAGAGAGGCCTGCCCTGACCCCATTACCTAAAATCCCTCTCATTTTTTGTCTTCTCACTTTGGTTTATTTTTCTGCTATTTTCTACCTGACTTTATATTGTACATTATTTGTTTAGATTTTTATTTGTTTGCTTCAATTATCTTCTTTCATTGGAATGTAAGCACAATAAGGCTCGGGACTTTGTCTTTTCTACAGCTGTATCCCCTTTTCCTAAAACAAGGAAGATCATAAAGTAGAGGCTAAATAAGTACTTGTTGAATGACTGAATTTCTGAATAATTGCAAAAGCAATAATTATACTCTTTCTTAAAAGGATTTTGAGATTTGACAGTAGGTTGACTTTGTTAATGGAGCCCATTAAGAAATCAAAGCCCTGGCTGGTGTGGTTCAGTGGATTGAGCGCGGCCTGAGAAGCAAAGGTTCACCAGTTTGATTCCCAGTCTAAGGCACATGCCTGGGTTGTGGGCCAGGTCCCCAGAAGGGGGTGCAAGAGAGGCAACCACGCATTGATGTTTCTCTCCCTCTCTTTCTCCCTCCCCTCCACTCTGCCTAAAAATAAATAAATAAAGTCTTTAAAAAATCAATCAATCAAGCAATCAATCAATCCTTGGTTTCTTCCTTGCCTAGTAATTCCAAAGCTATTAATTATGAATAGAATATATGTTTACTTCATGAATAATGTAAATGTATTTTTAAATTGTTGGTAAATATATTTACCAACAGTTTAGACAAATGAACACAAGGAGTTATAGGGTTTAGAATAAGTCAGTTTCTAGCAGACTTTCCAACTATGCATTTGTTTTTCAAGTGGTCAAGAAGTTATTTCATATTTTATATTTTATTTGGAAATTTACTTTCAATATATATAATATGTATATATAATATATAAATACATAATATATAAATATATGTAATGTATAAAAGTTGCTTCTATATATATTACATATATAATATGTGCAATCTATAATATGTGGACAACTAACAAAAGACTTTCAGTTGCCTAAATTATTATTTGATCCCAGAATGCCTTACAAGCTTTATCTAATAAACTTGCAGCCACTGACTATTAAGGACAGC
Source organism: Desmodus rotundus (assembly GCF_022682495.2). Classification (NCBI taxonomy): domain Eukaryota; kingdom Metazoa; phylum Chordata; class Mammalia; order Chiroptera; family Phyllostomidae; genus Desmodus; species Desmodus rotundus. The sequence continues at coordinate 133,551,889 of NC_071391.1, read as the reverse complement.
GTTTGAAACATCCCACACTCTCATGGCTCTTTAAGGCATCTTGTTTCATTCAGAAGAACACCTTCGGGGGCCCAGAGGGTCCTCAGACTCTGCACAGTGTGAGTGCTCACCTGGCCTTGTCACGTGACCCAAGGAAACTGTCCGCCACACACCTGAATAAATTGGATTCCCAACATCTAGTTCCATTGACCTCGGTTCTTTTACCTCATCTTCTTTTCCTATTTCTCATCCCTGACGCCTGCCCAGACTCAGGACTCTGAGGCTGGGCTTAACTCTACAGGTCCAAGCTCTTTTGTTAGGCTCCTTCCCCTACTGTGCGAGTGCCTCATCTGGACATTGTCTCTCCCAATGCATCTGTCAAGCCTCCTGCTCACTAAAATGAGCCTTCATACTTCACAAGTATCGTAACGTTCAGTGTCCCACTGCTTGCAAAGAAAGTTCCCTGGGATATCTTTTTATTTTATTAGATTTGCTGGCAGTTGAACTACACCACAGAAGCTTTATTGTCATGGAGATAAGACTGGAGAGGGTAAATGATATTAATTGAAAAGCTTATCTTACTTAATGCTCAAAATTTTGATTATTTCCTGTTTCTCGGATGAGAAAAACAAGTCTCCAAGAAATTAAAAGATTGTTTTCCACTTTTACTATGGTAATATTTGATGAAGTTTAGGTTTAAAATGCATTTGATCTTAAATTCACTGCTTTTTCTGCTATATTATTGATATAAAGCACTTATATTTAATAAACAAAATCTAACATGTAATAAATGTTAAAAAGAAAAAGAAGAAGACTCCAAATAGTTTAAAACCTGTATTAGAGAATGAAAACTAGAACTAAAGCCTTAAAATTAAATTCTGCTTTTAGTGTTCCAGGAAGAAGCCTTTGGCATTACATCATTATTCTTTCTAAATTTAACTAATTTAAAGGTGACATGAATAAAATATTCATTAAAACTACAGTAGCCATTTATCTATGACCTTTAACAAAGCTGCTATTAACTTTCAATTGACTCACAGTTGTAGCTTGAACCTTACCTAATAAAGTATCCATTCCTTTCTAAACCTTCCTGGTAGAGTTTTGATTTACATTCAGACACTGTCTATAAATACTCCTCCTTAGCCAGCTCCATGCTTCCTACTTCTTATTTCTTAAATCGCTGTAATGCTTCAAGCCAATATTATTTCTAGTATTTCAGTAAAGAACATCTCCATTAAGTACATCTGAAGCACTCTATTTTAATTACTGTTTCCTTAATCTAGTTTTCCTTATAGGGAATAGCAATGCCAAATGGTTTTTAAAGGATTCAGAAATGTTCCCAGGTGAACTAATTATGCCCTTTTATTTCCATAACTGTTGTAGTAGAACCTTCTAAGGAATTATTCTGATGAAACTGTATCCCTTGCTTCTTCCCCCCAAACTCATGCCTGATCTCTCACATGCTCGAAATACACATTTACACTTACCGTAGTGTTAAATACTCATCATCTGTCTGAATCTAATCTGCTTAGAGATCCAAAGTCTAATTGATTTGAAATTATATTTTAGCACATAATAATTAAACCAGCCAAGGAGCCAAGAAGGTAAAGATATGATAGCAAAGTTGGAGTTGCACATCCCTTTTGTTTTGGGTATCTCCCAGACTCCTGCCTCTCTACCTTGCTTTGTTCTGAATCCAGAGAGAGGTTGATCTGTATGGACTCCAGCAGAGGCTCCCAGGCCCTCTGATTCTGGTTCTGTTTGGTCACTGGGGGACCTGGAAGGAGAAAAAAGGATTCAGGTCAGAGTATTCTATTTATTTCCCTGTAGGGAAAACACTCTTCCTCAGGGATGTTCTTGGGTTGGTTATGAACCTCAAACTAAGTTCACTGTTCCTCTTAAGGTGGTGTTCTCTGTATGCCTCCCTTCTTCTGGTTTGGTAGTGGTTTTGCTTTATCTCTTTAGGTTTAAGGAGTTTCAACAGCTTTACTGCTACTAATCTCAGGTTACCACAGTATCACTCTTAAAGTGCCTTTATATATAACCTGTCCTTACGTATTGTAATCTAAGTGTACCATGTATTTCCCATTGGGATCCTAACAGTTACGTACACTTTGAAGTCTAGGAAATTTTTTTTTAACCATGTGCAGTTGTACTGTCCGGGGATATGGAGCCATGATCTGGTCACTTTGCACAGTGCTAAATTTGCTGCACATTTAATAACATCAGGAAACTTTAGAGTACTTCTTTAGTCAATTCCATACTTCCAAATTCATATTTCTTATGTTCCTATGATGTTTTATGTCAGCCTCATTCCTGAAACACACTTAAAACTCTTAACTTTATTCAACATCTTTTAAAATTAGTTTTAACTTTTGGGATTCCTGAACAAAGTAAATGATTAATTAGGGTGTTTTATTAATTTAGTTTTTAAACAAATTTTACTTAATTTTTAATAAATGGCAATAATACATTAGTTATAATACAACACAAGGAATTAGAAGTGGGAGCTCAGTTTGTGTCCTCTCTGAATTGTCATAATGTGAACTTCCTGGCAATCAAAGTCCTACTTTTAAGTTCCTCAAGAGCTTTGTTTTTAAAATAAGTGAATGGCCCTGGTGTGGCTCAGTGGATTGAGTGCCAACCTGTGAACCAAAGGGTCGCCTGTTGATTCCCAGTCGGGGCACATGCCTGGGTTATGGCCCAGGTCACCAGTAGGGGGCGCTTGAGAAGCAACCTTACATTGATGTTTCTCTCCCTCTCTTTCTCCCTCCCTTCCCCTCTCTAAAAACAAACCAATAAAATCTTTTAAAAATTGCAATTACAAAACGTGAAATAAGTGAATGATGGTAACAGGGCTTCTGACTCAGGTACTCATGCTTGTGGTAGACAGTGTTTCTGTTTCTGTCAAAAATATGACAACCATGTATTTGGAGATGGTGGGAGGTTAAGATTCTGGAGAAGACAGAATCACAGAGAGAAACTCTGAAAGCCAGGAGACAAGCAATTAGCACAATGTTTTAGCCAGAAACAGACTCATACAAATGTGCCAATTGATTTATGATAAAGGGGATATGGCTGGCAGTAGGTAAAAGAATGACCTTTTCTGTTGGTGGCCCTAGGTAAATTAGATAATTATAGGGGAAAAAATTAACCTTGACTTATTCTTGATCTCATAAACAAGTATTTACTCTGGTTGGATCACCAATTTATATGTGAAAGATAAACCAATTAACCTTCTAAAAAAGAACCTAATAGAGCATCTTCATGACCTTGGGATATACACATTTTCTGAAATGGACACAAAAATATTAGCTGTGAGGAAATAAAAAAAGATTAATTGTACTCTGTTAAAAATGAATACCTGTTTATCAGCATTATTGAAATAGTAAACATGTATGCCACAAAGGACTCATATTCAGAAAAAATGAAGAACTTGAACAAATCAAAAACAAATTATGCAATTAAAAAATGATCAAAAGACTTCAGTATGCACTTCACAAAGGAAGATCCCTACAAATCTAATGAATGCATGCTTGCTTATTCCTGTTGATCATCAGGGAAATGAAAATGTAAGTGACAAAAATACCATTACATATACACAACAATAGCATTCAAATTAAAGGATTGACAATACCAAATATTGGTTAGGATTCCAGTAGACCAACTGGAATTTTCTTACCCCACTGGTGGTGTGTAAATGAAGAAAACACTCTTGAGATCTGTTTGGCAATATACACCAAAGTTGATCATGTGTATAATTTAACACATCAATTCTGCTTCTTGATATATGCTCAAATAAATATGTATATTTGTTTATTAAAAGACATTTGAAAGAACATTCACAGCAACACTGTTCACAATAGTCAAATTAGGAAGCGACCCATATGTCAATCAACAGTATAATAGATTAAGTACATTTGGTGTATTCTTAAAGCAATGGGAATGAAGGATATATTGCTATACAACAGCATGATATTGAGTGCTGTAAGGCAGGACAATGATTCCTTTTGGAAGAGGTAGTGACAAGATCATAAAGTGGGGCTTCCTGAGATGCTTATTCTTTTTCTTGAATTTAATGCTAGTTATAATGGGCGAGTAATTATTGAGCTGTGTGTATGATATATTTTAGCCAAAAGGTTTATCTAAATTAAAAAAACAAACAAACAGAAAAATGTCACCACCCTGACTTACCCCTGTGTTTCAATAGAAAAACAAAAGCAAAACAAAACAAACACCATAACAGCACATTGCTTATTCTCAGTTACCAGCCATCACAGGTAAGCTTATGTCTAGCATCTGGTAGTTGTATGGCCAGTACATTAATCAGAGGGTCTTCTAAGTAAACACCACTGTTGCCTGAGGTAACGGTATCAAGAGGAAGAATTTCTTTGGTTCTTTGGATGGCTCCAATCCCCAGAGGCTTCGGAATTTTTTGGAATACAGTTACATTCAATTTCATCCCCCTAGTCTCTCTGTGTCTTTACTGGAATGAGCAGTTCAGGAAGGAGAATGTGAGAATCTTGGAGGTAACTTCAGAAATTAGTCTCCTTCCTTGTTTTACTTTCACCTTCTCTCCATTTTCTCAAAAGTGTAGTGTTTTCTTTGGAAGTTTTGGAACAAAATGTAGCATTGGTGTACTTTAAAATTTCATCAGAAGCAAATATACATTTTAAACAATTATTTTGTTTAAAATAGTCCAACATGGGCTAATGTCCATTAGCAGTCAGCGAATGAACCATAACAATACCTTGAAAAGAGAAGCGAGAGCATTTCTCAGTGGTCCTTGGCCATGGATTTCTTGGAGTCATGCCATGCTACCAAAGGTACCTTTTCAGGCAACTCTGCCAGAGATCCTGTAAATCTGCTGAAGATGCCTCATTCGTGAATAATTGAAAGATTGAGAGGTCCTGGTTCCATACAGGCGGGGAATTTTCAACAACTGCAGAAAGCTTTCTGAAGGGTTTTATGCTTTCGCTCTTGTCTACCGTAGCCTTTCTTTAATGCAGTAGCCAGAGAGAGTTCTCTTTTTACCGCCATGCATACAACTCTCCAACAGTTTTCCATCCCATGTGTAACATCAGTACCTTAGCATGCTTGTAAAATCCTAGTGCCCTAGGCAGCAGTATGTGGGCAAATATTTAACAGCCAGCTCTCTGGGGGAAGGGGTCTTTATGTGTAGCATTTGCTGATTTCTGTGCAAATGCTCCCACCATGGCTGACTTTAAGTTACCAAAGGTTCAACAGTAGGCTCAAAAAATTACTGAGTTCTTCATAAGTCAGGTAACCCTATCTGCGCAGGTTTCTGCACACCGATGTGTCTAGACTCCCTATCTGACCTGATCTCCTTTTACTTCCTCCCTTTCTCACCCCATGGCAACCTTTTTGCTTCTCTCCTGTTACTTGCTAGTCCTTACCATACTTTTTTCTTTTTAAAGATTTTCCCTGTTTACTATTAGAATGTAAGGTTGTGGGGGTAGGGCTTATATCCCCTGAATAAAGAGTACCAGATTCTTAAAATACACCTAATCAGTACTTACTGAATAAAAGGATAAATACTGTATTGAACAGTGTGTTTTTACCCACATTCAGAAAATTATTTAATCATTTAAATTATCATATTGAAAGGTAAATACATGATGATAATTATAATTATAACATTAGTGTGTATAGCCACAGTTATCAAGCTCAAGTTTCCAAACTGGGTGGATACTAAGTGCCGAGAACATGATGTCACTGAAGTCAGAGGACCCGCCTGTTCTGAGAAAATGACCTTACTGGAAACAGCGGTTGCTGCCGGACTAGTCAATTACCAGTGGGAAGAAGGCTTTGGGGGCAAAAATTGTAAGCACATTAAGATTCTCAGAAGCAGAATTACAGAAAGTTATAAGCTTGAAGAATAATATCTTAGAGCCGTGAGCCAGCATCTGTTTTCACATACGCTCAGCAAGGAAGAGACACTGTGTCATGTGTCAGTCTTTTGTAGTCACATGTGTCACTGGGGGAGAAAATTCAAGTGCAATGTTAATGAACAGAGGAGTTTGACTTTTCCCAACACTTTTTACAGCATAGCACCTATATTATCATCTGAAGTCATGAACAGCTATGCAATGTTGCTAATGCCCAACAGAATTTAATTTGTTAAAAAAGCTGATTAGAGATAAATAAATGAGGAGAAGAGATAGTCAGCGATTAATCAAAATGAAGGAGAACTGGATATTTTAACTCTGTCCTAGGGTCGAGTACTCTCTTGTCCAGCAAATTCACAAGGTTTTTACACCGTTAGTTTGGCAGTAGTGTTTCAGCCGCCCTAACAGACTGACAAGGAGAAATGGCTGCCTGTAGAACTGGAGGTTGCCCGTGTTTACCCATGTTTAGAAGAATGTCCTTCAGCTATGTATTTGTTCTAACCTTATGAGTATATTAGATTGAATCATCAGGGATAAGGGCCCATGTACCCCCTGTGACAGGTCATATTAGAGAGAGATATTCCATCTTGCTGTGTTCAGAAGCATTGTATCCTGGGAAACTTGCTTATGGAATATGAGGTTAATCCTTTAATAATAATGCAATCTCTTTAAGGGCTTCTGATATGACTCATTCTTAGAGTCAAATGTAGAGGAAATGTTCAATGGCATAGGGCAAAAAAAATCTCTATATCTTAGTATGTAAAAGTCACTAAATTAGTTTCAGAAACTGGCAAAAATGATGCCAAGTAGATATGAACTGGGAAAAACAGTATACTCAGTGCATCTCTCTTTTTGTAGGTGCTGGTTGATAGGTGATCCAGTGGCACTTCCATACCTACCTCCCAATCTGTACCTCCCAGGCTGTACAGACTAGATGTGAGGTTTATCTTTTCTTTATACATCCTCAGTGCTGAGCCTTGAAAATGAGGGATGCATTCTTATGTGCAGAATGGGAGGTTTTAACTTCATTTCCAAACAGTTACAGAAATCTAGAATAGAGAAATTGATCTGATCAGAGCAGATATAGTCTTCTCCTTTTCCTCCTCCCCCTCTCCCTCCTCCTCTTTCTCCTTCTTGTTCTTTATCCCACCTGAAGAGGTGCTTCTTGATTTTAGATGGGGGGAATGGGAGGGAGAAAGAGGGGGAGAGAAATATCTATGCAAGAGAGAAGCATCAACTGATTGCCTCTTTTATGTGCCCAAACTGTAGTGTGAATCCACAAGCTAGGCATGTGCCCTAACTGGGAACTGAACCTGTGACTTTCTGTGTTTACAGGAGGACAGTCCAACCAACTGAGCCATATACTGGTTAGGGCATATTCTCCTTCTTAAGAGCTCTCTGCTTTTCACTTTTTCTGCCTTCTGTTGAGGCCTCTGGGAGGATATATGAAATGAGTAAACCACTACTGTTTATATCATCCTCAGAAAATTAACATTTTTTCTTCTGCTGTTCTCTTATTGTCTTTTCTCCTGTGGTCTGGATGGTCTGATAACCTGCCAGTAGTGTACTCAAAACAAGCATTTCTCCTCTTTGCTTGTGTACTGACCAAGAGTCAAGGATTAGCTTCCAAGTTGTAAGGAATTTGGAAATAGGATCCCTCACTCTCATAGAGGTTTTGACTTTTATAACTGCTATGTTACAGTCTCATATGTAGCTTCTTGTGGCAGCCACTTCTTGTTGTTATTTTTTTTTTCCATGTGGGCTTAGCTTTATCCATACTGCTTATAATTGGAAGGAGGTCTCCATTCTGTCTGATTTCCACCACATATTGAACAAGAGCTTAGGAGAGAATTACAAAGGAAGAAAGAAGCGCAGTGAGCTAGAACTAGTCCTATCTCTCAGTTTTCTGCTTATTCACATATTCTCTTCCCTGGAACCTCCATTTTCTAGAAGCCCTAATACTGGTCTGGTTGGAACCCCTGGGGACCACATTGATCAATATGACTAATGGCTCCTCTGATAGCCCCCTGGAAAATTTCTGGATCCTCCGTCACTCTACTAGGAAAGGAAAAATATACTTTACCACTTCCCCATAGTTTTTCAGTCTTCCTAACATCAGAATCTCTTTGATTTCCCTGATGGATGCTTTCCAAAACAAAGGGCACCCAGCAGAGTGCATTTCCTTTGGTCTGTCTGATTGGAGTCAGAATCCAGTCTGCACAGCTCCTCATGTTAGCATCTCAGCTTGGTCTCGGGAGTGGCCACGTGGCTCTCACGGCATTGCACTACATCTCATTTACCAGCAGACCACCTCTCAGCCTCCTTTTGAGAACTCTCCTGAATCTCTGCATCTCTGTTCTCTCAGGAGGATATGAAACTCTCATTTATATAAAACAAAAGTAGTGAGTAGGCCTTAACCCTAATTACTGACCACTTCCTGGATCAAAGTATTAGTTTTGCCCACTTTTCTAGATTTGCTTTGATGATTCCTAATTTCCAATTAGAAATGCGAGGGCTGGAACTGTCCTCCAGTACTTAGACTATATTTTTAATATTAAAAGAGTAAAAAAACTATTAAAATACAATACTTCTGGTAATGGAACAGTAAAACCAATAAATGTATACTGCACTAGTGAGAGTGCAGATTAATACAAAATCTCTAAGAGATTTGGCGATGTATATCATAACTTGTAAACATTAATTTTCAACCCAAGATTAGGCATTCATTCATCCTAATGGGATAATTAGACTTGCTTGCCTAATTTATGTGCAAGTACATACCATTGACAGTTTTGTTTTATTTTTAATTTTTAATTTTATTATTCCTATCACAATTTATCCCTTCTATACCCTCTCTTCCAGCTCCACCCACTCCCTCTCCCCCAGGATCACTACACTTGTCCGTGTTCATGAGTTCTCTTTTTTTTTCTTTCTTTCTCCATCTCTCCTCCCCGCAGCTTTCCCCCAGAGCTGTCAGCCTGCTGTCTGTCTATGAGTTTTGTTTAAAATTGTAAAAAACTGAAAACAAGTGGAAGGGCTTGGATGTAAAACATATAATACTTAAGCATAATAATATTACAGAGCCAATAAAATATATTTGCAAAAATGTTAATGGCATGGGAGTTATGATTGTTTGTGTACAATATAGGATATGAAATCATGATAAATATATGACTTGAATTCAGCCAGGGCCACTCTCTCCTCAGAGATCCAGTTAAAGTTGGTGTAAGCCTGCATCCATGGCCCTATGGGAGCGCAGACACCGTCTGCTTGCTTTCGGTGGACTGTACACCTGTCCCATCCTGCTCTCTTCAACCGTGTTCCCTTTTGTCCTCAACTACTTGGACCTAGACTGTAGTACCTTCATTGGTTCCCACAAGGAACTCATTCACAGCAAATATTTGTGTTTTCTGGTAGTCTGTATTGAAGACTTAGTTGGGCAGGGTGTGCAGGAGAGGAGAAGTGATAGCGACGATTCAAATTGTTATATGATGTTCTGCCGTCTCCTGGCTCCAGCTTCACCTTCTCTTCCTTCTTCCTTTTGTTTCTGCCCTGCTCCCTTAAAAAAAAAAACATAAAATTTAAAAAAAAAAGGAAAAAGGAGAGAAAATTCTTCCTTAGTCTCATGCAGGGTTAATCTGACTATACCCAGGGCTTTGTATTGGGTATGATATAAACTCCCTCCTCAATAAATACAGTCTGTTCCTGAAAACTTTTCTGATCTAAACACTGTTTTTCTTTGGGTTACTTATGGATTGATCCTTATTTGGTCAAAAGGAGATGCACACACATACACACACACACACAATCTCTATTTAACTCTCTGTCTCTTCCTCCTTTTCCGAGACCCCGTGTGCTCTCATTTGTAAGTACATTTGTAGTGGATCTAACCTGCTGGGCAAATGCTCCTTTCCTTTCCTGCTGTTTTATTTGTATTCACCCCCTGGAGAAGGATGATGTTCATATAAAATAAGACTGTTCTTTGATTAAGGGTATAGAGAGGTTGCTATAACCAATGTTTTAGTATCCCACATGTTTTAAAATTCCATTTGTAGGCAAAAAGTTATATATACCTAAACCAAGGACTATAAGGAAACAGGCTGAAATAGTAACAGTGGCTATTGGTGATTAATGTAATCATTAGTGATATTTTTGTTTTATTTATTGTATTTTCAGATATATTTGTGTGGGTGTATATATACACCCCCCACACTTTCAATGAAAGAGACTAAAACTATTAACTATACAAAATGAAAGATATTTAATCATAGTATCATACACAGTATAAATGTTAATATTCTGATGCTTATTTAGAGTAATTGAGCATTCCCTTCTAAATTCAGAAGTATACTTACTCATAAATAAGTAATTATTCTCCTGAAACCTAGGAACCTCTAATAAACAGAGAGAATAAAAAAAATTAAGCTGCAACACCTTGGCACGTTCCAAGATGGAATGCAAATAGCAAAGGAGGTTCCAAGGTAATTTTCATACTCTCAAGTAAATGTATTATTTTCTTGATCTTTTTGTTATGAATTCTTTCTGTAGCTGAATATTTTATAGAATTATGCTAAGCCTTCAGCTGCTCTGTTCTGGTGGCATAATGTTTGTAAGTCTTTCCTAAGCTGAGTCACCTATATTATGCTGTATCGCTACACATTAGGTGTCATTAAATACCTATTTCATTTATCACAAATTTCGACATGTCTGCCATAAATTGAAGACCCGGTTGAAAAATTGCACAATACGGGGCTGTCACTTAGTATTAGACCAGGGAAAAGGTAATATGCGAGCCTGTAAAGACCTTAAAAAACAATTTCATCTGTTGTTAAGAAAACAAAAATTGGCTTTCATGTTGTGAATTTTAAAGAAAAAAGAGAAAGGAAATTATGTGACTTTGTTTCAGAAGGTATTTGTGGAACTAGGAGGTTCATTTCTACATTTTTCTATGTGCTGACATTGGTCAACTCTCAGTATCAATCTAAAAAGGATTTTGTAAGGGATATGAATGGTCAATAAGCCAAGTGTGAATAACCCAGTTTAATATCTTACATAAGATACTTGCAAGAAGTATGGAGGCTGTATGGTAGGAGAATATAATTAGCTGCATCTTGTTTAAATTCTACATATGCATCATTGCTTCATGTAGTGGTCAGGAATGTTTTAAAAGGTTTGTTTAAATTTTTCCACAGGTAAAATATCTTTCAACTGTCAGGTTGAAACCTGGAGGGATATTAACAACTGAAATGTACCTATTAAGTTAATCTTTTTCTTCTTTGTTTACTTCATATTAATTTTTGTCTGTTTATCAATTACACAACCAAAAGAGAAAAAAATGTTCATTATGACCTATATACATAAAACTAGGAGATTCCCCTGTTTGAAACATTCCCCTCATTCAACTTTATTTCAGGAAACGTCATTATCTTTCAAGAACCAAATCAAGCCTCATTACTTTCAGAATACCTTCCCCATTTCCAGATGGCACCCTAAATTTCTATTACTTTTTGTATGTGTGTATCAACATATAAACATGTTATACATGTTTGTATGGGTATATACATATACACATATGTGTGCAAGTATATGTGTGTGTAAATATCTTTGCATTTCAAAAAAATTTTAGTGTTTTTGAGGGTAGGGATTATACTATATGCTTTTGATACTTCTTTTTCTTTTCTTTTTTTGAAACAAAAATATACAGATTGTAGGTGCACAATTCTACACACACCTCACGTGTACACTGTATTGTGTGTTCACCATGCCAAGTCAAGTCTTCGTCCATCACCATTTCTCCCCCCATACCCTTCTCCACCTCTCCTCACCCCTCTTCCCCCTGGAAATCGCCATACTGTTGTCCATGTCCATGAGGGTTTTTTTTCTTTTTTATTCAATCCCTCCATTGCCCCCACCCAAGCCCCCCCTACAACAGTTGTCAGCCTAATTTCTATCTATGAATCTGTCTCTATTTCCCTTGTTAGTTCATGTTGTTCATTATACTCCACATATGAGTGAAATCATATGGTACTTCTGTTTCTCTGACTGGCTTATTTCACTTAACATAATGCTCTCCAGTTTCATTCATGTTGTCACAAAGGGTAAGACTTCTTCCTTTTTTATAGATGAGTAGTTTTCTATTGTGTAAATGTACCATAGCCTTTTTATCCGCTCATCTACTGATGGGCACTTGGGCTGCTTCCAAATATTGCCTACTGTAAATAATGATGCAATGAACATATGGTGCTTATGTTCTTTCAAATTAGTGTCTCCAGTTTCTTTGGATATAGTCCCAGAAGTGGATTCTCTGGGTAATAAGGCAGTTCCCCTTTTAATTTTTTGAGGTAACTCCATACTGCTTTCCACAGTGGCTGCACCAGTCTGCATTCCCACCAACAGTGCAAAAGGGAACCCCTTTCTCCACATCCTCACCAGCACTTGTTTGTTGATTTATTGATGATAGACATGCTGACTGGTGTGAGGTGATATATCATTGTAGGTTTTGTTGTTGTTGTTGTTTTTCTTCTTTTTTTAACTTATTTTTGTTCAGTTACAGTTGTCCCACCTTTTTACCCATTGCTCACCCCTACTCCATCCTCCCCCACTCCCACAATCAATCCTCCATCCCCCCTTGTCCATGCCCATGAGTCCTCTATTCCCATTTGTTTGCTTGCTTCTTCCTTTTCTTTCCTCTGTTATCCCCCTTTTCCCTACCTTCTGGTCACTGTCAGTTTGTTCTTTATTTCTGCCTCTGGTTATGTTTTACTTGCTTGTTTGTTTTGTTCATTAGGCTCCACTTATAGGTGAGATCATATGGTATTTGTCTTTCACCGCCTGGCTGATTTCACTTAGCATAATGCTCTCCAGTTCCATCCATGCTTTCTCAAAGGGTAGGAGTTCCTTCTTTCTTTCTGCTCCGTAGTATTCCATTATACCAGTGTATAGATACACTCATTTACTGATGGGCACTTGGGCTGCTCCCAGCACTTGGCTATTGTAGATAACACTGCTATGAATGTTGGGGTGCATAGGTTCTTTTGAATTGGTGTTTCAGGATTCTTATGGTATAGTTTCAGCAGTGGGATCGCTGGATCGAACGGCAGTTCCAGCTTTAGTTTTCTGAGGATATTCCACACTGTTTTCCACAGTGGCTACACCAGTCTGCATTCCCACCAACAACGTACTAGAGTTCCCTTTTCTCTACAACCTTACCAGCACTTCTTATTTGTTGCTTTATTAATGATGGTCATTCTGACTGGTGTGAAGTTGTATGTCATTTTGGTTTCAATTTGCATCTCTCTAGTGGCTAGTGGTGTTGAGCATTTTTCATGTGTCTATGGGACCCTCAGTATGTCATCCTTGGAGAAGCATATATTCAGGTCCTTTGCCCGTTTTTTAATTGGATTGTTTATGTACTATATTTTTGGGGGGGTTATTTTGTGTGTGTATTCCCCTTTAAAACAAGAGATGGTTTCAAAACACCTAGTCACTAATTTAGCATGGGCCCAGACCTGTCATAACAGATGCTGGCTGCCAACACCCACTACATACATGCTGTGTGAACAAGTTATCAGCTCTGCTATAAGGTACTTACATGTATGTATGTATTATTTGGTTTAAAAAAATAAAACAAGGAATAAAAAGATAATGAAATTTCACTAGTATGTACCAGTAATAAACTTTTATGTCTAACAAAGTTCTAAAGATATAGATCATATGGCCACTTTCTAACATAAAAGACACAGTCAAGTTTTATGGGAAGCAAACCATCTCCATATAATAATTTTAAAGCTGAGTTGGCATATCTGGTATTACTATTAATCACAGGCTGGTAATATATATTTGATTTATTAACAACAAGAAACAATAAATATTTATTGTATGTCCACTTTATGCCAGGGGCATTGCTAAGGTTAGGAAGGATATGCGTATGTCATCTATGGTTCAAGCTGGTGTGGAAATTCCCAGAAGCTATGTCACATGGTTTGCAGCGATATAACCAGATAGAAAACCTAGAACCAAGGGATGGGACTGAGCAAAAATTACCCCATGAGCAATTATATTAGCAAACCAAGTCACAGCACAACTTGGTTTTGGTAACTTTTGCTTCTCATTCTTTCTCACATAAAAGTTAAACTTGTGCTGTTGGTTCTCTCTCCCTCTCTCTCTCTCCCAACTTTGCACTGTGACAATTTATGGATTCAATAATTCCTCACATTCTACTTGAAAAATGTTTCCTTATCCAAAGGTTAACTCCTTTAGGAGTACAAACCTTTAAATTTTCTCTGTTGCTGTATTAGTTGGTACAACTAGATTCACTAGACTCGTAAATCTATCAATTTTCTAGTCTATAACAGTGTTATCTCTGAAATCTCATAGATATAAATGGAATTGCTAATTTTCAATAAATCTACAGAAACAGGTAATAGTGTCATGGGCCCCCAGTTCTAATCATTTTAGCTATAATAAATGACACCCCAGGGGCTCACTTGGGTCATAAAATTTACTGACTAGAATACCGATTTTAAGCCCCAAAGTATTTTATAACTTTTTCCCTTTCTTTTGCCACTTTAAAGTATGAATTATAAGAATGACTTCTTACTTAAAACTTATTGTAGATAAAAAAGAGGAAAAAATAAACTAATAGTTTTTCCTTGTACTTGCTATTAAATGAGAGAACACTTAAGTAATGTTCAATAAGTTATTTATAATATTACATTTGTACCTATATTGATTACTTCAACTTTAAGCATTTGGAAAAAACATGAAATTACTATTTCTATTCTCATATTTTATAAAAATGCACATTTTACAGCAGAAATTAACTTTTCTAATGAATGATAAATGTATGTTTTTGATAAATTCTCTAAATATACAATTAAATATTTTAATTTCCTTAAATAATTACAAAATATTTTCCTATTTTTAAAAGCAGAGTAATATACTTTAATGTTCTTACTCTATCTTTGTGGAAGTTTTATCAATCTGCCTAAAATATCTATCACTTGTCCATGATAATTATCATTTATCCATAGATTATGATGAATTAAAGATACTGCTTTAGATATATCACAAAGTATTTTCTGTCTCTGCAATTGTATGTGAAATATGATTATAATTACCTTTTAAATAAACTTAAAGAATTGATTAAAATTAAATTATCAAGAGTACTCTAAATGTAACATTTTAGTAAAATAATTGTGAAAGGTCTGAGTTGAAATTAATTCTAAATAAATGCTTACACTGTAGCACCGGAATCTATAAAGTCTTTGAGTTTCACAGGATGGACTTTGGGATTTCCTGGGTTGAACTCAGAGTGGATGTGTGTGATAGAAAAGATGGATTAGCTATGTTCTTTGCTGTATTTTAATAATTAAAGCCAGAATGAATAGAGCAGATGAAATGTTAAATCTGTATTTCCTTATACATCTCTTCTTACCAGAAATGCGCACACAAATTAGATTCTGGTCATCAAAATACAGATCTGGTATCATTCCTGTTATTTTTGTGGGCAGCTTATAGTGATGTTTTCACTGCTTATGTACTCTTATAATGTACATTTCCCTTCTTTCTATGTGTTCAATTGAGTTGGTAATAGATGCTAGATATGCCATATAAAAGTAGTACAGTATACAGTTACTTGGAAATAGATCTTACATGACTGGTTCTAGAATAAATAAACAACATGGGAGACAACTCTTGAAAGAGTTGGGATTCTCAAAGAGAAACCTTTAAAAAAAAAAGTAAACGTGTTATAAAAAGAAAGGTTGTAGTAATCTTGACAAGAATATTGCTTTCACTGGTCAGGTCAGTACCCTTATGAAGATTAAATGCTCTGTTATGCAACAGAATCTCTGCTGAGACTACAAGATGGATCATAACATGTTGAGACACGTGAATATATTCTTCACTCCCCATAAATATTTATTAACAGCCCACATGTTTTTTGAGAAATCTGATCTGAAAAGCAACTCAAATATGTCATAGTCAAAACACTGAAGAGAGATATATGCCTTCCTCTGATTAACTCATTGAAAATAGGATTGAAATTCTTAGGGTTGAAATCATTACTACCATCTCTGACTTTGCCACTAATGACTGGGATATAACTAGTAGAGTTTGGAAGACTCAGGAATATCTCATTAGATTTTGGGAAAATACAACATTATTCACCAGTTCTGGTACCAACATTATATTTGGATGCAGGGATTTCTTTTTCACTTAGTGGGACCATATGTATGAATATCACTGCCTGAACCTTTCCTGTGCATGAATTATTCATTTGTTTGTTATCTAGTCATATATCTATTTATATATTCCCATAGACTTATTCCATAAGACATTTGAATAGCATATAGTGTGCATTCTGTCTTGGAACTTGGTAAAGTGATTCCACTATGGTATGCTTTTCAAAGGTCCTGCCAAACGACACAGTGGAGAAGTGAGCAATTTTATGCAGCTGTGTTCTTGCGGTGATACCAGATGCCCACCAGGAAGCTAAAACATCTGGTTGCTTGAATTAAAATCTTTTCTTTTCAACAGATTCCTGTTGCTTGGACAGACATTGTATCAGTGAAAAGCCTTAGCTTATTGCTTTAATCTCCTGGTTATATAAATGCAGATATGTGAGACCAAATTGACAGGCATCTGATTTAGATCAGTGTTCCTCTCCTGACCCCTTTTAAAAATTATCAAACCGTCTCTCCAAAAATCATAGAAAATATATTCAATTGGATGGACGGACATAAAACAAAGTCTAAAGGACCTAATTCTCAGGTTTCTCTTTTCCAGACAGGTTATTTTTTTAAATTACCATTTTAATTCATGGATTAGTGACAAAAAGAATGTAGTTTATGAAGAGATAGCCTGGTAATTATAGATTTCCCCACAGACTGAAACAGTATATCACATTGTATACATAGAAACATGAAAATGCTCGAGATATTATTATTTTATTTGTGAAACAATTTAATTATTTGGAATGTGGTTTTATTTTTTCATATGCAGCCAATCATATTCTATTATTAAAATCTGTTACCATGGTTTGCTGTTGGGAAAATTATATTTATTGTATTATGACAACATATTGGGGATTTTGCTTTTACATTAAAAAGAAAAAAGTAAAATTACTTTCCCAAGAAATTAAACTGTGTCACACAAATGTATTTATAATTAGAGCTTATTAAAAATATCCTATATTGGTTCAGTTTGCATTTTGAAAATTGTCAAGTTAGAAAAACAATCAGCCTATTTCTCTTCATGCTTCCTCGAATTATGTCTGCTTAATTTTTCACATTGAAATACTTAGGAATAATCTGGATAGACATTTCAGGTCAGATCTCAACATAGGGTCCGTAGGGAGAGAGGGACCGTGCCTCTGCTCAGAATAAAGATAGGAAAGTATAAAAGACGGAGAAAGTGGACTCTAGAAAGCGGTGCCTGTTCAAAAAGTTGAAGCACTTTACCTTTCTTCAAAATTTGTTCTCCATGGTCCATTAGGGCTTATCACTTTCCTATGCACCTTGCCGTTGTTCCTTTTCTCCCAGCAAATGCATAATAGTATATTATTTCATTCTACTTAAATTACTACCTAGTTCACAACTGGTCTTCAGAACAGCCCTGTGAGGCAAATTTTATGTACCCATTTCAGAGCCTGAGAAAGCCCCTCTAGGAGAGGCTGAAGCAACCTGCCAAGTCCTGGCTGGCGGTGGTGGAGCCAGACGGGCCTTCCATACCGCGGGTTCCTCCTCCAGTGCGAGGTTCCCCGGGGCCCAGCGCCTGTCCTTCTGTGCTAACCTCTGTGGCAACAGTGTGCTCAAGTTTTATAGATAGTAATTATCTTAAACATCATTTTGACCTTTTGTTGAACCACTTCTTGAATCCTCTGTTTTTCCCTAATATTTAAGAACATCTGCTTTCTAAATCAGGAAATTCTTGATGCTTAGGGCTGACTGTGACAGATGATGAGAACAGACTCAAAGAGTGGGCAACAATCCCAAAGAGGACAGAGGCACCGGAAACCAGAAAAATAAAAATAAAGCTTTTAATTCTTTCATTTTACCATTTTCCTAAAAACATGTATAAAAAATAACACTAGGCTACAGGATTAATTTTTTTAAATGGGCAGCTGAGAGATATAACAAAGTGTTACATCCTTTGTCTTGAGTGTCGCCATTGCTCCAGAGGCCAGGAAGGGAGTCCACCTTTCTTAAATGCTTATGACATGCCACGCAGAATGCCAAGTGTTTAATTGTGAATCAGCTCATTCAACCTACAGAACAATATATAAAATTGACGTTATTATTCCCACTTCACCAATTAAAAAAGACCAAGAGGTTCAGAGAGGTAAATGTTATTTTTTGAAATTAATAACAGATATGACTTTATAATTGTTGACCAGGTACATGCTAATAGGGATTAACTCATTTATTCTTCATAACAACTTTAAAAAATTAAGTAATATTAATTTCTCCATTTTCAGATAAAAATTGCAAGTTTTAGAGTTACATAGCTTTCCCAAGCTCAAGTGGAAGAGCTTGATTTTGTGAATTCAACCATATTGTCTTTTACTAAAAACATAAACAAATACAAAGGACAGTATAAATTCATCTACCTGTGCAGAGAGTGTCACGAGATGGGAGACTAGCTGCTGGACAGAACCGCGACTCCTAGAGAAGGCAGTCTTTCAAAGCCCTCCATGCACCTTCTCTTTCCAGTGGTCCCTCCAGCACTGAGTGACGATTCCAACAGATGCCTTCCCAGGCACACAACTACTGTACTTTCTGAATTAGCTCAGTGTTGCTCTAAGACTTGTGGTAAGTGGTGGAAGACATCTCCCAGCTTGATAGTTGCTGGCCATGCATTTTCTTTTGGCAATATCCGCAGTTTGTGCTACTGCTTTTTAGCATCTCAAATGAAGGGTATACAGAGAAAGTGAAAAACTCCGATCAGGCAATGTGCTATTTAAAAAAATACATTTTAGAAGGATATTTTCTACAAAAAGAAATAAAACTTTTTCAATTAGCTGTAATTTTGAATATCTTTGATTAATAAGTTACAAATATACCCAGATTTACCCTGCATTTTAATGCCTAAAAAATCAAGAGTGAGTTATAAGTATTCCCAGGTTTCTCTTTCAAGTTCAAATACATATATAATGAATACATGTATATAATGTATATAATTTATGTATATATAATTCAAGATATATCTCATAGCATATAAACGTACTAATTGGCAAATTTATTATTTTGAGAAGCCATTAGTAAAAGGACAATCTAGAAAATTATTTCCTGAGTAACTGTGTGAATTACATGAAAATATTAACGCATAAAACACACAATAAAAATAGATGTAAGAAAAGCTCATTAATCCAAAAGCATTTTGAAAAATGCATTTTCAACACTGAGCAAATTATATAATACCAATGTAATCTTTAGAATCTATTCTGCTCTCTATAGGAGTATGTTCCTAGTTACATCAACCTTATCTGCATGACAAAGTCAAGAGAGCAAAAGACAGTTACAGCTGGAATCTGTGCAGTAAGTAGAATAAGAAAATATGAAAATACTTGTTAGTTTTCAGTGATGGGTTTTAATAAAAGCACCAACAACCACAAAAATGCAATTGAGCTCAACTGAGCATGTGACTGTTTCCACATATTTATTCACCCTCAACTTAACAAAATATAAAAGTGTTTTTCCTACATTGAGTATATATTTTGAGTATCATTTGGATTTACTTCATTTTGGCAATATTTTATCTTTCTTTGGCTTGTACCAGGAGCTAATCATTCATGACTCAGGGGTATTAGGGTCCCATGTTAGGGCCAAGTGGTGTCTCAGGAGGTAGGTGTACCATACGGCCTTGGAGGATGACCCTGCAATTAGGGCTGTCTTCTCATGCAGAAACATTGTTGATATTTCTCTTCTGAGCAGTAAAGGGATATGATTTATAGAGTGGTTGGAAATGTGTTTTGTCACCAAATCTACTATTTTCATAGTTTTCCAGCTACATAGATCTTGATGGATTTGGAGTATGATTTTTTTTTGTCAAATTAATAATTTGTGTGTAAGGGCAAAAGTGTCAGAGTTTGGTGACCAAAAGAAAACCCCTAGGTATCAGAAAATAACCTGAATCTCTTGTGTCACATGCAGTTTGAATTTCAGGATAAAGTATTTGAGTTTAATATTGAAAATATAATTATAGTGCCTATCTTTTATCCTTCAGGAGGAAATTATTTAATAACTGATATTGGGAGAAATGACTATTAAGCAAACACACAGCACATTTCAGCACTGAAATAAAGATGCAACTGTTCAAAATTGTCAAAGAAAAATACGGTTTTCAAGTTTTCATCTTCACCATTTGCTGCTGCTTGAAAATATTTTACACAGTGAGGTTTACTTCCCCAACGGTTGTTATATCTCCTTGATCCTTTTCTCAGCATGGACCCTGACTCAATCTCGAAGATAATATCTTTCAGATGGAAATAGTATTTCCCTGACTGATATAAAATAAATTTCCAATATGAAATTGACACCCCAAGTTTTATTTAAGGAAGGAGAAAACTGTATTAGCATATCCAAAAAGCATTGGCACAGGTATGTGACATTATACCAAGAGGCCAGTCAATGAAAGAGAAGTCCCCTTTGGTTCATGTCAAGCAAGCCATTGTTTTCATTGGAGCAAGCATGTTAAGTATTAGGAAGAAGAAAATACACCTTTGTCAATGGAGAATTTTAGCTGCTGGTTTTTTTCCCTGCAAGACTCCTGCAGGGAAGAGTAACCTCAAGACTCTCTAGAGAGATGAGGTATGAACAAATTCTACTTTGAGATAAATTTGAATAAAGAACATTTACAAAAATAAAGTGAATTGAACACCTTAAAAATCTTAATAAAATGTAATGGTACATTTGAGGAAAAGACAGCTTGCAAATGTGGCATAAAATAAACATATCACTTAGAAACATAACACTCACTAACCCTGGAGACACAGTTGAAGTTCATCCCAAGTACAGGGCCTGGGAGTTTGGCCAAGAATATTGTCTCATGGGGTCTAGGCCTTGATTTGTATTTCACATAATATGAAGTGGCATTCATTACCTTGTAATCGATATGCAGATAAGAAAAAATTATTTATGGCACAATTAACTGGGAAGGAAAGAGTACCATATATGTACATATGGGAGAACTGAGGGTTTCAGACAGGACCATAAACCATAAAGAGACTTTTGACAATGATCAGACCTCTGAGATAACCCGCTGCCTTGGAAATTTATCCAGCTTTATGTGTTCTAACATATTTGTAATCATCTTTTAATGTCAGGCTTCAAGTGCTAACTGGATGTTTATGAAATTTTCCTCCCCTATTAAAAATAGCTAAAGTTGTTTTGATTTTTTGAAATATTAGTAAAGTATTTCCAAAATGAATATAAATTCTATGAGATGTTAATAATCATTTTGGGAGATGCTGGGTTGAAAAAGGAAATAGAGCTCCTCAGAGCCTTTAATATTCTCATATACATCATGACTCTCCAAGAGGAGGATAAATTATGTAGTATTTCCTATCTTATTTAATTATAAAAGCCTTTTCTTTGGCATGTCTCTTGGAGAAAGAAAAACATGCAAAAAAAAAGGAGAAGAAAAGAAAAAGAAAGATGGAGTGACTATTTTTCAGAACTTCGCTAACACACCGGAATGTGTTTGCCTTCTGCACCAAACCAAGTGCTTTTCATACAAGACCTTCCCTAATTTATTTTATCTTGCTTAGCAACATCCATGAACGGATGGATCCTCCATGCTCAGCCAGAGCCCTTTCTGTTTGCTGGGGTGGCCTGTTTGATGACTCAATGAGATGCCATTGACTGATTCGGCTGGACCAGCACTGCCTTACCCTACGTGCTCTTGCTAAGAAACCCAGTAACCTAATAAGCCTCAGATCGCCACGGTCTGTCCGGGGCTTCCAGGTCTCCCGGGGCTGGTTTTGCCTCTATAACCAATTCAGGGCACTATGTTCTGAGTCAGGAACAGGAAAGACAAAGAGTTCATGGAGTTACTTCCAGTTTGGAGGATTGCTGCAAGAGACTGTTGACAACATCTCATTAACTTGACATGCCCCTTCAGTGTTCCTTACTCATGTTCAGTTTTCCCACCCGTAAGGCAAAGCTCTCCACTTCTGCTTTCCAAACAGTTTTTAAAAAATCTTTGAGAGTCATAATAAAAATGCCTAAGGTTATTAAATATTTAGTATATGTTAGGAACTATGCCAAATACTTTAAGGCTATTATTTTGAATTAATTTTTTAAAGTTTATTAAAATTTTATTTTCAGATTTTTAGAAAATTCAAAAAACACAACCATTGGTATATTCATTACCCAGAATTTACAGATGTTAAAAATATCAGGTTTCTTTCACATTTAAGTAAAAGAAATAAAATATTATAGCTTAAGTATTAAGTCTCTCTTTATTCATCTTCTCACATTCTATTCACCTCCCCCATTCCTAGAGGCAAAAATCATTATGAATTGTATCTCCTTACATTTATGTTTCTAGATTTTATACATGAATATTTCATAACAATAAATGCTGTAATTTTGTGTTTTTATTAAAAACTGTACAAATCATGCCATATTGTGCATATCGTACATCATTTTGACACTATCTGTTTTCTTCTTCACCATTTTTTGTACCGTCCTATTTATATCAACATAGTTCAGTGATTCTTAATTTCTGTTGTGCCATAGATGCCTTTGGATGCATGGTGGAGCTAATGAACCCCTTTGCAGGGTAAATTCGAAAATTTCCTTAACTAAGTACATAGGATTACAAAAGAACTCAATTATATTAAAGCATAGCTAGCAAAAGTTTTAAAAAACAAATATACTATTTTATTAATGCATTAAATAAGATCCAGTGGTAAATCTGTACTGTAATTTGGAGGAAGTGATGAATATAAACAGTTATCTCCTTATCTTTGCAACAACTATGATGTTACATGAAAAAAATCGATAAACTCTAATATTGACACTCACAGATACAACTCATGCCACTCTGGTTTGTGGCTTACATTTACTGTAAGAGAAAATGCTAAAATTTTCGTTGGGAACTAGTAATGACAAAGATGTAATTGTGTTTCCACTCAAGCTCTGTAGCCTCCTGAGTTATTTACATATTCTTTTAAAATTAAATTTATTGGGGTGGCACTGGTTAATAAGATCATATAGATTTCAAGTGTACATTTCTATGATATGCGATCTGTATATTGCATTGTGTGCCCACCACCCAAAGTCAGATCATTTTCCGTCACCATGTACCGCCCCTCTGCCCCCTTCCCTCTAGTAACAACCAGACTGTGGACTGTGTCTATGAGTTTTAGTTTTATACCCTACATATGACAATATTTACATATTCTTGACTTTAATTTTTCTTATTTCAGTTAATTGCCAGTGTCTTCTCCCAAACTGTTTGATTCGTTCACAGTGTTTATAGATCTTTTGATTAAGAAGTTAACATTTTTGATTTAGCAAAATGGATATATATGTGTATGGATATGTATATATATATATCCCTATATATATGTTTGGTGGTCTTTGCCTTTTAATTGAAAATATGTTTCACTTTTTGGTGTTTCATATACCTGGAAATTTTTTAAATGTATCTTGTAAAGAAGGAACTTAATTTTAATTTCTGCAGTATCTTATTTTTATAACAAAGCCAATATTTTGGTAAAATAGAAAATGATGCTCTTTATTTTTTTCAAACACAGTGTTTTACTTTTTATTTTGAAAAAATTTTATACTTATGGAAAATTTGTAAGAAAATTAGTCTAGAGGGTTGCTGAATACCCTCAGCAACCCAGTTGCCACTAATATTAATGCTTTCTTCAATGATAGAACAATGATAGAAACTAAGAAGGTAATATTGTACTGTTAATTTTCTAAAGACTCTATTTATATTCAGCAGTTTTCCACTGTTGCCCGTTTCTTTTCCAGGATGCAAACAGGACCCCACACTGCGTGCATTATTATGTCTCCTTAGTATTCTCCAACCTGTGAGAATTCATCTCTCTTTCTTTTTCCATCATGACCTTGGCATTTTTGAAGAGTATTTGTCACTTATTTTATGGAATATCACTCATTTTGGATTTGTCTGGTATTTTCTTATGATTAGATTGAGATTGCGTTTTTTAAAAAATCTTCACCTGAAGACATGCTAATTGATCTTAGAGAGAGGGAAAAGGAGGGAGAGGGAGGGAGAGAAACATCACTCAGTCACCTCTCATGTGCTCCCCAAACCAGGACTGAACCCACAACCAAGGCAAGTTTGTTGGCCATGGGTCTGATTCCCAGTCAGGGAACTTGCAGTTTATGGGACGATGCTCCAACCAACTGAGCCACACCTGTCAGGGCGAGGTTGCATTTTTTAGAAAGAGTACCATAGAGGTAGCACACCCTTCTCAGTGAATCTTATCACTGTACCAAGTTATGTCCATATGTCTCTTTACCAGGGATGTTAACCTTGATCACTTGGTTAAGGGGGTGACTGCTGGGTTTCTGTACTGTCATGATTTTTTTCCATTTTATATTAATAAATAGGGGAGGTACTTTGAGACTTTGCAAACGTGCTGTTTCTCCTCAAATTCTCATTTATTACTCAATGTTCACTGGTAGATCTTTCCTGCAACAATTATTATTGCGGTACTCTAATGGTGATTTTCTACTTCCCACATTTCTTTGACATTTAATTACTTATATTACTATGGGCTCATTCATGACTTTAACATTCTTATTCTATGCATTGTATTCCAAATACTACTGTTACTCAATTTGTGCCCCAAACAGCTCCAGCTCTGGTCGTTGAGAGCTCTCTCAGGTTGGCTCCTGTGCTCTTCTGACGTGGCCCCATACTTTTTGAGCACTAACTACTTCGGTTTTGGCTGCAATAGGATGCTCCAGGCTCACCCTGTATTTTCCCTGCCCCAGCTCTAGAATCAACCCCTTCTCCAAGGATCTCTGCTTTATTTTGTTGCTTTGTTTTTTTTTTATCAGTAAATTATATGTAGACACCAAAAGCTAGACTTTTAAATATTAAAATACGTATAGTGGTTTCTACCTTGCTTAAGAAAAGGGGTCAGCAAATTTTATGAATGGCTAGATCGCAATAGAGTT
The DNA here is from genome assembly GCF_022682495.2 of Desmodus rotundus. Lineage (NCBI taxonomy): Eukaryota > Metazoa > Chordata > Mammalia > Chiroptera > Phyllostomidae > Desmodus > Desmodus rotundus. The sequence continues at coordinate 133,526,835 of NC_071391.1, read as the reverse complement.
TTCAGTATATACAGTTTCTCTTGCAACTACTTCGTTCTGTTGCTGTAGTACAAAATAAGCCATAGATAATAGGTAAATGGATAGGTGTGGGGATGTTTCAATAAAACTTTATTTACAAAAATAGGTGGTGGGCTGGATTTGATTCATGCAGCTATAGATTGCCAACTTCTGCCCTAGAATGAGACGCCATTATACTGATTTTTCACAGTTTCACATTTTAAAAAATAATAAAAGCAAAGATGAAAAACTGAGTATGTTTCATTTTTCCCTGGTGAGGAAGGAATTAAAGTATAGTAATATAAATAAAATTAGCTTAAGTGTTTTTACTTCTAAAAAGCTTGGATTATTTTATTTTTTTCAAAATAGGAATTAATATTACAAAATAGGATTATTATTAATGTGTGTCTTAAATCATTGGACATGTAGATGGTGCTGTGTTAATTTCTTTTCAGATGAATTAATAAATGAAAAGCTAAAGTAATATGCGGAATATCAAAACTAAATGCAAAGTTAATGGTACAGAGGAAGTAGGAAACACTGGTTTCCACTTTGCTCTGGGAAAGCAGTTGGCAGACTTCATGAATAGCTGCATTGCAGGTAGGCTTTGCAGGCTGTGCGGTCCCTGTTGCAACTACTTGCAGGGTGGAGCATCCTGAGAAGTTTCATTGAGGGGGTGAGGACTGAGATCGATACCAAAGAATGGACAGGACTTACTTAAATTACCTACAAAAGAAGAAATAAAGTTGATGATTCTGGGATGATTTGAACAAGAAAGGGAGAGAGGAACAGGTTGAGACTGCTCAGGGATAATGAAGAGCCAACGATAGCTACAGCAGTTCAAAAGGGCTAGAGGAGCCAAACCTGAGCCTGCTAGCAGCTCTGCTAATAGCACCGATTTTAGTAATGGGCTGTCTTTCAAATCACCTTGCTTTATTGAAAGTGGTTGACACAATGCTTTGTAGGTTTAAATGGTCATACAGAATTTTTTAAAAAAATCTTTAAACGTGTGAAAGATTAAAATTATTTATTAATGTTTTATGTTGATACATTAGTAAGACTTGGCCATTATTTGCAAGCTTTTCAGTATTAATTCTGGAATGAACAGGTATTGCCAAGAACACACTCTTATAAGTCACATGAACATTTACTTTTATACTTGTTTCTATGACAGAATTTTTGGTTCTCCAGTGAGTGCACAATGAGCCAAACAACAAATTCTTAAAAGTTTACTCTAAATCCATTTTCATTTAAAGTCAAGAATATCCTGCCCTGTTTGAATGCGACCCTAGTCTCATAGGTAGGTCACATCATTGCCTTTGACCTCAGGAGTTTCTCTGCTGCTCTTGAGTAAGATGAGGACTCAGATGGACAAAGAAACTGTCAGAGAGTTTATTTGCAGGTATTTCTGCTTCTTGTGTTTATGTTCTCCTCCTAAAAATTAATTCATTGTTAATATTATTAATGAAATCTGATTCCATAAGGTGAGATGATTTCCTAAGTAACATCAAACTCGTTGAATGTATACAGCTGGCTTTTTTTTATCCAATGGCCTTAAACATTCTGATTTAGAGGTCGCTAAATCCATCATTATTTGTGCTATAAAGTACATTAATAAAACAGGAATACAAAGTAAAATTTAGCTATACCATCAGCTTCCTGTACAAAAGCTGGTGTTATTGAATTGAGCAGATACGTGACTCCTTTATTTCTGAAAATTAACATTTCTTTGATATGTGGAAATAATATAATTTTATAATCAAACATTCCGAAACCATATCTTTTTAATATGGGGTTTAGTGGGTATAAATCTAATATTTTCTGTATGAACTGCCAGTGTCGAGCTAATGATCTCAATATGCAGCCTACTTACATTTGTATTAATATATCTATTATATTATATTAATATATCTATGATAGGAAACCTTAAGGATCAGTCTGATTGGTGTCCTCTCTCTTATTCTCACAGTCTTTCTGCCCTGGTAGATTCCCTTCTCTTGCTTAGCTCACATCTTCTTGAAATGGCCTTCTTTCTTATTAACTCTCCATTAAAGTCCTATTTTGCTTGCTTTAAGACTCAGTTGAATTTGAGAGTCTCTCTGAGACCTTCGTGGATCCCAGCTCCACATTGGTTCTCATTTTCCTGGGGCCTCTATTTCTGTTGATCTCTGCATATCTTGTTGGATCCCTCACAAATGCTGTTTGTCCTTGTTACCTCCCTTTGCACACATGCCCAGCTCCCACAGCAGATTGCAACACATCCCACCCAGAAAAGAAACATGTGTGATGCTTTCCCACACAGTATGTAGACTCTAACAGTGTGTGCAGCTATGTAGGCCTTCAGTACCTGGTTTTGAGGAAGAACAGTGACATTCATTAAGTCCTTACTGGCATCAAAGAGGGATATTTGAAAAGCTCCTGTACTCCACCAAATTACCTGGAATAGTTTTGCTATTCCCAAAGAAGCAAATCGGTTGAAATCCATGTCACTTCAGAGTCCAGGTATTCATGTAAAGATTTAGAAATCAGTACTTATTTTTGAAGCAGTAAAATACTCTGCGATACAGAAAGGAAGGGCAAGGAGACAGTCTCTCTAGCTCAGGACGTCTGCTGAGAAAGGACGCAGTACCTGACAGGTTGCATGTCTATAATTTTAAGTTTACTAAAAAGCCACGTGAACCGAGGTTCTATCATTTCCCAAATGCTTAGGAACCCTGACAGATTGCTGCACATGAAAGTTTCTTGTACTAAGTTCTGTAGAGATTTACCAAGCCCAATAGCATTAGTGTTAAGCATGTGAGACCTGCAATGGCTAGTCTGTGCTCCTAAAAGGAAAAGTGATATATAGCCACGCACAGTGCAGACAAGCACCGTGACCCTGGGGATTCAGTGCTGAGTTTCATCTTTAGAGTAAAGGTGTTACATAACTAAAAGACATATGGATTATATTAGCACCTTTAAAAGGTGAAATATTTTCCTCGTGACTCTTTTCCGGTTGTTTCAGTTGTTAGCATGATCTGGCAAGACCACTTATTGGGATCAAGCCAGCTTCTGTAAAGTTGCTAATCTAGGTCCAAATTTCTGAGTGTAAATGAGGTTTCTCTATGAATCTTATATACATGTGTGTGTGGAATTTACTTTGTAAAACAATGGAAGCACTTCATATAAACCAGTTTGTGACTTAAGGAACTTATGTAAATTATCATAAACCCAAAAGGAACTTTCTCTCATGCAGTTGTTTCTTTATGATGCAAAGCTTTTTCTAATGTTAGTCTTTGCTAAACTCTTAATAGCAGCCCGATAACTCACAAATGTCAAAGATTTGACATTAAGACCTTCTTCACTCGTCTATGGTTGTACCTACAATTTTTATTTTTTAAAAAGGATTTTATTTATTTTTAGAAAGATGGGAAGAGAGGAAGAAAGAGAGGGTGAGAAACATCCATGTGCAAGCGACGCCCGGGTCGGTTGCCTCTCTGAGCCCCAGCCGGCAACCAAACCTGCAGCCCAGGCACGTGCCCTCACTGGGAAATGAGCCCGTGACCTTCCGCTTTGAGGGAGGACACCCACCCCACTGAGTCAGTCCAATCAGGGCTACACTCAAATTTTTAGGCATTTGAGGAAAGAAAAGAAGTCCTACTTTGATTCTTGGTTCTCACAATAACAATAGACCAAAAAATAGGATATTTATATCAAACTAGTAAAATTCCTATTAAAAACAATGTCAAGAACCCTGGAGTCATTTTCATAATTTCTTCTGAAAGAATAATTTTATCTTTAAAAATACCCCATACCTGTGGGTGCGTGTGTATGTGTGTGTATCTTATCACCTCCCCATACCTATTAAATAAACTTGTTATTTTTACAGCCGATTCAGGAGAAGAGTTCCTCCTCGTTTCCTTGGAGACCTAGACATAACCCATCTGGTCTCTGGGGTCGACCCCTATCTCCTCTGAAAGGCTGGCTGCATGATTTGGTAGTCACAGCTGTCATTATCATCCAGTTTAGCACGTGCCTCTGGGGTTTTCCCATTGAGCACGGGTCTGAACTGTGCTGCCCATGCTTCCTCATACCAATTATAACTTCTATGCAGTTACTTGAAATGGAAAAAAAAAAGATGATCAACATCATTCCCAGCCTTGTAATGAGGGAGCAATTTCCCCTTATTATAACTGACTAAATATGTGCAGACTGACCCTCAAAGCCCCTCATCACCCTGTTCCTGTCCCTCTGGAAATCATGGTCAAGACTCACTTTTTCATTTCAGATTTCCTTGACTCCTTACTTGGTTCATTTATTTCTCTGAATTCCACTCTTGTTCCATCTTTATCTTGCCTGTGCTGAGTGCCTTTCCTCACGCTATGCCCTCCTTACACCTCTTTCTGATGTGCTGCTCATTAGCACATGATTCCTGTTTTTCATTTCTTGATTTCCTGACACTGGACTCGCTCACCACAAATTTACTGCTTGAGCACTAAAGGAAGAGGATCTTTGAACTATAAAAATGATCCAGCAGATTCAGTTCTCCCTTTTGTCACTTCTAGGACCCTTGTGTGCATTGTGCTTCCTTTTTGTTCAAAGAATTTATATTGTATGTGTCTGTTTTCTTTAATCCCCCTGTTTAATTGAATGTTTATGTCCTTGACAAGCCATGAGTGTCTGTTTTAACTAGAAACAGTGACATCTGTTGGCTGTAAGCTATTGAGGCATTAGTTACACTGATGAAAGACCCAAGGAATTTATAATCATTTTTGTAACTTTCTGCTCCTAGGTAGCAGGATAGTAGTCCCCTCTTATCTGTGGTTTTGCTTTCCTGCTGTTTAAGTTACCTGCTAAAAAATATGGTCTGAAAATATTAAGTGAAAAATTCCACAAAAATCAACAATTCGTAAGTTTTAAACTGTGTGCCCTTCTGGAAGCATTATGAAATCTTGCACCATCCCACTCTGTCCTCCAAAGATGTGAAGCACCCCTTTGTCCAGCACGTCCATGCTGCACACACTGCCCACCCATTAGTCTCTCAGTAGCCATCTGAGTTACCAGATGGACAATCGTAGCATGGCAATGCTTGTGTTCAGGTAACATCTTTTTTACTTAGTAATAGCCCCAGAGCACAAGGGTAGTGATGCTATCAATTCAGATGTGCCAAAGAGAAGCCACAAAGTGTATGTATGTGTAGGGAAAAAAAGTACATATAGGGTTTGGTAGTATCCACAGTTTCAGGCATTTACCGGGAGTCCTGGAATCTACCCCCATGCATGAGAGAAGATGCTATAACTCAAAGACAAGAATTGTTTGCTGTAATTCACAAACAAATAGTGTCCCTTATGTTGAAGTGTAAGGAAATTATCTCTGAAGATTTGATGATAAACGAAGAAAGACATTAAAGAAAACAATTTGGACACCTATTTGTTTACCAGTAGCTCCTCCTTTCTGACATATAACCCTTTGGAAGAACCCTAGACTGAGAGTCTTTTTCACTCTAATGAAAGCTTATGTACTCAGACTTTGGTTTGGACATATGCAAGAGACAAACCTAATATCTGTGTAACCTAGTATCTGCTCGTCATTGTCTTCCTTTGGAATACATCTCCAGGTTTGAGCTAGGCATGTGAGAAGCTGATGGAAAACCACATTTATCAGTCTCCTGTAAAATTAGCCATGTGCATCTTCTGCCAAGTAATATGTATGCAGAAATATATCGTGTGCACTTCTAAGACATCGGCTAGGAGTTGATGCATGCCCATTGACACTTAACTCTGTTCTGTTTCCTGAGTTATGAGACAGATGGATGGATTTTTAACAGTCATACCGGATTGTGAGGTCCAGGGTCATATCTTAAGGATGCTAAAATAGCGAGTTGGAAAAGGGCTGAGTCTGAAAACTTCATGGGGCAGAAACATCATTTCAGGGCTGGAACAATTTTTATGTGAGAGAAGGGAAAACAGACTATGTTGTTTAAATTACTATTGTTTTGTTCTTTTATGTTCCATACAGCCCCACATAATTCTAATTGAGTTGGGGTTGAGGTGGGGGGCATGTGTTGAGTTGTATAGATGGAAGGGAGATATTGGGGGATTATGACTGTCCTCTCGGCTTATAGAAACCAAAGAGAACTAATGATCTCAGTATGCATGCAATCAGAAGTTATCTAACGGGGTTTAGGTTGTAGTCACATATAAACAGATGTTCACGGTGCCCTGTTTATTCCTGGAAACATTTACTAGTTCTCCAATAACCCAGCATTTCCTTTAAAGGAAAATTTTAGTAGAATTAGAATCTGACAGGGAGGCAAAGATACATGTTCATACGTGATACTTGTAATATAATCTGTATTATAAAACAATATTAAGTAATCTATTTATCAGTATAAAATTTATTAAATAACAGTGGCATATCCACACTTTGGTATTATTCTCCAGCCACTTAAAGGTGATACATTATGCATCCATTAAACACATTGAGAGTGTGAACAAAATGAAGGGTGTACGCAACATATTATTGAGTGAGAAATGTCAGATAAGGTTTCTAGTCATATGGCATTATAAATTCTCTGAGGCACCCCCTCTGCTCTACACACATTTAACATGTAGAATGAATAAACCGAAACGGTGAAGTCAAGCTCAAGGTAAGATAAATGTCTCCATGATACAGAAACTGAAAGTGGTGAGCAGCACTAAAGCCACCCGTCTACCTGCCTGCCACGTTCTGGGCAAGAAAACAGGCTGGTATGGCCAGGAATTTGCTTACTGAAGGTCGGAGAGAGTAGAAGTGTTTACAGCACAACGTTGACTAGGACTTCTGCTTACATCTTGGTTCATGAAAAGAGAATCGAGGTCCAATCACGTGATTAGGAAGTAAATGATTAAGTTGCCTGCTGGCTTGGTGATTGATGACATCCTCAATATGTTATGGTACAGATGCTTTTAGTATGTGAACCCTCTCTGTCTGGGTACAAAAAAAGTTTGGCTGGTAGCAATTGCAAAAACACTAGAGAGAGGTGGTATACACGTGTGTGCGCACCCACAGAGAGAATAACTTTCTATTGAAAAAGATATCTATAAACCAAAGTTCCAAAACACATTAAAAATCTATCAGCAGTAAAACAGCTGCTATAATGTGAGTATTGGAATTACAATGATGAATATGAGATAGAGAAACACTTTGAAAAACTTTTCTTAAGTATGGTTAATCTGCACTTTTATGTTCGTGGCAACATTTTTCACAGTAGCAAAGATATTGAAACAACCTAAATTTTTGGCAGTGGATAAAGAAAATAGGAATATATATTATTCATTGTACACATTATTCAGCCTTAAAAAAGAAAGAAATGCTACCATTTGGGACAACATTGATAAACCTGGAGAATATTAAACTGAGTGAAATGCGCCAGACTCAGAAACATAAATACTCCGTGATCTACAAATACTACATGTAGAATTTAAAACAATCCAACGCATAGAAGCAGAGAGTAGAATGGTGGTCACCAGGGGCTGAGGAAGCAGGAAACGGGCGATGTTGGTTAAGGGTACAAAGACCGAGCGGGGCAAGATGAATGAGTTCTATGTGCGTAGTGTAGGGCATGGTGACCGCTGTTGACAATGCTGGATTGCATACTTGAAACTTGCAAAAAGGCTAGATCGATCTTAAGTGCTCTCCCCACACACATAGACGAGGGGTGAACAAACATGTGCTATTGGAGAAGAAAACAAACATTAGGTTCCCCCACAGGTAAAATAAAAGGAATAGCTTCTATTAAAAAATGTCTGAAACATGAAAAAGAGGACATGAAAAAATGATAGATAGATGTGAAATTTACTAATATAATACATGAAAAATTTTCTCATTAAAATAAAACATATCAATCTATATACTTGATATATACTCAAGAATAGACACTTAGTAAGAGAGATTTAGTACATTGGAACATATTTCTGAAGAAATTGTTAAGAACTTCTTGATGGTTGAAAGTGATTTAAAAAAAAATTAAAGCATTATGAAATCATAAACCTACATTTAGAGTCTCAAACACAGAGTGATTATGAATTATATAAGAAAAAATACAGAACAATATTTGATAACATAATCATTGAAATATTTACAGATTTAAAAAATTTAAAAACCGTAAAGCTTCCAAGTTTCTGTAAGGATATGTAAAAAGAAATCCACTCATTCATACACTGTTATAAATCTGTTGAATAAAGATTAAGAGAACGATCCTAGCCTAAAATAGAAAAACATATAAAAGGTTTAAGAATTTAAGACAAAGAGAAGTCATTATCCGTTTGCAATGATACTATTATCTACAATTACGATTCAAGAAAATTTATCAATAAGCTATTATAATAAAAAATTGTACTTAATTCACAATTAATATTAAATCAGTAACACTACAATACATAATAAATGAACAATTGGAATATCATCAATTCAGGGAAAACATCAAAAGCAGTTAGGTATGTTAAAAAAACTGACAAATGTGGCTAGAATCCCAAAATGGAAAGCATAAATAGAAGTTCTACAACTCAAAAAAGAAGAGTAACTCAATGAAAAAATTGTCCAAGGTAATTTGTAGAGGATGAAATTAGGATGTTTAATATACCTATGGAAACATTCTTAACTTTATTAGCAATCACCAGAAGACATATTTCAAAAATAGAAAAAAAGAGTCTAATAATTCATTGTTGGCAAAAAATGGATAATGTATTTGCTGCTGAGTATGCTGATTTACAAAGGAGTTTGCAGAGCTACTTGGCAATATGTAATAAACTCGCTGATGTGCAAATACTGACATGGGACCAGTTCACATCTAGGTGTAAGCTGTAGAGAAATTCTTCAGTGAATCTGAAGAGGAGAAAAATTACAAAATGTTTCTTAAGACATTATTTATAATGCAGGACAATTGGTATGTCACTGTGGAAAAGTTGGCATATTATATTAAAAATTGGATTATTTTACAATATTTAAAAGAAATAAAATATATTTTCTACAAGAGGGATAAAAGTGTAAGGTTTTGTGAAAAAAAAGCAATTATAGAACAATATTGAGATATAATATTATTAATATAAAATGTTAAAACATACCCATACAATTACACACGCGCACACACACACATATGGAGTTATCAGGGTCGGGCAAAAGTAGGTTTATAGTTGTTCGTGTGGGAAATAATACAATAATGAATAAATAATGATATAAGAATAAGCTCTTTTGTACACTCACAAGTATAAACCTACTTTTGTCACCCCCTGTTTTCATGTCTGTAAATACTTGTGAAGTTGGTTGATAAGAAGTATTTTAAGTTCTTGAGAGCAGTGCCTCAGATGACTGGGCTGGAAGGAAGTAGTATACTAGATAATGGATGAAATGCTCTTGGCTTTATCTCTATTTTTTTTTTAATTTAAAATATAAGCAAGTATCAGCAATAGTCAATAACTGCCTATTCTGGGTGGTAGGTATATGGATTTTTAAATATTTTTTGGTCTTTTTCAAATTTTAAAATGTCCCAAATATATTTAACAATATTTTAGAAATCCAATAAAATATCATGTGAAACTTTTATATTACCTGAGACATTGTGGCATTTAGTCATTGTTAACAATCATGACTCTGCTTCCAGGCAGTGGCGAGGGATCAAAAGGAAACACGCAGTGACTACATCAGTGAATACGGATGAACCAGAGCTCTGTGCAGGGAATGTCTGTCATTGATTTTCGTCTTCTTCAATTTCTTTCATCCAGGTTTTGTAGCTTTCATATCTTTCACCTCCCTGGTTACATTTATCCCTAAGTAGTTTATGTTTTTTGAAACTATGGTAAATGGAATTGTATTATTTATTTCTTCTTCAAGTAGTTCATTGTTAGTGTATAGAAATGCAACTCATTTTCAATTTTGTATCCTGCACCCTTATGTTAACTTTGTGTCTGGAACTTCACTGAACTTGTTTATTAGTTCTACTGTATTTTTTGTGGTCTTTAGAGTTTTCCATGTACAAGATCATATCATCTTCAAACAGAGACATTTTTTCTCCTTCCTTTGTGATCTGGATGTTTTATTTATTTTTTTTCTCGTGTGATTGCTGTGGCTGGAACTTCCAGTACAATGTTGAATATGAGTGGTGAGAGCGGCCTGGTGCTTGGATCCATCTGGGATGGCCCCGCTACTTGAACCTTTAGTCATGGGCATGGGACCTGAGTCTGTTTCGGAGGATCTGGATTTGAGACCCACAGGGGCCAACTAGCTGCCAGGGACCACTGGGGTGGGCCCGTTATCTGAGTGGGTGAGAGTGGGTCTGGTACTGAAACAGGCTGGGAGTCTGAGTTTGCTGCAGCTCTCTTGGAAGCTAAAGACACAGGGGCTGCCTGGCAGTCACATCTGTGGGGCTTAGTATGGAACTGTGGTGAGCCAGGAGCCTGGGTTTGTGGGTGCCAGCCTCCTGGTTGGCACCATAGGACTGGTTTGGTGCTGGAGTGGGCTGGGAGCCCGGGCCTGGTGCTGAGCAGGGCCAGAAGCTTGGGTTCTGGGGTTTGATTGGAACCTTGCGGCCACAGAAGTCATGCAAGCCAGCTGATGCTGGGACGTGCAGTAGTCCAGGTGCACAAGAGCCTGCTGTCTGGTGCCATTGGAGCCTCAAGGGCTGTGGGAGCTCCCAGCACTGGATTAAGTCAGGGGCCTGGGTTCCTGGAAGCCTGCCTGGAACCACCTAGGGCTCTGGGAGTTCGCCTGGGGCTGGGGTGCTGGCCTCCACAATAGTCAGGTGGTATGTATGACCCTTGTACAACATGGGCTTGAACTGCCATGGGTCCATTTATGTGTGTAGTTTTTCCAGTAAACACCTGTGCCATTTTTGGTCTGAGGTTGAGAGTCAACGGATGCTGAGGGCTCTGGTCTATGCCATTTTACACATGGTAATTGAGCATCTGTGGATTTGGGTGTGAAAACAGAAGTCTTGGAACAGCTAAGTTTTGAGGGGAGGCAAAAATTATAGGTGGATTCGCTATTAAACTACATGCAGGGTCCAGCAGAAGTACTCCTATTTGAGTGTGGATGGTAGGGTAATAATATGGGTGTAATAATTCATTGTTTTAATTTGAACATTTCATCTAAAATGTCATATACTGTGCTTGAGAGTGATATTATATTGCAGAATTACATGCTTATGATTTTATAATAAAAGATCTTGTAATTAAAACGGGGCATTATTTGTGCCAGAGCCAGTATAAAATTTAGTTTTCAAAAGTTTTGTTTAAAAATAATTGAACTAGAGCAATAAAAACAAATGGACTGCTGATACACAGGGATACATTTCCCAACATTTTGCTGAGTGAAGGAACCCAGACACCAAGACTATATATTTGGAGTTTTGGTAAGCTTGGAAGAAATCATAAGTGATTTTGGTTATTACTCTAAGTTCAGTTATTTTCTAAATACAAAAATAAGATCAGATCATTGCCCTACTTAAATTTTCTTTTCTACATCCTGGAATAACCCGTGTTATAAAAATGTCTTCTTCACCCTGTGCTGGGCTAGCCACAATGATCTTCTTTCTCTTCCTAGACTATATAAAGCTTTATACTGCCCCGGGGCCTCTCCACTTGCTCTCACCTCTGGGGACACTGTGCCAGTCTTATTGGCATAGCCGCGTATCCTTCTGTCTTAGGCTGCTCAGGGTGCTACAGCAGACTGCCATAAACTTGTAAACAACAAAAGATTGTTTCTCACAGTCCTGGAGGCTGGAAGACTGAGATCAACGTCACATACAGCATGGCTGAGTTCTGATGAGAGCCCTCTTCTGAGTGGCAGACGCCCCACTTTGTATCATCACATACTGGGGAACAGAGAGGAAGCAAACTCTCTCCTGACCCTTAAGGGACACTAATCCCACTGATGAGAGCTCCACCCTCATGACCGCATCTAACCCTCATTACCTCCCAAACGCATCGCTTCCGAATACCATTACAGAGGGGGTATAGTTTACACAACTGGGCAGGGGACACAAACATTTCGTCCATAACAGTTTCCTTTTCCAATTCCAGTGCTGCTTCTGAAAGGGATCCCCTGATGGCTCCAGCCACCGCAAGCAATCTCTCATGTTCCCCCATTTATGTCCTATGTATATGTTCATATAATTATTTAATATATTATAATTCACTCAAATAATCCATATAATTAAACATAACTGTAATTAGACCATAGGGCTATAGGACTTTTACTAAACTCTTTGATCTTATCTGTTTATCTTATTTGTATTTCAGTATTAGTAAACTAATTCTTCACTTGCTTTATTCCACAATATAAGGAGAACTGATTCTGTATGATATTAACATTATCACCAACAGTGTACTTACTAAGCAACTTCAGATTTTAATTTTTATTTACTTTTTTCCTTCAGAAATATCAGAGTAGGGGTATTTAGTTAAAATACTGTTTAGTAGTCATCTGGAATTTTTCTCTCTATGTAGTTATACTACCAAGTTAGTACAAAGTTTGGTATATATGATTTACTTTGCTTCAGATACTTAGCAATTAACTCTTTAAAATTTAATTTGTATTATAATTATGTAAAATACTTACAAATATTAACGTAAAATATATCAAACATGTTCTATCCAGAGAGGTGTATTTTTCTGCTGCTTTCCCTCCAATGCATTCCTCCCTCTCCTTAAGTGTAGAGATATTGTACATATAACACACACATAGAGCCACGTGTGGTTCCTCTTTTTACATAAATGCAAACACATATGTTCAGTATTCCACAATGCTCATTTAGAACTAAATGGAAATTTACCGTCACCTGTTAGAAATTAATTTTTGCATTAGCAAATGAATATAAATTATTTGAAAGCATAAAATGTGATATTTCAATTAGGTTGTATTGCATTCTCCTACAATTTCTAAATTCCATTGTCCACGTAATTCTGAGTAACATGGCATTGGCACCAGAACATGTGCCATTGTGATTGTCCTTAAATGAGGATGCTGCTGCCACAGCCCTGCCCACGGAATGACCCGTGCATCTGCCGATCTGTAAATATTCACTGAGCACATCTCGTACATTTAGTCCCATTGTGGAAATAATGGATTAACTAGCATTGCCTTCATAGTTGTTTGTTGTGTTTTATAGCATTTCTTAACACAAAGCTAACCACTTTTTATTGGAGATTCAATTCACTACTAAATGCAAGCAGTTTAATGCTTTAATCTACATAGAGAATCATAATTTGTGCTTTAAGATCCATTCCAGTGGTCTTGTCTAGTCAAACCTTTTTTCAGTTTGAAATGTTTGACCACAAGTAACCGAAACCTAAGTACAATAGCTCAACCAAATAGGTTCGTTTTTCTCACATTATGAGAACTATGGAGGCAATTAGTTCAAAATTGGTATAGCTGCCCAATGAAGAATTTTAAAGAAATTCTTTAAAATTTCTGCCCCATTATCCTTTTCATATTGTATTTATTTTTTCATGGTTTCAAAATGGCTTCCCCACTTCCAAGCATTGTGTTGATAGTCTGGGCAGGAAGAAAGAGGGAGAAGTAAAGAACAAGATATGTCTGCCAGCTGAGCCTATTCTGTTTATACTAGAAAAATTCCACCCACTAGATTTGTCCTTTGATATCATTTGTCAGAACTGAATCAGATGTCCATCTCTAACTACAATAGAGCCACACTACTGCTCTGAGACCAATTGGAATTCTGTAAGTAAAGACAGAAAGTACCACAAATTTCTGTCTTACCACTTGAATCCTTGTCAGTGATATGTTTTAAGGTAGTTTTTGTCAAAACAAAAGCAACGTATGACTTGTGCTGCTCAGATATGTAAATAGGAACCAAGTCTGCTTCCCTGAATGCCAAAAATTTGTTTTAAGATTCCCAGGGATTACCATGGAAAAATATGTCACAGCTGCTTATAGTAGCTTTCTGGAGCTGCCATAACAAAGTGCTTAAGCAAAACCGCAGGCTTAAGCACCATATATTTATTTCTCACAATTCTGGGCTTCAGAAGTCTGAGACCAAGGTATCAGCATGGCTGAGTTCTTCTGAGGACTCTACCTTTGGCTGGTACATGGCCATCTTCTCCTTGTGTCTTCGCATGGTGTTTCCTTTGTGTGTGTCTCTGCCCTAATCTCCTCTTCTTGTAGACACACCAGTCATACTGAATGAGGACCTACCCATGTGAACTCATTCTAACTCAGTTCCTTTTAAAGAATCTTGTTTCTAAAATACAGTCACATTATGAAGTACTGGAGGTTAGGATTTCAACAACATGGATTTTTGAGGAGGCATCATTTAGCCCATAACACTGCTGAAGCATAGAAGAAACAGCAACAAGAAAACAAAACAAAAGCAAACCATAAGGGAGAGGTGGTGGCAAGACATCGTTTCTGGGGCACCCATTTCAAAGTTTAAATTGTGTCAACGTTTCCAACCTCACCTCACCAGCACCATTTGAAAATGGTTACCAGAACAAAATTACTTAGCCAAACATAAAACTAGCGTTGGCAGATGCTTTCCAAGTCCTCTGCTTCATAGATCCTCTAGCTGGCATAGTAGAATCATACGTAATTGTAGTTGTTTACACATTAAACTGTAAGGAAACGGCAAATCCAATTATATTAAATCCAAGCACATCTCTCTGGGATTTGTGGAAGACATTTAAACAAAGAGACATGCCACTTTCACAGTCCAATTTGCTTGTACCTGTCTACTTAGATTTATTGTGATTTGTCTTTGGTGTGTGTGTTTTTATCTGCAGATAATAATCAGTTGCGGATGCAACAGACAACGGTGTAATTTTGAATATTTCTGTTAATTAAGTTGGGTTCAAATCCTAACAACATGTGTGAATTATTACTAGGATTCTAATGGAGTGTGGAAAATAAGTGTTGTTGCTTTTATCTGGTTTACTGTTCTACTATTTTACGTCATATAGTGTCTAGGAGGCTGTTGAAAACTAAACAAACACAGGCAATGATGATAGTTTATGTGAGTCATGGAAGAAAGCAGGAAAGGATACAATCCAAGCAAATGTACATTGGTATTGATTTCACTTAACTTATGGTTATTTGAGAGTCAATTAATATAAAAATGTCTCATTCATTAATTACAATAATTACAGCTTGCAGATTAGATACACATCTAAGGAGGAGGACCGGATAAGAGTTTGTTTGGCAGCTTGAACTGAAGTTATTATCGTCATCACTGAAGGATTTGCTAAATACCACAAGCCAACTATCCAGAGATCTTCAAAGTTGAGGCATTTGAAATAAGACCAATTGAAAACAAGAGACTACTTCAATACCAACGAGATAATCACTGCATCAGATGGCCCTGATGAATTAGGTCCTGATTACGTATGCCAGTGCCTGTTTATTCTGCTTCTGAGAGTTCGCTCTGACTGTGACCATTGTAACAGGCAAAACCCCCACAATTCAATGTTTGCATGAGTACCTGAAATAGAACATAAGTATCTCAAACATTCTATTTAAATTCAATTAATTAAATATATTTAAATTAATTTAAAACTATAGGGCTTTCATTAGATGCCTGGCCCAGTCTAGGTACATGAGACGCAGTGATAACCAACTGTGTAGAATGTTACAAGATTTTAACTACTAATGAAAAAAGAAGACGCTGAATGGGCTATATGTTGACACCCTGATGCTGTGTAATAGTCACAAAGCCTCCGTGGCGTGCAACCGATACTCATTTCATTTATGTGTTTTGTGAAGCAGTGATTTAGACTAGGTCAGTCACATGGTGGTCTCTGCCACAGTCTATTAGACAAAACAAGTCACAAAGGCCACCCACACTGCAAGGGTGGGGAAACTGACTCTACCTCTTCACTTGGAGGAATCACAAAATTATTTGGTAAACATATGCATATAGAAAAGAGATGAAGTTATTAATGTAATCAATCTTTAATTCTCTGCTCTCATGGAGGACACAGTTATTCACATCTCTTCATGGGTTAAAGTGCGCTCCTCTTCCCATGACTCTACAAAGTCACATCCCATCCAAGCAAGAAATCCAGGGCCTATGATTTTATGATCTCTCTTGGTCTAATATGGCCCCTCTTGGTCCAGAGACTTAATGATAAGAAACACAAATTATGTGTCCCTGAAACACCCATTATACAATGAAGAAACAAGATAAAAATTCATTTATGAAATGGAGAAGAATGGGGAACACATTGTAGTCCCTTTTTTTAATAGAAATTTTAAAATGCCATTAAGCAAATACTCCAAGTTCTCCTCTGGTTTGGGGGAATGTTCATTCATTTGGGCCCAGTGGTGCTTCCTATGAGTGAGTTCTCTGTCTGGTGTGCTCTATGACTTTTGGCTTTTCCCTCTGAGATGTCCTTTCTTTTCCATCCATCGTGGTCACTTTTGAAGAAATAGTCCTGTTAGCCGAGTAGCCTTCTCAGCCTGTAGAATATTGGAGGTCCAGGGTCTTCTGCTTTCCTGTTACACATCATTCTTGTGCAGACTAGCAGCATTTTGCCACTAAAACTCTCTTAAAACATTGTGAGTTTTTAAGAGATATAATTGACATATCACATTATATTAGTTTTAGGTGTACAACATAATGATTTGGTATTTGTGTATACTGCAAAATGATCACCACAATAAGTTTAGTTAACATCCATCACCATACATAGCCACAGACTTTTTCCTTGTGGTGGGAACTTTTAAGATTCACTCTCTTAGCAACTTTCAACTCTACAACACAGTGGTGTTAACTGTAGTCACCGTGCTGCATGTTACATCCCCAGAGCGTATTTATTGTACAATAGGATGCTTATTCCTTTTTAACCACCTTCGCCTAATTCCTCCACTCTCCAGCACCACCACCTCTGGCATCCACCAGTCTATTATCTATATCTATGAGTTCAGGTTTTTTTAGATTCCACCTATAAGTGAGATTATACAGTATCCGTCTTTGTTTCACTTAGCCTAATGCCCTCAAGGTCAATCCATGTGAAATATATGCGTCACATTTTCATCGCCAGTAGTGTCTTGGCTATTGCAGATGGTGCTGCAGTGAACATGGGGATGCAGACATCTTTTTGAGTTAGTGTTTTCTTTTCCTTTGGATAAGTACCCAGAAGTGGAGTTTCTGGATTATGTAGTAATTTTATTTTTAATTTTTGAAGAAATTCCACCTGGCTTCCATAGTGGTTGCACCAGTTCAGTGGCGCACAGGTCCCCTGTTCTTCACATCCTCACTAACACTTATTTCTTGAATTTTCGATAATCACCTTTGAAACGTGTGTGAGGTAGTATTTCATTTTGGTTTTAATTTTTTTCCTGATGATGTGAATTTTCTATGTATTTGAAAACAAAATCTCAGTTTGTTAATTTACTCATAGAAATTTATCAAATGGAAATAAATATGAACATATGCAAATATTTATAAAAAAGAATATTTGTTGTACAATTAAGTTGAAAAATGAATGCCTGCATACATTATTTTGGGAAGGTACTAATTTCATCCACTCAGCAGAACATTTTAGCAAAATTGTTTCTTTGCTATGATCCATGAGTTCCTTTCCTAAGCTTTTAGCCATAGGGTATACCTATGTAGATATTTAAACATTTACATAAAGCCATGTC
Organism: Desmodus rotundus; assembly: GCF_022682495.2. Taxonomy (NCBI): domain Eukaryota; kingdom Metazoa; phylum Chordata; class Mammalia; order Chiroptera; family Phyllostomidae; genus Desmodus; species Desmodus rotundus. The sequence goes on along the minus strand of NC_071391.1, from coordinate 133,509,225 downwards.
CCATGAGCAAAATTTAAAATATTAAAAAACTGAATACAACATAATAGTATGTGCTGAATTTATAATTTTCCAAATTTACTATATTATATACAGTTACTTAAACAATGAATGCATTTATAACTGGTAAAATATAAACTTTTCAAATATGTAAAATAAAACTATTGCTTTATTTGTTGGCTAACATTTAGGGTAAACTTAAACCATTTCATTTAGCCTCAGAAAGGATATAAGAATGGAAAAGTCAAAATGATTAAGAGGGTGTTAGTTCGTGGGTGGTACAATTACTTAAAATAAGAAAGTAGAACAGAAGTTATTAGGTTTTGGACATGTTCCATGTAAAGTGCTTTGTGAAAGAAGCTAAAACCTAAAGTATAGGTGATTTTAAAATATTTGGAGATGCTTGACAAAACTATTAGCCATTAGCCAGATTTCTTGCCAGCGTCTACACCACAACTTTATTATGTAAGGGGAGGTGCCAGGGGCTTTTTTTCTTTGATCCGTTTTAGTGACACAGAAAAATCTCATCCTATGGGCAAAACTTCGGGAGGAATATTTGAAAGAAGGCCCTGGCTTCTGTGCCCTGAAACCCATGACCATTTCTGTGGCCGTTCCCACAATGACGGAGTGGGGCAGGAATCGCAAAGCAGGATGTTTTTGCAGTAGGAAGACTTTGGCTCCCGGACTCCCCCAGAGCCCTGCGGATCCCTCCGTAGATTGTAAAGGAGTCTAAGATGCCTCCACTCTCTCTTCTTTGATGCAGTCAGACTTACCCTGGGTCTGATGGCTCACCAAGCCTTTCCAGTCCCCGCCCCGTATTCTTTCACATGGGTACTTCCTGTCATAACTTCCTTGGATATTAACCACTGCTTCTCACAGGACTTGGACTAACACACACAGAACAGAAATTTTCAGGTGTTCTTTGAAACTGTGAGCTGCTTAAGTCATACGCTATTTACTTTAGACAGCAGCTTATTCTTATCACATAGTTTTTCTTGATGTCTAGAAAGCAGATGCTAGTTAGACTTTTCCAGTTCTATAGTGCAGGCATCTTTGGCCACATTCCTTTTTTCATTGTCACCCATGCATTGCTCTTTAAATTTCAAATACCCTGCATTTAGCAAATCGTGAACAGCACCATCCAGTGATATCCGGTGTTCCTTTCTGTTCTTGACTATGTGTATAGCCTCCTTCTGTGAGAATGGTGAAATTGGCAGGGAAGAGCAGTTCTTTACATCTCCTTTATTTAAGATATAGAATTGATGTTATTTGATACTGGTACAGTCTTCGGAATGATGGATGTTGGTTGTTGAGGAAGATGCGATATATGTGAATCAAAGGAACAACCTCTGTACCAGGGGGAAGGGAGTGCAGGAAGCTTCCAGTGCTCATTAGTATGTACTTTGCACCCCAAGATGGGAGGAAGATAAAGGATACAATACCACTGGATGCAAGCTTGCCCCTCAAAAATACCTCTAAATTTCGGGCAAAACTTGCTCATCTAATCTTTTCTAACACTGCCCCACTCCTCCTATGGTTTAATGTTTACTCTAATGATAGTTAACTGAATTTGATCTGACTTTTACTCGTTTTTTCAACAAGGCTTTCTGAAATCAGGCAAGCATACTCTTGTCTCCATGTCACTGTGGGGTCCCAGGAGGAGGAGGAGTCCTATAGTGGTAGCATATATGTCAGCGTTATGATATAGGGTCCTCCACACCTATATGAATCTCTCTCTGCAAGAGACGTTGAGCTCATTCATTTGAAGGAGAGGGAACCACTTGAGAATGTAGCTTTATATAAAGAGTTCATATTAAATGACACTTGATCCTCTTTAAGTTAAGGCCTGTGAAATGTGCAGAGTGGGTGTAATTATTTTGATTAGTGAGCTCTATGTAGACACCACTGCATTTCCATACCACAGTTAACATTTAGCAGAACAGGCAGCCTCAGCTCATTAGCAACAGGCCATAAGCAATCCTGGCATTTCCCAGGAAACCTATAATTGGAAACCTTGACTTGGGGAGAAGTGTCTATTTCTTTAAAATAGATTATTTTGTTCTATTCAGAGAAAATAAAAGTACAGAATAGGCTATGATGAATGATCATTACCTACTGCACTCTACTGAAGAACGAGGGGAGTGCTCTGGGAAATACTTCTAGGAGACGGGAAATAAAAAGTTTGTGAGGAAAGCCAAGTACACAAAAGTGACGAAAGTATTTTTTGCCCCATGGATCAAAGACTGACATTGTAAACATGCAAAATCCTGAGTATTAAAATACTCAATAAAAGAATTGGAGTAGTTACTTACCTTTATTTTGAATAATCAGAATCTATACTCCCTCCCCATTTTGGAGGAGTGCCTTACCCCCACTATTTAGCTGAAGGCAAAAATTCTTCCCCTCTCTAGACCTTAGTAGCTAGAGTGTGCACATCTGATTCTGGCTTTGTCAGATGGATGGTTCAAGGGAAGCTTGTACTCTGGAGAGAGTGATACGAAGAGGAAGGGACATGATTTATTTACAAGAGCTTTCCCAGCACAGGACTGGCATATGGCCTTGGTTTTAAGCATTCTATGACAGCTAGGTTCAGAAGGGTAGATGGTCATGGTACCAAAAATGACCTTCTTTTCAAACGAGACCTTGGATCTGAACTTGGTTGTGATTATCACTGCCTAGACATCCTTAGTTTTTACCCATTTTTCCACACTCGTCTCTCCAGATTCCAATTTATGAACCACCAAATAACTGATTTCTCCTAGGTTAGCTAGAAGTGTGGCTGGTGCTTGTGGTCAAAAACTCAGATTCTGTGCCACATCGTTTAAAAATATAGATGATTTAAAATGACACTTAGATAATATTTTTCATTTATCACTTCTCTGGAATCATAGCCACAGAAAATTGAGAGTAAGCCCAGAGGGCGTACATTTAACAAGTGCATGATGCCCTCCGCCACATTTCTGGTTAGGGGATATCTGGCCTTCAGCTGAATCATTTCAGTGACAGAAGCTCACAGTCTTTCAAGGCTGATAAAGACAACCCCAATTGTGTACTGTTACTTCTTTTAACTAGCTTTCTCTAACTGTAAGGCTGTGCTGACTTTTTTGGCAGCCTCATTTAAGTTTTGGCTCCTTTAACATATTGCAGTAAATTATATATATTATATATGTACCTATTATATATATTATATCATATATTACATGTGTGTCTGTTTTGAAATGGTATAGTTATAAATTCAGTTTCAAGTTTATGAAAGTAAATGTATTTCTGAAAAAAATGACTATGGCATAAATACGGGCTCCACAGAATTTATTTTTTTGGGGGTGGGCAGTTTATTGCTGATCCATGACATTTCTAGCTCAAACTTAGGCCTGGCTTCCTCAAGTCAATGTAAGTTTGAGTCTTATTAGCTCAGACTCATTGGAAAATGCCTCCAGAATCATCTTGTTTTCCCTCAAACTGCCTGATTTAGAATTATATTTGGGTTCAGTAATAAGTGGAAAAAATATTTAGATAAATGTGTGTTGGATTGTCTCAAACTTCCTTTGACTAAGAGAAGGAAAAGTGTGCATGTGTACAAACATTATGTCAAATGTTTTCTAAAAATAATAACCTGCCGAAGTGAGTGAATAAGACGTAGGTAATTCAAAGTTCAGAAACTCCCAGAGTGAGTAATAGTCTCCACTTGGCCTAAAACATGTGGCTGATTGCTGTTTATTAGCAATATGCTTTCCACCTTTGCAAAAGCTACAATAAATCAGCTATTGGAATTCCCCAACAGCTATTTCATGGGCCAGATCCAGGATTTGAATTTCTGCTATAGAAAACATATTTTCATTGATGAAAATCACATAGGTAAATAATGAAGATGACACACTTGCTTATGTAAATTTTGGAATTTATATCAGAAGTGGAGACCCATGAAAATATTTGCTGAAAAAAGGGACACATAATTAAAACAATCCCTCAAATCTCTAATAGCTTTATCACTTTGTGTTTAGTGGTGTTTTTATCAGTGGAGAAATGGAGGAAAATGAACTTGTTATGAAACAATACATTGATTTGCATTATGTCAATTTTTAATTTTTTTAATCCATGTATTTTATACCCTGCCATCACTTGTAGCTTGATAGCTGTAACTGAAGATAGCCCTCAAAATTAATATGTACATAACTTGTGTGATTAGTGTGTACAATAGTAAGAACACCAGAGGGTGTGATGTAGGGAATCACTCTTTGGGAGTCCTCTAGTTTCCCATTAAAACTTACCCTATTCCCCTACTGATACCTAAGTCCCCTTGAGTAATGTGGGAGATGAAGGCACACAGGTGAAGACAAAATTTTAGGGACCACTTTGCTGCCAAGTATCCACCCACCCACCTGCTAAAATAAGTTTTTAAGATGTACAGAATTCAAAGTTCAAAAATTCTCAGCATTTTTAAAGCACCACGTCCCAAAGGCCACTATACTGTCTGGAACACCTTTTCTATCACACTCTCTAGGTAACTCTATTTACTCTTCAATTATTAGTTCAATCATATCTTCCTCTGGGAAGTCTTACCTCAGCTCAGTGTATTTTATGCACTCTTTCAGAAAAATGTACTTCTATCCTTGGTACTGTTTATTACTCTTGTATGATAATGTATATGTGTTTCTTTGGTTAATGGTTGTCTCATCTCCTGCAAACTCTAAGCAACTTGAAGGCAGGGGCCTTTTCTGAATTTGCCCACCTAGTACCTCCCACGGTGGCTGGTAATCAGTAGGCACTTGACAAATACAGGTCAAATGGATAGCACCTTCCCACTCTGAGAAAAGGGCTTCTCACACACCTGCACCATTTTCTGGCCCCTCTGCTGTTGAGGGAAAGGAAGGTTTCTCCTCCGATCAAGGCAGACCCCGTTTGTGCTTTGCCTCACTTCCCTCCAGACTCCTCATGGTTTCATCCCAGTGGCTCCTGAGGTTCCTTGTCTTTGCGACCTTTTCCGTCTTCCCTTCAGGATGAATATGTGCTCAGGTTTCTTCCAGTTTAGCAAACACATTTTGAAAAGTCAAAAATAAAATTTAAATCCTTACAACTCAATTATTTTTTATTGAACATAACATTGCAGAATACCTGCAATTTTTCACGAACTTTTACCAATATTTTAGGCTACCTAGATACTGAATAAGTAACCAACATAGACATAAACCCTGTGCTCCACAAACTCAGTCTGATCAACACTCTCTCTCTCTCCTTTACTGCAGAGCCAAGTTTCTAGTTTCTTAAAAATGGTGTTTTCCCTCATGTTTTCCATTTCTACACTTTCTTATTTTTTTCACAGAACTGTAAACCTTATTTAATTTTTTAAAAAAAATTATTGTTGTTTAATTACAGTTGTCCCCATTCCCCCCCCCATCTCTCTATTCACCACTGCTCCTGAAGTCTGAGTTCTTCTCATACTGTTCTCTGCTCCACTGCTAGGCCAGCGAGTGGCTAGTCCTCAGTGTGTGCGGATTGACATCGCATCGCATTTGGACTCAGTGACCACTCCCTCCTGCATCCTCTCTCCTCCTTTGACTGCCTAACACTTGTCTTTTCTGGGTCTTCTCCTACTTCATGGAAAGTTTTTCTTGGTTTGAAAGTGAACTATTCTTCCTCTATTCATATTTCAGTTTGGTTTCAGGTTTTAATACTTCTCAGGCGTTTTCTGGGTGATCTGATAAAATTGATTGGCTTAAACTATTATGTGCAAGTTTCAATATATACTGCAAAGATCTCCGTTTCGATTTCAAAACCTATATGTTCAGTAATTTGCTGGTTTTCTCCTTTATCTGAATATCTCACAGATCATTTTGAAAACAAATTTATTGTCATGTGTTTTCCAGATCTTATTTTTAAATCTTATTGTATTTGTTTATTTTTCTTATTCTTTATCTTTAAAAACATTGTCACCTACAGTTATTTAAGTCAGAGCCTTGGTTTTCACCCCTTGATTTATGTCCCTTTCTTCCCCGCACTTGCTGTGATAGTCAACTATCAAGTAGCATTGGTTTCGCTGCTTAAAATTCTTCAGTTTCTATCCTCTTACCTCGATTACTAGAATAGCCTTCTAAATGGTTTCCTTTAAAAATCTGGTTTTGACATTCCCGCCAACATGATTTATCCATGACATGCAAAAGTTGCCATGCTGATCTAGTGCTTAACATTCTTCATCAGATAACCAAAGGGTCAAGTCAGCATCGACCCCCTTAGCACGTCATATATAAGACTCGCCGCGCCTAAGCCGTTCTTGTCTCCCATCTCTTGTGTGTGCCTCTTCCAAATCCTACATTTCAGTCATGATATTCAATTTCCTTCAAGACACCATATTCTCTCTCACTTCCAGGATTTAGTACATGATTCTTCTATTTCTATTGTCTTTCTTAAACTTCCCAGAGTAGTTAAGGGGTTAATTCTTTGTCCTTTGATGGCAGAATCCCAGGATTATCCAGTCTAGAAGATGAATTTTACTAAAAAATTTTCAACTACGTGTACTCTTTTTTTTAATCATCATCCTTCGCTTCCCTCACACAAATGCACACAAATATGATATAAGGGATAGAGTGTTGATAATTGATTTGGTTTCCTAGTAGAAAGTCGAGTTAAATGATTATATCATGAGGGTGACACTTTGTTCTATATTCTCCTTCTTAATTTAATGTAATGATATTGGTAAAATATCCCATGGCTTTTTCTTTTCTGGCTGGGGAAGAGCACGCCATTTTCTCCTCTCTTCGGTATTGCCCTCTTTCTTCCTGCCTCTATAGGATTAAGGATGAATTGGCTCATGGCTTATCTCCTGGGGTTGTCAGGGACAACACTTATTTCTGCTTCCTCTTTCCTGTGGCTGCAGCCATAAGAAAAGGCTAAGATTATGTCTTGAGTACGAAAAGTCACTGTCACCTCTGTCTTCTCATATTAATGATCAGGTATTCTAATCAATTTGTTTAATCTTATGTTGGCTCATAAAAGAGTTCCTTCATATTTAGATTTGGGTTCATGATACTAAATACTCTTCATACTTACTAATATCGTTGTAGTTTAACCTACCATCTTCTACCATGAGACCTAACTCTGTTTAAAATGATTTCCCATTTAATCATGTCTATCCCTTAGATGTGGCTTCCCCCTACACTGAGAATAAAATATGCATTTGCACAGTATAAGAGGCTTTACTCTCATCTACCTCTTGAAACTGATTTTTCTCTACCTTGCTCACAGCTCTCCAGCCAAACTGGCCTTCTTTCAATTCCTTGGCTACGTGAAGTTCTTTCCAGCATCAGTTTTTGCACATGGTCTTTCTGTCTAAATGCTGTCTCCTTCCCTGACTCCTCCATTCTTTATCTGGCTGCATATGCCCATCTTTTAGGTCTCAGCATAAATGTCATTACGTCACATCAGCCTTCCTTGCCTTCTTATTTTATAAGGAACCCCTCCTGTCATTCTCACACTTCACTTCATTATGGTACCTCATAGAATCATCGTAAATTATAATCTGTCCCCTCCATTTTACTGTAAGGTCCATGAGGCTGGAGACCATACCTGTTTTGGTCACCCCTGTATGATCTGTCAGGCATCTACAGGTGCTCAGATACCTTTATCAAACGTGTCTTAAATGCAATGTTTGAGGGAAAAGGACTTAGTGTGCTTTCATTGCTTGCATTGTGGGAGGGGTGGAGGTGGGCCCTGGCCCTGCTCCTTTGCATCCTCTACTCATGGCTGTTTGGGTCCCTTTGCTTTATTGGTGCACGTCAGTTCCCTGAGTGCTCTCAGTTCCAGCAGCCAGCTTCCCCATCTCCCGGTGAAGGTTGCCCTGAGCGAGAGGAGATGCTCAGGACCTGAATGCCTGAGATTGATAGCCCTCTGGGGTACAACCCCTTAAGCAAGGTCTGATGAGTTTGGGTGGCTGGGTATGGATATTCCATCTCCCCTTTCCCTGATTGAGACCACAGTCTCCTCTGTCTCCAGTGCTCCTGTGTAGAATTAGGCCAAAGTTACTATACTCTGTGGGACTTTGTTTAGTTCTACACTCTTCCTTGACTTTCATCTGTACCTTTCTTACACCACTTCTTTATACTGAGGAACTTTATCTGGAGATATCCAACTTCACGGCAGAGGTTTTTAAATGCTTTTTATGTCCTTAGTACATAATGTTGACCTAGGTTGTCAGTCAAATCTTAAATATTTCTTGTTTAAACAGGCATGGAGAGAGAATGTGCTGGAAAGACCTTAGTGAGCCACTCACCAATGGCCTTGTTTTATTGATGAGGGACTGAGCAGCAGAGGGCGTGTGCTCCGATCAAGATCACAGCCCTCAGGAGCAGCAGGGTGGCAATGAGGACTTGAATCCTGATGTCCCTGACACCCAGACACATGCTTTACATGAGGGAGTTCTCACAAATTTAAATTGCATGACTTAAGAAGGATGAAAAGAAACCAAACACTATTACAGTGAAACAAATTGCCCTGCAGATGAACACAATTCAAAGGGGTATTAAAAACCATTAAAGTACAACCTGAGGAGAAACTAAAGTGATAGCAACGTAGTGCCCTTTACTATGTTTCAGTCTGCAGCTTTGCGTGAATGTCATTTCTCCTAATGTCTCTTCCAGAGAAAATATCAGGTAACTATAGGTGTGCTTGTGTGTATATGTGTGTATATATGTGTGTGTGATATACCACATAGCATTAAGTTAAATGAACCTTCTTAAAAATAAAAATTGAAATACTTATGAAATTTGAATTAAAAGCCACACTATAGCTGCTTCAGAAACTGTGATGAGTAACAGCTCCATATGTCTTACCTGAGAGGCCTCAAAGTGCCTTAAGTGTATTGTCCTTGTGACTTATGAGGTTCCCAGACAAGAGAGAAACCTATAATTTTCCACAGTCACTGTTCCTCAGAATGATGGCCTCAACCTGGAGTGGAATTGATTTATGAGACGTTTTTATTCAGATGATGAAGCTAACATATAACTCTAAATTCTCCGATTAATGAAAAGTTTCTAAAACCAGAGCTAGCACAGCATGATGATTTGGTCTCTAAAACTAATTTAATCAAAGTTGAAAACACCGCTCAATAAAAACACCTATTCTGTGTGTGTGTGCCCATGTGTGTGTGTGTGCCCATGTGTATGCTAATGCATGCAGTCCGAGGCCCATGAAGTCCATGGGAGGTGGAGGGGTCTCTTCTCTTGACATCAATTTCAATATTACTAAAGGATTAGGGAGCTATTGTGATATTTTTGCTGGAGGGGGGGCAGGAAATGTAAAGAGATTGCCTTGCAGCCCATTTCCAATAGCTTAGCATTATTTCAGCTGAGATAAAAACACAGAGTGCGACACATTTCAACAGATGGAGTGAGAAAGAATTGACTATCAGATTGTTATTACTCAAAGTTCCACAGGATGCAGGAATGCCCTGAGTATACTTCCTTAGAAGTGATGTTGGAGTACCACTAGGGATGGAGAGTTTAACATTTACAGTTGTGGACAATCACAAGTTTTAGAACATTTTAACTTGTGTTCATGTGAGATATATGTCTTTGTCAATCCAAGGGCCCTCTTGTGACACACAGAATTAGTATGGACTTTCTTCTGTAGGACACTTTTCCAGATCTTTGAAGACAGATAGTTACCATGTGTCCATCTCTTTGCTTTGCTGGATGGAAAATGGAGACTTTCTAGTCCTTTAAGCCTCTCTCATATTGTTTACACGTTAAACAGATTAAACAAGCCATAGTTTAATCTGTGAAATTCTCTCTTCAAATGTGGTATTCAATTGAGAATAGAATACTTTGGCTGCTCCTGATTTATTAAATCAAAAATGCATTTTTAATATTTATTCTGCATCAGGAATTGTTCTAGGTATGGACTTAGGCGTACATGGGGAAGGAAAACAGCTCCTGTGTGCGGGGTGTTTCTGGATATACACAGCAGTGTGAATTTAGAAAGTGATTTACCTCCCTAATCCAAACAATTTTCTCTCTAATGTAGATAGTCTAAAATTCCTTTAGAAATTTTAATTTAGCAAGTGAATAAATCATGCTATTTACTCCTATTTAATCACTAATGAGAACATTTAAGGTTTTGTAGATGAGGATGGTACATTCACCCATTCTAACTTCCGTTTTTAGTCACTTCTAAAATTAATACATTTATTGTCTTATTTAAATTCCAATTTATCATCCAACTTGAGATAACCTTTATAATTGAATATTCTTACTTGTGCATTGGCCCTTCCGGTTTAGGCTCAACAAAAATTAATAAAGACTTTTTTGTGAGTCTAAACTGTGGTTAAGGTGTTATTTCGAAAAAGAGACAAGTACAGAATCTTGCAGTCCCACATTACAGTGACATTAGTCTTGGTTTCGAGATGGTAATATCACTTCAAAAAAAATCAATATAATTAAAAGAAAAGACTGTCCAGGGCAATCAAATGCTTCCCAGACATTCTGCCCCATTGCTAACCATCATTAACAATTAATTGTTTACTTTTCTAGAATTTTAATGCATATATTTTATATAAATGATATATTATACACTTTTAACACTAATATATATCTCATCTCCATTTTAAAATGTAATAAATATTTCTGTCCTTGTGTATGTGTGCATTTTATTTCACTGTATGGGTTTATTATAATTTACTTATTCTAGTATTCATTATTCATTGACACTTAAGCTGTTTCCAAATTTTTTTCATTATAAGGAACATAACATGTACATACTAGGCTATATGTCTTTGTGTACTTCTCCTAACTTACCTTAAGAGAAAGTTCTAGAAGTGAAATAGTTTCAGAAATTAATTAAATTTTATACAAATTAAAATTTTGAAACACATTACTGGATTTCCCACTAGAAAGCATGAACAATGTCACACAACCACTTCCAGTATATTGGAGTTCTCATTTCTTTACATCCTTGCTAGCAAAGTGATTTATAAATCTTTCTAATCATTGCCCATCTGATATTTTTCTTTTAATTCATTTGCATGTTTAATAATCTTTTTATGTACCATATTTTCAGACTAAGATGCATTGGACCATAAGAGGCACCTAGGTTTTAGAGGAGGACAATAAGAAATAAATCCCACTCCACCGCTGTCCCCCGCCCCCAGCAAGCCAGGTAAACTACATTCGGACTATAAGATGCACCCCATTTTCCTCCCAAATTTGGGGTCGGGGGAAGTGTGTTTTATAGTCCAAAAAATACAGTACTAGTTTGCTATTTTCCCAGTTTTTCATTTGGGTGATTTTTTTGTCTTTTTAATTTGCAAGAAGATAATGATTTTTAAGTCATATGTTGCACAAATTTATCTTTTAATATATGTCTTTTGCATGTGTATATGAAGTGTTTTTTGCTGTCAAATCAGAAAAGTGGTCTCTATTGTTAATTTGATCATTAATCAATTCTCTGTAGATCTAAATGAACAACAGGTGGTTATAACAGCATTTCAGTTTTAAAAGGGAACTTGGAGAGGGCTGGAGAGTTGTAACAAAAATGGTCCTGACAGAGAGAGTCATGTAATCTTATGCAAAGTATTTCAATCTCTCCAAAATCTCCATTTCCATATTTATAAAAACAAAACAAAACAACAAAAGCAATTAGGAATAATATGGTATAACATAATGTTGTAATGATGAAGTGTGTTAATGTACATGCTAACATTTTTACTACAGGCATATGAAGAGCACTTCAAGTAATATTTTTTAATTTTTTTAAAACTCCTCTGGTATAGAAATTCAATAGGTTAAAGCATCTAGCTATCTAATCTGTAGTTTGCAGAACTAGTATGTATTTCTCTTCACGATGTGGGTTGTGTTCAGTCTCATGGGACTCATGGCAACATTTGGGCAACCACAACTGCAAGTTGTCTCTCAGTGCTTAGGATGCAATTCCTCTTGGTCTAGACACGAAAATTCACTCCAGGCCCCTGAGGGCTCTCTTGCTACCTCCTTCCCTCTCCTGAGTTTCAATTTTCTCTTAAACACATTTGTTCTCTCTTTTGAAGTTTGGAGATTATTCCCCTTGATGAAAAAGAGAGAGTAGGTTTGCTTCCCTTCTGTCATCTCTTTATCTCTGCTTTCTAGCAGTATGACTATCTGCTTCTGCTTTTTCTTATTCAGAGCATAGCTCTAGATATCCTGTGGTTATCATTGATGATTTTTTCAAGCTTTTCTTAATAACGGGTTTTAACTTTCTGAAATAAATTCTTATATACTTTTTCCTTCTTTCCTCTGGTTTTGTTCTAGGTTATTGTTCCATTTCCTATATATTAAAATTGTATTATTTGAGGGACTGGATAGTTTAGGTATATTTTGCTAGTACAGAGAGAATTTTCTCATCCAAACCAATGGGAAATACCAAAGCTAGAGAAGAAGCTGTAGGAAGAGAAAGTCAGAAAGGGAACTTGCAAGTCAACAACTGATGGGCTAAAAGACATTGTAAGCCAGCAACCAGAGAGGTTTGAGCAAATGCATAGTGAAGGAGAGAAATCAATCACCCAGGGGTTTTTTGAAGGCCAGGAGTCGTGCTTGTTGCTTGCGTTAAGGACAGGCTAGAGCTTGTGTTATACATGAATGTCTTACACTTTGGAATTCTGTGATTACACGTCTGATTTTTTTTTTTCTCTTTGTAGCCGAACTGTTCATAGAACAATGTTTCAGCTTTGTGAAAATCTAGATTTTATAGAGTTGGGTCATGAGGTTGGGAATTAATAGAAAATTAGCAATCCTTTGTATTGTCCTGTTGCAGTTATTTGGAGTGTACAAAGAGACTTGTTTTGTTATGAAGTGCTCTGGTCCTTTCCTGGGAAGAAGGAGAGGCTTCTAATGAGCCCTTGCTATATGTTGGTACCAAGGAAATGAAGGAAGAACTCAGCTGCGGGCTGGAGACATCAAGCACTCCAAAGCAGCCAGTGACTGGAAGCTATCCCAGGCAGATCTGTATTGCAGTCTGATTCCTATGCACCAACACAGAGAGAACAGACATGTTGACAACGGTGAGTCTTCCAAACCATAGCATGGTCTATACATACATTTATTTAGATATTTAACTTCTCTCAATAATGTTTATATAGGTTCACATGAATTCAGTAGATTTGTATGTAGATATTTAACATAGTGATGCTATTGCAAATTGTTTTTAAATTATATTTTCTAGTTATAGCCAAGAAATCAAAATAGATTATCCAATGACCTTGCTAAGTTCACTTACTTATTCTAATAGGTTTTATTATGTACGTAATCATCTGTGTAAATAGACTTTTAGGTCTTTTTAAGGAATGATCTTTTGGCAGGGAGAGGAATAATATATGTTGGAATTCTTAACCAAAAACTTGGACCCTGGATCAAGGCTGGAAGTAAGTAAAACTGTGAGGAAAGTGTAATGTTTCCAAGTGCTTGGAGAGGACCACAGGGAAACCTGGGTGAAGCCTGAGAAATCACACCAACTTTTCAGAAATGTCCTTGATGAAGTTTGATGAGGTTTCATAGACCCCTTGCTCCCTTTTATAGAGACACATTTAGTCAGTCTGATTATAGTAGCTACACTTTCTAAAGATTCGTTATGTGCCAGACATAATATGCTTTAGATTTTAATTCACTTCCTCTTCAAAGCAGTCCAGCGATGTATAAACTCTTATTCTCCTTTTACAAGTGAGAAAACATAGGCACAGAGAGGTTAAATAACTTTCCTAAGACTATAACACAGGAGGGTGAAGTATTAGGTTGACCAAAAAGTTTGTATGGTTTTTTCTGTAAAATAAAAGACACATTTTTCATTTTCACTAATAACTTCATTGATTGGATATTTTGAGTATGTCAGCTGTCTCCCATGTACTATAATGCTGATTATTCTCAATTAATGTCTCAATTTGATCGTTATCAAATTCAACTGGTCTACCCGACCCTGGAGCATCGTTCAGTGAGAGACCTCCAGCACGAAAGTTTGCAAACCACTTTGGACATGCTCCATCAGTCACAGCACCTTCTCCATACACTGCACAAATCTTTTTTGTGTGTCTCAATTGCATTTTTACCTTTCTTGAAATAATAAAACATAATATATGAAACTGTTGCATATTTTCTTCCATCTTCAATATTAATATGGCTACACCAAAATTTACCAGTTTTAATAAGTTTTTTTAAATGCATGCTGATATGACAGCTGTCACAATACAACCTAACAAAATTGTTTTGAATGAAGTTAAGGACAACTAAGTGCTCCTAGAGGTATCTTATGGGGGTAAAAATGAACAAACTTTTTGGCCAACCCAAAACAATACAAATTGAAATACCGCTTCTAACACTTGTGCTCTTAACCATGTGTTACACTATTTCAAGTTGATTTGGGTCATATCTTATTCACAAAGTTATTACACATCCCTGGTCAGCCCTGAAATGTGTATATACTAAAAATGATCCGGTAAAATTCAATATACCACTTAATGGCTAAAGCCAAGGTACAGTGTGTATGTAGGACAATCTCCAACATGTGTTTCTCTATGGCAAGCTACTTGCTTTTCCACTGGTGGCTGTGGGGTAGTTCGGGCTAACACCATGTGCGTGACTTGCCTGTCAAGTTGAGGGCCTGAGTAACAGCAAACCCCACAGCAGGAATCGATAGTCAGTAGGTTTAGAGATACAGCTTTGTAAGTTTCCCACCCCATCTTTCTTGGACATTGCGTCTGCCAGGGGCAAGAGCACGACCAGATGTCTGAATCAAGCATGGTGCATGGTGCATTGTGCAGTCGCGGAGCCACCAGTAGATGTATCCAGACTCACACCTCAAACTGACCATTTCTTGAAAAGCGTATATACTTTTAATTACCAGTGCTTCTTCGTTATTCAGTGGCTCCCTGAGATAAACCTATACTACTGAATCAGTCTAATCCATTTGTTCCTTGTTGGCTCATTATCCTCGACCATGGAAGCCAGGAATTAGGGGATGGTAGCATTTTAGGTGGTGGAGCTCTCAAATACTAGGAAGCCAGGTAATAATATATACTATAAATACTATAGTATACATAGTTATGTGAGTAGGTACCCCCCTCGAAAATGGAATTATCTTCTGGAGGGTGGGCTCCTTGTACAGGCTTCTCCCACTATGTGAATGTTCTAGGAACCCACCTGAATCGGTGTACCAGCTGGTATTGTTGTGAGAGGCTGTGTTCAGTGAATTTTTTTGAAGACTCTTTCAATGCATTTGCCCATTTCATGATGGGTGATTTATGTGCACACCTGCCCACACCTGCTGAGTGTTCAGTAGTTTCTGACAAAAATGGCGTGTCCCCCATGCCCCACCCTCCCTATTCACCTGATCTTGCCCCAAGTGACTTTTTTTTCTTACCCTGGATGAAAAAAACTGCTCAAAGGGAAACATTTTGCTGATGTGGAAGAGGTGAAACAAAAAAAATGGCAGAAGCACTAAAAGGCATCAAAATTGATGAGTTCAAAAACTGTTTTAAGCAGTGGGAAAAAGTCTCAATAGGTGTATTGCATCAAATGGAGAGTACTTTGAAGGTGACTGAAGTTTAAACATGTAAGAATAAATACGCAGTTTTTAATAAATTCCAGATTTTTTAGGTCCCCCCTCATATACTATAACTGCTCCCTTGTTGATATCTGCAATTTTGCATGCTGGACAGGCTATCTCAATTATAAGTAAAATTTTAGTTAATTTTGTAAAAAATATTGGCCATTTTTATATAGAACTAATATTTTCTATTTCCAACTGTTTGATGTCAAGTGGTCAACATTTAAATTACCAATATTCACAGAGGAATAAACAATATTACCAATAGTTAGCCCAAGATGTTCAAATTAAATTTATTCAAAATTTTTCTTAAGATACAGTTTCAAAGCCCATTAAACTGGCACAAGGCAATGGCATAAGGTAAAGCCAGGGTGTGGTCCATGGGGACTTACCGAAGAAAGAGAAAAATAAATACCTTCTTGCTCTTCAGAACGTGGGTGTAAAACACCTTGCTGTAAAGTGTTTATTTGCCAACAAATTGGCTAATTGCCAGCTACACATAGACCATTCCAAACAGATGTTTTTAACAACTGGATTCCAGAAAGGGAATGAGTTGAGAGAACAAATGGCCACATACCTGATTAAACACTTTGAAAAGATTACCTTACAATGTGTTGGTACGCGCTGGGGATGAGAAAAGAGACATGATCAGTGATGCCAGTGAGCATCCTACTATCACCTGAAAGATGTCTGCTCTACTGGGGGGGTCTTAATTCAGGGGGAAAATCTATAAATATTACATAAGAGCAACTCCTTTGAGAAGAGGCAGCTAAAAAGTTTACCCCTCCCCTACCCACAAAGGGAGAGAGAGAGAGACAGAGAGAGAGAGAGAGAAAGTGACTATACTATTTACCTTGAAATAGCTGGTGCAGACGGAGCACTAGTCTGGATTTACAGAGCAAGGCCACACACAGGACGCTTTGCCTCCCCCTAAATGTTACTCGTACGACAGTGTGGAGCATGAGTAAACTGCTACTGAAACGACTGCTTCTACTTCGTCCTGGAAAGTGGGAATTAATCCAGAGTGAGAAGGGTTGTGCTGTAATGCAGATTAAAGAACTAGAAATTTTAAGGCTTGTATACAGATAAGACCTCTGAATCTTAAATTAGAAGGAAGGGGAAAGGCAAGTGAGTCTGGAAGGCATTTCAGTCAGAAAGGGAGAAGAAGAATATGAATCAGTTTGTTGTTGTTTTTGCTTTGTGTTGGAAATGTTTTTATGTAAAGCCTGCAAATATGTTAAGAAACATGCATATGTTTTCTCATTTGACATTAGGATAACTTGGGGTAACATACATTATCATTCCCGTTTTACAGGTCAGTAAACAGATGTTTGGTGATGTTCAGTCCGTGCTGGAAATGAACAGTTAGTGAGTGGAGCCGGAAATCAAAACTGTGTCTCTCTAGCTATAGATGCCAGCCTTTTTCTTGTGCAGCGTATCCGCTGTAGAAAATTGAATGGTCATTTAATGGCTGCAGGCCTCGGTGTCCTTGTCTCTCTTCATCTATCCAGCTGGATAAAAATACATATCTGATGTAGTTGTTGAGAGAAATATTTTGGGATGATCTATGGGAAGGACTCAGGGCAGGCCTTGTCACAAGGCAGGGCTCAATGCTTGAGGCTGCGGGGCAGGCGGTGGCAGGGATGGGGTGTGTGTGTGTGTGTGTGCGCGCGCGCGCGCGCGCGCGCCCTGGAGCATCATAGAGGACTGTGGTGAAACCCAGGACAGGAGCTTTAGCAAGAGATAGTGCCCTTACTGGAGCTTCCTCTCTCTCTCTCTCTCTCTCTCTCTCTCTCTCTCTTACTGTCTCAGACAATAAACCCAATTCCAAGCAGGCATCTTGAAAATATGCTTTCGTGGGGAAGAATACAAGAGAATACGGATGGAATCATGGAAAAGCCATGTTCACTTTTCAGAAAACAGCTCAAACGCCTTTCCTGATTCGGCTCAGTGCCTCTGAGTGTCGAGTGGCGTCACGCTACAGAGAGTATGTTTGTTATTAGAGCACAGCGGTGTTCTAAAACTAGATTATTTACTCCTGCTATCCAGCACCACCTACTGGTAAACTGGCAGAATATAGGACACACACCGCAGTGATAACATTGAACATACTGTTTTGAAAAGTCCCTTGTGGTAGGGAAATGGTTAAAGGAGATTCTGTACGTCCACAAAAATAAAGCATTCCAGAGACCTCTTGTAATCAGGAGAATATGCAGAAATATGGGTTTTGAAACAGTGAGTAAAAAATTAGATTATAATATTATAAACAAATATGCAAATGAGTCTTCAGGGGATTAACAAGTGGGAGAAAGAGGAAATTCACCTAATTTGGTGAATTTAAAGTTTTTCCTTTCAAATGTGTCGTTTTATGCATTGGTCACAACTGTGTCCTTCAAAAGTAATCTGCAATAGATTTGCAATTATACCAACATATGTATTAAGGAGGTGACTATAGGAGGGAGAAGAAATGAAGGTGGTCATGTACTTTGGGGCGTTTTTTTTCTCTCACACTTTCTGTAATCTTGTGTTTTTTAATTAGAGCCTTGTTCAAATTAAAGAGCTAAAATAGGCACATAGTAAATGAAAAATATCCAAACCATGCACAAGTCCCCTTGAGTCCCAGGATCGAGGTCCTTCTCCCAGGTCAAGTTCCTGTGTTCTTGCCTATCTTTCTGCATTTTTTTCCCAGCATGTGCGGAAAGTGTTCGCGTAGGTGTGTGCATGTGGGTGCGGGTGTGCGCGCACACCTTGTCTTGGTCAGGAGCCTGTGGGAAATGCCCTGTGCTGTTGAATTACTTCAGCCTTAGCTAAACAGTTGGCTGGTTCAACTAGATCACAATGAGATCATTTGAATTTAGGCAGCAAAGACCTAGATTTAATATAGCTTTTTAGGATTCATGTCAAAAAGATGGGTGAAATCTTTCAGTTCACTTTTATTTTTAGCAAAGATGTAATTTCATGGAGTGTAACAAACCAGATGGCCCTACGAGGCTCATAGCCCCGATCGGCAGTTGTTTTCATTGCCCTTTGCAACCCATGCAAATTCCCCTTCCTCAGGGGAAACCACTTTTAGCCTTCTGAACGGTTCCTATATTATTTACCTCTGTTTCTATGTGGTTATGTCTCTGGACATGTTTTTAGTCAATTTTATGTAATACCTATTTCTTTTCTACTGTGCAAGGTGAGGATGTAGCTTCTTTAAACGTTCCCCCCAAACACATAGGTGTACACTCCCTCCTCCACCTGTTATTTCCCAGGTGACTTGATCGGTGGTCAGTGCAGGCACATTGTGATTGTTCCAGTGTGATTTGCAGATGAGACCTAGTCCTGGCTCAGGAGTGCTTGGATGTTGTACTATTTTATTTCTTGTACAAATTTTGCTTTTTGTGGACTTAATAATGATCTCCATTTAATCTTTACTCAAGTTTCTATTTACCTGTCAATAAATCATCCCTAAGCTCTCAGATTCAAAATCTTCTCTCAGTACACTCAGACAAAGGAGGTTATCTATCCCTTTCAATTTCTCTTTCTTTTGACACAAACCCTGTTCTCCCACTCGCATTTGGATGAGTGACCCTCTGGACCTACTGTCCAGCTGTCTTCCTGGAAATTTTCTACACCTTGTCCTGCCTTGAATTCTGGATTGTTTATTTTGGGGGGTTATGCCTGCATCTGGGGAACAAATTTGTTTGAACTTTCCAGAGAAAAAAGGAGTTTGGGCATTTTTGTTTGTTTGAGAGGTAATAATCTGACTGAAAAAAAAAAACCTTCTAGTTTGAAAATTATTTTTCCTCAAAACTTTAAAATCAATATTCTGTTGTTTTCTAGTTACCAGTGTAAATATTTATTTTTGCTTGTTTGTTTCTGTTTTGTTTGGAGAATTCTGACATAATTCTAACTCCAGATGTTTTATACATGACCTACTGTTTTCTTTTCAAACATTTTGGGTCATCTCTTTGTACCTAGTATTCTGAAGTTACATGTTTATGTATCTCTATGTGGTCCATGCTTAATTAATTTGACCAAAAGCATGGTTTATCTTTTAAAAAATTATTTCTTCAGTGATTGTATTCCCTAAATTTTGTCCTATGCTTTTCCTCCCTCTATTTTTCTAGAACTTCTTTTATTTGTAAATTAGACTTCCTGGGTAAACTTTTGAATTCTTTTTTCTTGAAATTTCTATTTCTTAGTATGGATCATCCGAAATTTGCTCAGCTTTACTTTCTAAACTTTCTGAATTTTTTCTCTTGCTTGTCATATTTATTTTTTTCCCCAAGAGCACTTTTGTTCTCTAAATGTTCCACTCTTTTGAACTGTCTGTTCTTTAATGGAAGCAGTAACTTCCCTCACCTCTCTGAACATAAAATAGCTTTCCCCACCCTCTATTTCTATTCAGTCTTCCACACTCTGTCTACTATGCAAGATTCACTTTTCTTTCTTTTATAATTTTGATCCTTGCCTGTTATCGTAGGGACTTTCCTCAAATGACTGGTGGTCTATGACACCAATAGCACATGTGTACATATATACACATGGGTGCATATATACAAAAGACGATGACACAGGGGGAGAAAGAAAGAGAAGGGAGAAGGAGAGAGACAGGGCGACAAGAGGGAGGATGCTCGGCAGGACCCATTGTGGGGCGATGTGGCCATTCTGTCCATTTAGGAACTCCTGTCAGTACCCGTAGGTCTCCTCTGTGAGGATTGTTTTCTCAGAGAAGAGTCCCCTGATATTCTTCCCAGTGAATATAAAGCTGGTGTCAGGGCTCCAGGGCCAACAGAAAGGGGACTGGAGTCCCATTGTTCAGTATATAGACTTTTATTTTGCCTCTATTCCTACCCTCTGCTGTATCTGTGTCTCTCACCCCAGACCACCTCTGTTCTACCTCCTCAGTAATTCAACCCGCTGTCCTATCATGTTATAGGGGTGTAGTTGCTCTTATGCAGACTTGAATTCATTAATCTATTTCTTTAGTAAATATTCACCCAGTGCCTATTCCATGCCAAACACTGTTTTATGTAGTGTGGAAACATCCATCTGCAGAACAACAAAATTCCCTGCTTCTTTGTGGAGTTTTCATCTGCAGCTAAGCCCTCACTTTCAGAAGTTATTGGTATCTCCTGTTGGGAACCGCCCTGCCTGGTTTCAGAGGCTGTAACCCCTCATGGTTAAGGCTGAGTTAGAGTTGGGACCATAAGCCACTAAGGAGACAAAGCTTGTCTCCCTGGCAGAAGTGCCAATTCTGCCCACTTCACCCTGCTTGGCCCTGAGCTTGGCCAGTTAGCCAATGACGGGTAAGAATCCTCAAGGGAGGATCAACCTAAGACAGGCTCTGGTCCCCAGGGATAAGCTCGCAGGGAAGGACTTGGGGGGCTGTGGAAAAAGGGGGTGATGGACCCTCGCCCCTCGGCTTTGAAATAGCCTGAATCCTCATTCTGTCTGCAAGAAGTCTCCTAATCTCTTGGCTGCCTTACTTCCCCTGCCAGACTTAAGCCTGAAGCAATAACAGAGGGCAGTGCAGTCCTGTGCTGGGAGGGGCGGATTCCCTGGGGAATCAGGCCTAACAAAAGTACATACATTCCTGTGAAACCTACTTAATTTGTACCCTCAGCTTAAGAGATAAGGGTCCAGACCTGAGATGAGTCTGGCGCCTAAAGTTTTATGGCCCTCTAACTAATTGGCTGTAACTCAGAATAAGCCCTCAGAGTTCTCTGTAAATCTTGTATTGTTTAACCCTTACTGACTGACAATGATTGATGAGCTTTATCTGTATTCCTATGCGAATGAACCTAATAAAAGCCCCTGGAGAGAGAGGCTCTGGGCCCTTCTCCCCTTGAGAGAAACAGCCACCTTTCCTCCCCAAGCAGATCATGTCTTGGTAGTCTTTTTCTTCATCCATGGCGGACCCGGGGGGGCTGCATTAAAGCCCCCCGACATCTGGCGCCCGAACAGGGACCTGAGGACTTTCAGGACCTGCACGGACCAGAGGCTTCGAGCCACCATCGCCATGGCTTCATCCATGGCGGACCCGGGGGGCTGCGTTAAAGCCCCCCGACATCTGGCGTCTGGAACGGGGGACAGGGCCACCGGACAGGGACCTGAGGATTTTCGGGACCTGCACACGGACCAGAGGCTTCGAGCCACCATCGCCATGGACAGCATGCCTAAGAGGACGGGAGTTAGCGCTTTCATCCCCCCAGGGACAGGGGCACCGCAAGGTAAGGCCCCCAGGCGTGTTACAGATCAGAGGAAAGGTTTCTGCCAGGCCGCCCCTTGAGTGGTTTTCTTCTCATTTCTCTCCCCTGCACCCTCTTTCTTGAATAGGAGTCTTGCTTTCTCCCCCCAAGCATTTGCTGCAATCTGCGGGCACGGGTCAATCATTTAAAAGCCACTTAGGGCACTTGCCACGGAAAGACTCCCGTTAGGATAAGCTGGACGTGGAACGGGCCAGGACGCTAGGTCTCCCGCCAGCCGGAAGCAAATGTCCACGCAACAAGAGGCACACTGTAAAAGCATTCACTGACCCATCCCCTGCAGCACGATCCCCGCCTAGGTTTAGGCTTGGGAGGAGAAAGCAAAGACTTTCTCTTTTATTTCTTTCGTAGTGAGGTATTTATGAGCATCTCAGTTTCTTGCTGAGCGCCGAAGAAAAGAGGCACTTCCTCCCTCTGGCTGGAGATCTCGGGTGCCCCTACGTGAGTGGGGGCCTCGCGGAGGTGTCTGGGGTCGAATCCCTGAGACGTGCAGGGGCCTCATAGGGAATTCCATCTCACGTAATTTAACTTTTGGCTTGTCGGGGGGAGCGCAATATAAGGGTTGGTCACCCAGCGCTTCCGAGCCCTCCCAGCTGATTTAGGCGGCTGGGAAGAGAAGCCGAGACCCATAAGCGGGGTTTGGGTACCCAAAACATCGGGTAACCCGCCCTGACTGTGTTCCACCAACAGCACATTTCGACCCACTACGCTCTCCTCCCTAGCAAGAAACAGGGTCCGAGGGTGCAAATGGATTGAAAGCGAAATTGGTTTTGTGACCGCAGCACTCGTGGCAGGGCGAGTTTCAGAAAAAGGTTTTTTTAATTGTTAAGGAATTTCTTTAAAAGTTTTAAAAATCCTCAACGATGGGGAACGGGCTCTCTAAAGAACAAGAGCAATGTTTTAAGCTAATTCAGCAGCTTTTTAAGGCTGCTGAACGTCTCCCTTGTAAGGGATCTTTAGACTTTATTTAGGAACAGGTTGGGCCAAGATTCTAAGGCTTCCCTCTCAGCTACGGCAATTAAGGGGGATCCCAGATGTTACAATTGTGGAATGCCTGGTCATCTGCCCAAGGACTGTTAGGCCACCTTAAAAAAGAAGGCAAGCTTCTCCCTGGGGACTGTCGGTGCTGTGGCAAAGGCAGGCATTAGGCAAAGGAATGCCACTCTAAATTCGACCATATATCTTGCCTATGCCCCTTAATATTTAGGGCTGTGATCTCCTCAGTCAATAGGGGGTGTGATGTATTTAAAGAAATATTAAGAATCCTCCTTGTTTATGCCGGAGCCGTGACCTTTTATTATAATGAAATATAGGAGTGCGATCTCCCGGGGAGAACTAGCCCTTCCCCTTGAGAGAAAGGGCCACCTTTCCTCCCCAAGCAGATCATGTCTTGGTAGTCTTTTTCTTCATCCGTGGCGGAACCGGGGGGCTGCGTTAAAGCCCCCCGACAATCTCCAAATTCTAAATTTTGATATTCTACAATGTAAATTGACTTGTTTTTGGTTTAGTTCTTTGATACTGTGTTGATATTATTTTCTGTTTGGTTTGTTGAATGGAATCACTTGTCCTTCTATTTCCAGTTCCAAAGTTAGGTATCATTTACCTCCTCTTCACTTCTTTTGTATTTTGGGATTGATTTGATACACTTTGGGATGCAATGGCATAGGATTTAGGAGGGACATATAGATAAATCTGTGTGTCCAATCTACCAGCTTTGCTAGAAGCACCTGTTAGTAATTTTGCCCATTGAGCCCCGTATCTGAATGTCTGCAGACCTGTGATGTGCTTGGGTAGCCCAAAGTCTCAACACCATTGGGATCTGGGCTCTTCTCTACTGAGAGTCATTTCCCTTACAAGCTGGCCCTGCCTGAAAAGGTCTTGAAACAGCAGAACATGCACCTAGTTTGTGCTATTCTTCTTACAGTTGCTGCATCTTCTGACAGAACTGCTGTTTCTGGCCAGAAAGACCACAGATTTCTGAGGACATGTGGCTATCAGTATAATGCCTATGTCCCAACACTACCCCAGCATTATATATTGCTTGGAACTGAGAATCAATCAATCTATCTATCTATCTATCTATCTATCTATCTACTGATACATAGATAACTTCGGTGTTTGTTTTTAACTAAGATTCCTCATATTTTTCCCTTTCTGGGTCTTTGGAAGATTTAAAAGGAGGCAATGTAACAATTTATGTTTTCATCACTATTCTGTGCATCTGTGACTTTTTGAAAGGAAATAATCACTTGTCTAGAAGAGGAGGGGCTTTGTTTTGTCTCATTTGGAACAAGAAAATTCCACTTGAGCTCTTTTGCAATTTTACAAGTAACCGAAGGTAGCCACATCCTGCTGCTCTTGATGGTGGCAGACCTTGGAGCTGAGGGAGATGGGCTCTCTTGTCCCTTGATCATCAAATCCAAGGCAATGTATTCCAAAACCCCATCCCCTCTGCCATAAGTGACGCACCTTAGCCCAGTATCAGTTTTGTTCCACGAGATCAAAGCCACACATTCTTATGTGAAATCTTTACCTTCAGAGAATTGCCTAATGTCTTCTCATATTGTAAGAAACTTTGATTTCCCATCATTTTCAAAATAGGGCCTGATTCTAGACATTACAGATGATATCTCCTAGTATTTCAAAGCTGGGTTCTATTTTTCATTTGAACATTAAACCTGGAAAATGCTTTTCAGTCTGTCTTCAGGGGATTTGCAGGAAGGGAGAAGGAGCCACTCTTCTATTAAGCCATTAGACTGGTTTGTAAATTCTATACCTGTTATGGGAAAGGAATGTAGAAACCCAGTGCTTTTGACCTTCTTGTTTCTAAAAATAGCTATTGTGTGTGGATAAGAATATTACAACTCTGAAGAGAAACCTTTGAAAAAAACTAAAGAAAATATGAAAAGATTTTCAAACTATGAAAGTTAGTTATGTGAAAAACTGCTATTAGAACTCCAAACATTGACAAAGCACAATAATACTTATAACAACTCTTTGGCATCTTTTTTTATTTCTTTGAAATGCTTTAAAAATTGACTGCCACTTAGAGATTATTTTCATGAAGGAATAACTCACCTTTCTATTTTTTAAAATTTTATTTATTTTTTTTATTTTTAGAGGGAGGGGAAGGGAAGGAGAAAGGCAGGGAGAGAAACATCGATGTTCGAGAGATACATCAATCAGTTGCCTCTAGCACACCCCCAACTGGGGACCTGGCCTGCAACCCAGACATGTGCCCCGACTGGGAATTGAACTGGTGACCCTTCAGTTCACAGGAAGCACTCAATCCACTTCCTTGAAAATCTTCATATCACCTAGAACACATTTGGGACAAAAGTAAATAATTTTGTATATTTTAAATAATTAACTTTTATTTAGTTTTATCCAGGATAAGTTGTAAAGCCATATGCTGTAAAAGGCACATAGAAATGAACAAACTAGTTAATCACCTATTCAGGATGTACTTGTGAACGTGTACCATGTGTCAGGTGTTACGGTAAGTTTTAGCGGTATAGGAATTAATTAGAGAGCTGTGGCATCACTTTCACTAGGTTACAATAGAGCAGGGAAGACAGATGATTAAACAAACACAAAAAATGGGACAAATGATATAGTGGTAGAATTAGAAAGAATTTGAATGGCATTGTAGCTCGTGGTTCTACCCTATTCCAGAGGTGGGGGAAGGAGTCCCAGCTAACGCGGCTGTCTTGCATGATGAATAGGAGCTATCAAGAAAAAGAAGGAACAAACATGTGTAAAGATCTAGAAATGAGAGAGAAATAAATTTTAGTAGATGGAGAGCGGTGAGAATTAGGATGGACACGTAGGCAGAGATCCTATTATTCAGGGAATTTAAAGGCACATAATGGATATAAATTTCATAACCAAGATAATAGGGAGCCATTTAATAATCTTAGGATGGTAATGACATGATTAGATTTGCACATTGGGCAGATCATTTAGCTGCATATAAAAATGGATTGAAATAGAAGAAAATACTGGAGGCCGGACTTTGTGTTGCAGTCTTGTCAGAGAAGCTGACATTAGACTCACCTTCTTACCTAAACAACTGTAAACCAAGTCCAGTTGTGCGAAGCAAATATTTTTGGGCACCGGACGGCAGTCAGTGTAAAGCTGAGGTCCCTGAGGCATAAAAAAGCACGTAATTTGTTCACCCTGGCTTTTTGCCCTAGGCAATGTCCAGTGCTGGATACCTGAAAGAAGAAAGGGGAATTCTCCCTGGGCAGAGTTCGATGTTTGGGGGCCCTTCCCCTGGTTGGAATTTGTGGAGCGTGTTGGCAGGGTGGAGGTAACCGTAGTGAAAGGGCCCGGGAGATCCATGAAGGGTTTTCCCTCCCATCCTTGGGCTGCAAGGTGAAACTCCGAAAGGCACAGTGCTGCTGAGGGGCTGACAGCTGAGCAGAGATTTCTGATCACGTAGACATCATAGCATGTGGGGAAGATGTGGGAGTTCTGACCCAACTACAGTCCAGACACCTTAATAATTAAACCAGGCATTCAGCTCAGACCCCCAAATAGTAACAAGAACTTTCTCTAACAACATAGGGCAAATGTGAAATAAATTCAACTTTGAAAAGCTAAAAAGATAAATCTGAACTAGATAAATGATCCACCTGTAATTTAACTTCCTCCACACAGGACAATAATATAATCCATAGTCTCCACAACATATTACCCACAATGCCCAGCATACAATAATAGAAAGTCCTAGTCAAACAGATTTAAAAAGAGTAGGAAAGTGACACCCATTACAATTTTCAAATGATAAAAGAGCTTAAAGGAGCAGACCTACAGATGAACCAGATATTGAAATAATTAGACAATGATCTTAAAATAGCTACTACAAATATGTTAAGAAATTCAAAGATAAACAGCTAAGCAATTGGCGGTACTTCAGCAGAAATAGATAGATGCTCCCCAAAAGAAATTCTAAGTATTTAAAAAAGAAAATACCAATCTTATATATTTCAGAAAATATAGGATGAAAATACACATCCACATTTCTTTTATGAGACCAGAAAAATCTTGACAAAGACATTGAAAGAAAATATAATTGTAAACTAATATCTTACATTCCAAAGATTGTTAATAAATATTAGCAAATTAAATCTAACACTATAGTTTTAAAAGATTATCATAATTAATGGGTTTTATCTTTAAAAAGCAGTTAGGTTAACATTCATAAGATGGTCATCATAATTTACTACAATAACATAATAAAGGGGAAAATATGATCATATCAATAGATTAAGAAAAATAATCTAAAATTCAAAAGTAGTTAAAGATAAAAATGATTTCAACAAACTAGGATAGAAAGGAATTTGCTGAAACTGACAAAGGACACTTGCAGAAAACCTACAGGTGATATTACATTTGCTGATGGGGTGGTGAATCATCTCTCAGTAACATGTGCAGAGGAAGAGCAGGCACACGCTCAGCACTGCCTTGCTCGGCAGGTCCTGGCTAGCACCGTTAGGGAAACTCGGGAAAGGGAATGAAAGGGAGGGAGAGAGAGAGTTAAAAAAAGAAAAGGATTATATAAGTAATAGTCACAATAAAATTATGTTTATATTTAAATGACAATCGTGTGTATTAAAAATGCAAGCAAAGCCATCTATAAGAAATTGCTGGAAATAATTTAACAAGATTGCATAACTGAAAAGTCTATATAAACATCAATGGCATTTTAATAGAGTAACAAATTTTAAAAACTTAGAAAACTAAATTTTATAATTGTCACATAAAATAGTTTTAAAAATTAGAAATGCAGGAATAAATCTAACAAATGTGTAAAAACTCCACACTGAAAGCTACAGAACATTGCTGAGGGATGTTTAGGTCCAAAACAAATGGAGAAATATGCTAATTAATTTTTTAAAATGTTATTTCTCCTAATTTAAGAATTCTTTAGAATGCAGTGGTAGCAAAACATCATGATTAACTTGATGCTAATAGTTAAAACGGCACATTCAGGGGTTATTTCCAAAACCAAACATTAGGTCTAAGGGATGATCCACACGAGTTGTCCACGGAGCTGGGTCTCACAGGAGACACTGCGGGTCACCCCAACGAGAGTAAGAAATATATCGACCCTTTCTCAGCTCTGCTTAGACGTTAGAAAGTTCCCAGGTGAGAGGGCTGGAGATGAGGTTGGAGGAAGCCACAAGCCGAAGGAAGGGACTGAGAAAAAAGCAGGCTGTCACTGTGGGACCGAACATCCTCTTGCTCCCAGTTATAAACAGGCTCCTCTGTCTCAGTGAGGTCAAGTCCATGCCATATTGATCTGTTGTGGTAGCCCTTTGGCTAAGAACTAGATTCTATCTTTTAAATCAGGCTTCTGCCATTTGTTAAGCCTTGTTTCTTACACCAAATGGAAAACAAACTAACTTAAACTAACTAACTAACTAACTAACTAACTAACTAACTAACTAACTGCTGATACACCCTCTTGTTCTACGTGACTAAAAAAAGAATGAATTTATCTTATTGTACAGAGAAGGTGGACATCACTGACTACCTGCCAGGTGGGGCCGTTCTCTTGCTGTGGTGAGAAGGGGAGGCTCTTGAGCGCCCCCTGCAGGAAATGCGACCAGGTGGAACATGCCCTTTCTTTAAACATGGTCTCCTCAGACCAGTTTGCTCTTAGTTGTGTGGGAGAAGGTGAGGTCTTGCATCATTTGTGAATGATCCTTGTGCTCTGAGTGGTTAAAAACATCCCCCATCATAAACTAGGCAACTTTTAGGTTTGAATGGATTCATCTGACGAGTCCGCAGTCAATGCTCTTCTCTCTAATCTCATTCTCGCCCCTCCCATGTTTCTCAAATAATGTTTCTTTAGGGTTTTTCACTCCTTTTTATTCATGGCACCATAAATAAAAGAAAAATATAAGTTCCCTAATGATTGACTGTCTCACTACTAGATTGAAAATCTTTTTTCTGGTTTACGGTTTAGCTATAAATTAAGAATATACTGTGGTATTTCTAGAAGGATTAACTGTAATGTAGAGTTTTCATTAAAAAAACACATTCTTGATGATTGGATTTTACTTTTCAGGATTACCTAAGTGGGAAAACTCATAGTTATAGAATATGGTAAATCATTGCTCAAGCCAACCAAACTTATTTGTTTTTTTGTCGTTGTTGACACTATTATAAACAGCCCCCACACCCCCCACCCCTCCTGTGCCCCACTCCACCCAGCACTCCCCGTCCTCCCAGCCCCCTGCCTTCACCACATCGTTGTCTGTGTCCATGGGTTATGCACACGGGAATATATGTTCTTTGGCTAATCTCTCCCAGGCTTCCCCATGGCCCTCCCTTCTGAGATCTGTCCGTCTGTTCCGTGGATCCATGGCTGGGTCCTATTTTGTTTGTCAGTTTATTTTGTTCATTAGATTCCACATGTAAGTGAGATCATACGGTACTTGTCTTTCTCTGACTGGTTTATTTCACTTCGCATAATAGTCTCCAGTCAGAGAAAGACAACTGAACTTATTTTGGCGTGGAAGGGGACCAGAACTAATGATAAGCATCACTGCATACTGAAGATCCGAGAAACTGAAAGCCTGCATACATGTGACATAGAAGTCTGCACAATAAGGAAAATAATATAAGACATCTTACACAGAGAATACCACTTGTAAATTATAACAACAACCCCGGAAATGTAAAATAAGTACCTGTGTCTGATGCGGATCCTGGCCCGCAGGATCCTGTGTTTGGTGCAATGGACAAATACACTCAGACTACCGAGTCCTGTGGAGGAAAGGGGACTGCACAGCCACTCTCTCAAGAAGAGAGTGCCCTGACCCTTTCCTTGAAAGGCTTTTATTGCTTTTCTGCACACATTACATTGAGGTTGATCCTCATTTACTATGCACAGGTTGCTTTAGGCGGTTACAGAAAACAAAGGAGAGGGTGTTGCTAATTACATAAAAGAGGAAGGATATTTGCAAATGTAAAGGGAAAAGTGGTAAGCTCCTTAACACTAGTCCTTGGAAGGTTTAGCATAGATTTTAGGAAGTTACTTTAAAGATATGCAGTAAATGTTTGCTGCCTCAATTCAAGGTGAGGGAGTTTTAGCAAAAAGCAAGTCTCAAAGTGGCCTAGATACAATGAGGGCCTGATTCCCCACAGGAGAACCTATCCATGGGCGTGGGTCCCGCCCACCGAACCTTGCTCCCCACTTGTGTCCATAACCAGATCATAATTAACAAGGAGTCTTGAGGAGACATTATAATAAGAAAATTCCTGTAGACTTGGCCAGCTTTTTTTAGCCACTATATCAATCATTGTGACAACCTTTTCCACCAAATTCTTATTTTTATCTCCTCATGATACTTTGTGGAGAGTCAATGAGCACTCGTATGTCCAAAATTTAGGAAGCAGGAGGAAGTAAAAGTCCTTAATTAGTCAGCATGGGAAGGTCACTTCCTCCTGTTTCCTGAAACACATCAAAATGCCAGTTACAAAGTAGAAACAATTTTTGTCACAAAGCCTTATAAGGATTCACTACAATTTAATTTATAATTCTTTTTCTAGAAATCCCCTTAGGTAAATAAAAATCATTTTACCTTTTAAAGTAAATTTATCTTAAGCTAAATCACTAATTAATTTCCAAGAAAAATGACAAATAGCATCTGTATTGTTTCTGCTATCTGGGCATGAAGAATCTGGATAACTTGAAAAGTAAGCAAGAAAGAAAACCAAACAGCTGGACGAAGAAGAATTCATCTGGCTGGAAAGCATCTCTGGAGATTTAGTGTCAAACCCTTGTCCTGAGACTCAGCTCGTCACAGCCCTTCTGATACAGATCGAGAGGCTCTTGCTGAGATTTAAATCATCGAATCTAACAGCAAAACAGATTTTCTCCCCAGCTGAATCCACCTCCCACATGCACAACAATTTATATAATAAAAAGGGGCAGGAAGACCTGGCCAGGTGGCTGTTGATTGGAACATAATTCCATATTCCAAAAGGTGGCAGGTTTCATTCCCAGTCAAGGTCCATACCTAAGTTGTGGGTTCTATCCCTGCTCTGGGCACATATTAGAGGCAACCAGTCAATGTTTCTCTCTCTCTCTCTCTCTCTCTCTCTCTCTCTCTTTTTCTCAGTGGTCTCTCTCTGTCTATCTGTGTCTCTCTCCCTCTCCCTTCCTTTCTCCCTCTCTCCTTCCCCTTTCCTCTGTCTCTAAAATCATTTTTTTTTAAAGTTATAGAAAGGCCAGAAAGGGACATTCCTTACACTGTCTTTTTCTAGGGCTCTTCTTCCCTCTGATGGGCTATGATAAGAAAACTCAGTTTCCTATGCCATATAATCGAACTCTAAATTATATACTCTGCATATCAGATAGGCGACACAATTCCTAACCTTTTTTCAATTTGTACCTCTGCTTGTAGAACCTGTTTCCAGCAATTAGTTTAGAACTTAGCAATTAATGTTGTAAAGAAAATGTTTAGACAATATTGGGCATGTTCAGGGTACTGTGGCGTTAGACAACAAGTGTTGGAGAGGACGTGGAGAAAAGGGAAACCTAGTGCCGAGGGTACAAACTGGTGCGGCCACTGGGGACAACAGTATAGAATTTCCTCAGAAAACTAAAAATGGAACTGCCTTTTGACCCAGCAATTCCACTGCTGGGATTATACTCTGAGGATCCTGAAACACCAATTCAAAGGAACCTATGCACCCCAATGTTCATAGTAGCACAATTCACCATAGCCAAGTGCTGGAAGCAACCTAAGTGCCCATCAGTAAAGGAATGGATCATAAAACTATGTTACATTTACACAATGGAATACTATGTAGCAGAGACAAAGAAGGAGCTCCTACTCCTTGCAACAGTGTGGATGGAACCAGAGAGCATTATACTAAGTGAAATAAGCCAGGTGGTGAAAGACAAATACCATATGATCTCACCTATAAGTGGGACCTAATCAACAAAACAAACAACCAAAATATAACCAGAGACATTGAAATTAAGAATAAACTGACAGTAACCAGAGGAGAGGTGGGAGGGGATAATGGGGGGGAAGGGGGAAGGGTTGTCAGGAACATATATAAGGACACATGGACAAAACCAAAGGAGGTTAGAATCAAGGGTGGGAAGTGGGGATGGCTGGAGTAGGGGGGAGTGGTGGGGATAAATGGAAACAATCATACTTGAACAACAATAAAAAAATAATAAATAATAAAAATCCCTGAGAGCAAAAAAAAAAAAGAAAAAAGAAAATCTTTAAGTGTGGGGGGGCTGTGCCCATGGAGGTCCCCCCCTCCCCGCCCCTGTCCACCACAGATGAAAATAAGTCTACCAAGACATGATCTGCCTGGGAAGGAAAGGTGGCCAATCTCTCAAAGGAGAAGGGCCAGGAGCCTGTTCCTCAATGGGCTTTTATTGGGTTTAATTTGCATAGGAATACAGGGCATATACGTAAAGCTCATCAATCATTGTCAGGCAGTAATGATCAAATAATAGATAACATTCAAAGAACTCTGAGGGCTTATTTTGAGTCAGGGTCAGATAGCTAAAGGGCGATAAAACTTTGGGGAAACAAACTCATTTTATGCTTGGACCTATATCATTTAAATTGAGGGTATTCTCAGCAAAGCAGGTTTCACATGATTTTACGAATTCTTTCTTAGACCTGGTCACTCCGGGGAACCCACCCTTTCCAGCACAGGGCCACACCCACCTCCAGCATTATTTCAGGTTTAAGGCATTGTTTCAGGTTTAAGTCAGGCAGGGGAAGTAAGGCAGGCAAGAGATTAGGAGACTTACTGCAGACAGAATGAGGACTCAGGCTATGTCAAAGCCAAGGGGCGAGGGTCTATCACCTCCTTTTTCTATAGCCCCCCTGTCCTTCCCTGAGAGCCCCTTCATGACCATGCTTGTCTTAGGTCATCTCTCCTTTGAGGAATCTTACGCATTGTTGCCTAACCAGTCATGCACCGGGGGCCAGGCAGGGTGAAGTGAAAGGGGGCAAAGGCAGTGCCCCTACTAGGAAGATAAGCTTTGTCTCCTTTGTGGTTTATGGTCCCAAGGTCTTTTTACTCAGGCTTAGCCGTGAGGGGTTACAGTTTCTGAAACCGAGCAGGATGGTTCCCAACATTTAAGAAAACAGAAAATATTGATATAAAAGAACAACGGAGCCATTATGCAAATGTAGGGTCATTCAGAACGTTGCTGGATGGAAGAGATAAAGTATAAAAATGAAAGAAGGAAGACACTTTTCTAGCACACTTCAGGACATTTCAAATCGGTTTTCAGTAATACCACTTCATGATAATAATTTCCTAAAGTCACATACGATGTTCAACATGCATCTTCTTTTATCAATCAAAAAACACCTCCATTTTTTGTTCCGTGATTATATTTTTATTTCCTCTGGCAACTGCACGTGGTTGGGTCATCATTTCTAACCTAGAGAAGCACACAGTCATCCTTTTTGACTATCTCAATGATTTAAACTCATAGCCAAGGATTTGGGTTGAAAGGACTGAAGACTTTTCCCCAAAGTGACTCCCCACTCCACTGGTCTCCTCCTCATTCAGCAAAATCTTATGAAATTTCAAAATCTTACCTTTTTAAAGATGTTATTTATTTATTTTTAGAGGGAGGGGAAGGGAAGGAGAAAGGGAGAGAAACATCAATGTGTGGTTGCCTCTTGCACGCCCACCACTGAGGACTTGGCCCACAACCCAGGCATGTGCCTTGACTGGGAATCGAACCAGCAACTCTTTGGTTCACGACCTGTGCTCAATCCCCTGAGCCACACCAGCCAGGGCTGAAATTTCAAAATCTTTAGGAGCATAATTTTGTGGAGCATATGTAATTCTCAAGCATTAAAATTTAAAAAACAAACCACAGTTCAGAGGAGTGCAGAAAGACATGGAGCGCACCATAACTAATGTAAAAGAACAGAAATCAGGCAGAGTGTTCTTAAACATGATAGAGGCAAACTAGCAATCACAGGAAGATTGCTAGAAAATCCCAAAATGTTTGGAGACTACATGGCATACTTATAAATAACACATGGGCCAAAGAAGTTTTGAGAGAAATTTGGAAGTATTTTGAACTAAATGTAATGGAAATACAACTTATCAAATGTTTTGAAGTGCAGCAAAAAAAACAATAGAAGGACATTTATAATATCAAATGTATATATTAGAAAAGAAGAAATTTCTAAAAATCAAAAATCTAAGCTTCAACCTTAGAAACTGGAAAAAGAAGAGCAAAGTGAACCCAAAGAATGTGGAAGAAAATAAATAATAAAAATTAGAGGAGAAATTTAAAACAAGAAATTAAAAGAGAAAAATCAGGAAACCAAAAGCTGATTTTTGAAAGCATCAATAAAATTTGCAAAGTTGTAGCTGGGCTAAGAAAAAGGTGAAAATCATAAATCATTAATAACATAAATTAAAAAGAACCCATCACTACTGATCCCATGCACATGAAAAAGGTAATTAAGAAATAATACGAAGAATCCTACTGCCACAATCCCGATGATTTAGATGAAATGGGCTACTTTCTTGAAAGATAAAAATCCTCTAAAACTCACTCCAGGAGAACTAGATACTCTGAATAGGCACTTATCTGTTAAAGAAATTGAATTAACAATTAATCATCTTTCAAACTTGAATCACCAGGCCCAGGTGGGTTCACTGGTGAATTCTTCCAAACGTTTAAAGAAGAGTCTACCAATTGTCTTCAATCACTTTCAGAAAGTAGAGGCAGAGGGAACACTAACTCATTCAATGAGGCCAGCATTACACAAATATGAAAACCAGAAAAGATATTACTAGAAACAAAAATTAGAGGTCAACATCTCTCACAAGCACAGAAGCAAAAATCCTCAACAAAATATTAGCAAATTAAATCCATCATTGTATAAAAAAATTATGTACTATGACCAAGTGAGATCTATTCCAGTTTTGCAAGGCTGGGTAAACATTCACATATCAGTTAAAACAATGCATAATATCAACAGGCTAAAGAAGAAAAATCATATGATCGTACCCATATATGGATAAATTTTATCCAGAAAAGTCTGCCTGGATCACCATCTTCTGCCCCTTAGGCGTCCATTTTCATTAGGGTTTGGTTTATCTTTCCAATATTTCTTTTTATAAATATAATACATTTGTACTTATAGTCTTTAGATTGATCGTGTGTGATATGACAGATGAAATGCTGTCCCTTGCCACTCTCAGTTAACAAGGCACCGGTAACACATCTCGGACATCTCTGAATGCCAGTACACAGAGATTTTCTTTACACCTCTTCACCGCTGCACAGATTTCCTCTGTGTTTGCGTTTAGAGTTCTGTTGTTCGATATTTGTTTTAGTTACAGTCATTGGCTATAAATGCCAGGATCAGACTTACTCCCCCACTGTTTCAATCTATAAAAGTAGAAAAAAAATACACATTTACAAGTCATTAATTTACTTTTCTATAAAATGTCCCTCATGCACTTTTTTTTAAGTCAAGGTGTGTTGGGACATTCGCAACAAGCATGTATCTTAAGTGCTGTGATGAGTCCACCCAGTAGTGTGCTTCACATTTTTAACAAAAGGCATCCCACGAAAAAAATTAAACAGTCTTGATTTGTAATATCTGCTGATTTCCATGTTCTAAACGCTCCTACCATGGCCAGTTTCAAGGGAGCGATGTGAAGTCACTGTAGGTGGAGTGGGGAAGCGATGTGCACGATCCCGAATGGCCTAGAGCCAGCTCCAGCACACTGCTGGGCAGAACCGGCAAGTGCTGTGGGAAGGTGAGGCGGGTCATTTCATTTGTCCTTCAGGACCCGCTCCCACACTGCCCCGGAGGCTGAGCTGCAGGAATGGCATTAGCAGACTCCCTTGCCCAGCCAAACTCCCCAGCTCAAGGCGTGTCCAGCCAGGGGTGAGCAAGGGCAGGGATCGGAAGAAAAAGGAGGTTGAGATGGGGTTTATTGTCCCAGCTTCTTCCCTGTGAGGTCACATCTGTCTGGATAGGTCCCTGGAACAGTGGTCTACCAAGTGGGTGGTACTACTTTCTAAGCTTCCCTCTCCCTCTCTCCCTCCCTTTCTCTCTCCCCCTCCCTCTCCCCCACCCCTCTCTGTCTCTCCTGCCCCTTTTCTGTCTCTCCAGGTTCCAGTTACTGTTCCCTCCACCTGCTTATTCAGGCTACAGAGCTAGGAGTTTCCCTGTTCTTCCTAGAGGCACTATTCCTTCCATTTCCATGCTTTGTCAAAAACTTTGCAAACATTTTTTAAACAATGCTAGTATTACTGAAATCGGGCGTGTTGTCACGTTCCTGTCAGCAGCATCCTCCCTGGTGTGGAATGAAGGAAACGATCAGTTTAAGCCTTTAGATGAATATTTAGTAATTTAAAAATGTTCACCAAAGTACAAAGTGTGAAGCCCTTTGTCCTCAATAACATTGTGAATTTATTAATAGTTGGTAGCTTGCCCATACCTCTTTTATAATACATTATACCTATAATGCTATAGATACTGTACTGCCCAAGAAGTACAAGGAATAGACCTTAATAGATATAGTAGTGCCTTTAATAAGTCAGTTGTTATTGTTGACGTTTTCTATAAGACATTGGCTTTGAAACAGTTACAGAGTTGAACTCTTCTGTAAAACAAAGTAGCTTCCTTGAGCGGAATGGGCAGCCCTGACTATTTTCTACCAATATGGCCATCTGGTACTGTATGTTCTGGCCACAGACGTAAATATAAGTAATATAAATAGAAGTATGTAAATATTTCTCTATGCCAAACATTTTGAATTCTAGCATTTCCTCTCCTTAATTTCATAACGAAATTTGGGCTTTTCTCTCGGGTTCTATAACAACAATTTGAAAGGCTCATCAAGAGCTTATTTTACTCGGATCATATTTTGACCTCACTTCAGAAATGAGAAACAGCCTGATTACTTTTATGAATATGTCATTATTATAATAATATTTTAAATCGGTGCAGGGCTTTGCCATTTTCAAAATGCTTTCATATACATTATTTTATTTAATCTTACAGTGGTATACAGAGGGTTTGAAATGATTATTTTTCTGGATGATAGAGGGGAAATAAAAGCCCAGCTAGATTAAGTGAATTTGCTAAGGACAAACACTTCCCTGGGGATAAACAGAATTTGGATAATGTCTGAGCCTTCTAATTTCAATTCTAGTCCTCTTTCTGGTTGATCTTATTTAAGAAATAGTGACATTAAACAACCAATCAAAATACAATAGTTTCTCCATCTACAAATTGCTTCATTAAAACTGAACAAATACAAAATACAAATACTAACAAAATCGAGCAACTCCTACTTGAAAAACCGATTATATTTTGAACCATGTTACACTGACTGTAATGTTCGCTGACAGGGGGGCCGGGTGTGTTTATGCCACAGTCAAGGGCGTTATGGCCTTAGCATTTCACCCGTCTGGACTTCAGATACCTCCGCTCCTAAGAACAGTGGCGACACCCTAGAGTGCAGCCTGCTCTTCGGAAGGCACTCCATAAACGGCAATGAGCTCTATCGCTGTCGTAACCCCCACTGAGTCTGGGTTCCACCTCTGCGTGGATGGCTGGCGCTTTATCCAGGGAGCCGGTTTGTTCTGTGTTCTTTGTCCTGGAATTTCAGGGAAAGAGTGTTGTGAGGAAACGAGATGATGTGTCTCTTATCTAGAGTGCTTTGGTGGCCTCGCAAGTTTCTGAAATATTGAAAGATTTACTTTACCTAGCCATAAAATTGGAATACTATTAATGTGTATCAAGGAGAATTCAACAATAGTGTATATGAAACTGCTGTATAAAGCGCAAGGGTCAAGCATATTATTAGTCCACGTGGGAGGTGTGATGGAGTATCGTAATGTGAGCTATATGGGCACTGGTCATCTAATGGTTTATATGATTACTTTGATTAGTCCGTAATCAAATGTGCGTTGTAGACAAATACATTGGGAATCAGATGAAAAATAAATATAATGACAAATAATTTGTGGTTAGCAAGTACTGTGATGTGGATACGGGCAGAAATGTTGAAAGCGATCTGTTCTTATGATAAACACAGGGTGCACTTTTGCTAACCAGCCTCGGAATCTGTACCCTTGTTTAACCCTCCTGAAGGCTAAACTGATAACATTTTTTTTGTATTCTTCAATGTTTAAGACTTTCAAATTAATAAAGTCCCCTTCTGTGTGGAATTTTATTGGCATTTTAACAGATATCTTAAAGTGTAACAGTGAATTTCAATTACTATCTTGATTTTCTGTTGGATTATTTTATAATTGGGTTTTTCACTTTTTACAATTTCAGTGAATTCTGACACCAACACCCTTGATGTTAATCCTTGTATCCACTAGATGGCACTGTTGTCAAAGCAATAAAATAGGATTGGGCCATGATGTAATGGGGAGAGGATATGCATTCAGTTTGTTCATCTCCCTTCCCTGTCTTTATCTCTTATTCTTTTCCCTTTTCAATATATGAATTTTTCTCTTTAAATAAATAAAATAAGGTTTCTAAAAACCATTTGAAAAGTAAAGCATACTGATATGGCCAAACCTATAAACATCATCCTTTGATACTGTAGACTATACTATAGAACCTGAAATTTAATGTATTGAAAGAGGAAAATTTATATGTAGAATTAGGGCAAAAGAAATGAGGTTTTGCCGCCAGACCTTCAGCATCTTCTGAATCATCATAAGCCATTTGTAGAGAGAAGGAATAGGAGACTAAGAAAGACTATGAAAAATTCTGTTGCTTTTTTTGTTTGATAATTTAGAGAAAACTCACTCTCTGTGTTTGCACAAATAACAGAATTCACAGAAAAGATTCCACTATGAGAGACATTCAGTAACAGCCAGTCAACATTGCACCAGAACTCATGAAATCCTACCATGGGGGAGGGGGGAAAACTGTCTCTTGTAGCTCATTGGCTAGAAAAGTAATACTTTTTAATGCTATTTTTCAAAGAAAGAAACTCAGGCATCATATATTTAAAATGGTTAATATATAATGTAAGGTATATTTTCTGCAACTTTTATATTCTTATTTCTGATTCTCTGTATTTTACAAAGAACAAGTATTACTTTCTTGCTTGAAAAAATATATACAAGGACTGTTCAGAGGTATCCAGCCATACCTATGTAATATAAAAAGAGGCATTTATTGAAGAAGATACACGATACAAGAATCACTGTACATAGGATAATGACACTTCAGTCCCTTTCAGAATGGGCACTTTGGGACCTCACACAGTTGTCCCAATTGCCATCAGCTGCCCCATCATGTTTTCCTGAATCTCATTCATGGTCTGAAATCTCCTCCCTCCAAAGATGATTTTAGTTTTGGGAAAGGCCGCAAGTCACAGGTTGCCAAATCTAGGCTGTAGGGGGTCTAAGTCACCTGGGTGATTTGATGTTTTGCCAAAAATCTCTGCAGGAGATGTGATGCATGAGCGGGCACGTTGTGGTGGTAAAGCTGCCAATCACCAGTTGCCCACAGCTGTGGCCTTCTGAATTATCTGAATAGTTTCACAGAGGAATGTTCAAGCTTAACACAAAATTTGAAAATCTGATGCAGATTTGTTGCTCTACTTGCTCAGTCATTTTGAATGTGACAGCCACACAGTGCACACGCCCACTCAATGGCATCTACCACCGCCACTGACTAGTCCAGTGAAGTCATCGTTGATCACATATGTGCACTCCAGTCCACTCTCCTTGGCTGCCAGGTTATATCGATGTCGCACAAACAGTTCTCATATTATTAACAATGGTAGGACTTTTCCAGGCAGACCTGCACAATATGCTTTTGTGAAAAATTAATATCTCCATCCTTGCTCTGGAATACAAACAGCTAAGAATTCCACTTACTGCAGAACTGAGCTCTGAAACTAAGGAACTTACCAACAGTTAACCTGTTAAAATAATGTCACAAGAAACATCAAACATATTTTCCTTACCAAACTTTCTCTAAAATTTGCCTGTTTCTACTTCAAGCCCGGGAGATATCTGGGCAAGTGTATTCCATTATCCTGAAAGAAAAGTCACCTATCAACAAACTTCTGTGATTTTTTAAGACTCTACCTTTTTGTAAGAAAGAGAAATAGGTACAAAGCAGTGTTAACTGAAAGGAATAAGGAGTCCGGAGAAGTCAGCTGGTGCATTAACAGAACCACTGCATGGGGTGCGGCCTATCCAGTGTGACTGGGTCCTTCCACCAGGAGTCACAGGGCTCCTGGGCTCGGGGCACATTAATCCAGGGTGGTGAACTGCAGCGAGCTGGTGAAGAGAGTCCTTACGTGGTTTGCTGCTTCTTCCGAAGTTCATTAGACCTCCAACTCTCCACTCAAAGGGAAGCAAAATATGTGCTGGTTGGAAAAATGAGGTTTTATGGTTACAAGTTCATGACAAAATTCCGTTTTTGCTGAACAGGTTAGTTTTAAGGTTGATTTCCACTTTTCATGGTTTATTGAAGACCTGAAGATAGTGATTTTCTTCCAGGGGATTACTCCAACAAATCTCTTTCGGTAACGACTCGTTCATCCCTAAGTATTTATGGAGCAGCTCACTCTGTGATGGCGCTGCGCTGAGTACTTGGGGTACGGCAGTACAGCCAATGACCCGCGCCCTCACAGAGCCTCATGGCGACAGAGGAAGCCATGGGAAAACGTATAGTTGTCTTCATTTCTTACTTTTTAATTAGGCCTAAATTTAGTTAGGGTATTTTAAAGAGTCCTCCCAATAACACTCACTTATTCTTTAACGATTTTTTATCATATAACTAGCATTTACATAAAAATATCAATATGTTAATATGCAAATATAATTTATAGGTTTTCATGCTACATAGCATTTTCCCACGAAAAACATTTATTTTTAAGAGCTGTAATGTCATCACGGTAGGATTTATCTATCCAATTACATGAAAACAGACTGATAAAAACAAAACTATTTGATTTATTGGTGTTTTCGTCATTTAAATTACCTAGAAACTATTCTCCGTGTCGAGCTATTTTGATACCTATAAAGATGATTTTATATTGTTAGTGTATTTTAAAATAAGGCATAACAATATGTTTTCTTATAAAGAATATAATCAACCTTCTGATATCAAAAAGATTTCTGTTGTATCTACTGAAATTAAGGATTTGTTCTGATTAACAAATCCAGTGGTCTTTCCTATTTTTTTTATATTCTATTGTGCTGTTAGTGATTATTAATCTCACTCTTTTTTGAATTTTTAAAAGATTTTATTTATTTATTTTTAGAGAGGGGGAAGGGAAGGAGCAAGAGAGGGAGAGAAACATCAATGTGTGGTTGCCTCTCATGCGCCCCCCACTGGGGACCTGGCCTACAACCCAGGCATATGCCCTGGAGTGGGAATCAAACCAGAGACCCTCTGGTTGGCAGGCCGGTGCTCAATCCACTGAGCCACACCAGGCATGGCAATCTCACTATTTTTTTTAAATACCTTTTTATTCTTATTATTTTTAAAGATTTTATTTATTTATTTTTAGAAAGGGGAAGGGAAGAAGAAAGAAAGGGAGAGAAATATCAGTGTGTGGTTGTCTCTCATGCATCTCCTACTGGGGACCTGGCCTGCAACCCAGGCATGTGCCTTGACTGGGAATTGAACCAACAACCCTTTGATTTGCA
This sequence comes from Desmodus rotundus, assembly GCF_022682495.2. Taxonomy (NCBI): domain Eukaryota; kingdom Metazoa; phylum Chordata; class Mammalia; order Chiroptera; family Phyllostomidae; genus Desmodus; species Desmodus rotundus. The sequence goes on along the minus strand of NC_071391.1, from coordinate 133,467,732 downwards.
GACCAGTGCTCCATCCACTGAGCCACACCAGCCAGGGCTAATCTCACTCTCTATTGGTATTATAGTATTATATACCTTTAAATGTCCTTGCCAAAATCAAGGCATACATACAAGAAGTGAAGAACATTACTATTTCATAGGGAAAACATTTAGGTCAAAATTTTAGAATTTATTTACATTTTTTTCTGCCTCTTGTATTATTAACACTAGTTTCTATTTTGTGTCTTTTCATGGCCTTTCTGTTTTGCTTTTCCTGAAATGTTGGTGATTCTTGTTTCACTATTTATATTTACTTACCAAGGACTAGTTGACCAGGTAGCTGGTGAGATTTTCCTTGACATTTGATAGATTTCTCAACTATAATTTCTCACCTCTGAACATAAGGGCTGAATAAGATTTTGGGTAAGTGCATGGTTTGCTAGTCAAGCACTTTCCTCTAAGATGAGATGGAACCTCCGAATTTGCCTGTAGTTAAACGTTAATCTCGGATTAACAATGAATAATGTAATGTGGGTATGTTACATGAAATGCTTTGGGAAATATTTATTCAAAAATATTTTTTTGTACATCTGAAATTTATACATCATGTATTTTATAAAAAATATTTTGCTTGGCCATTCTATTACCAGGTATTTGTGGTACTTCAGCTATCTCAGGGTCTGCCTTCATCTCCCTCCACACCAATCATCCATTTCATTCTCCACAGAACCACTGGGATGCATCTTCTATAACGATTGGTGAGTGGGACGGGGGCACCAGTCGCGTGTGTAGACAGTCATTCTCTTACCCACCCAGTTTGCTGCCCCAGGACATGTTGCTGCTTGGAGCTACCCCTGGCTGCTCTTCGGCCACAGCCCCACTGTGAAGATCAGTGCTTGTGCGATACATTCGTGATCTATTCTGCTTTGGTTAAGGCATCAACGCACCTGCGTTTTATCTTGCAGAACGTTGTCAGGGCATCTTCCTTGAAAATTACACAGTTCTATGCTTTTCACACTGCTGTGCATCTGTTTGCTTTGCATAGTTTCGCCGTCTTTCCCATGGGGTCTCGGAGAGGAGGAGCCACCCCATGGATGGCAAGAGCCAGTGTTATCCAATGTGTGTTTGCACAGCTCCCATTGAGAACCGGTCATCCTACCTCCAGAAAAAGCCAAAACCCTGAAAAATTATTTCAGTGAATACACAAGTTCAGGCTGTTTTTCTTCCAGCTACTGCCCATTTCTTTGCTGCTGTTTACAGCAAATCTCTTTTTAAACATTGTTCATTTTGTGTCTCCAAACCTCACCACTGCTGTCCTGTTGTGAATCCATTTGAATCAGGCTTCCCTCCACACCCTTCCATCTTACTGCAGAGCCATAAGGGAACCACTCTCGCAGTACTTAGAGTACGTCTCTTCTGGTCGGTAATTTTAGTCCTTATTCAAACCTGTTGTGGTTTCAAGTATAGTGTTAAGTAAGTAGCTAAGTGTATGACAAAAGCGTGAATATCTATTTTTCCCAAAGAAGTTTTAGATGAGTTGACTGCTTATATAAAAAGTGAAAGTATTAGAAGAAAATATAACTAAATATTTACAAAATTTTTAAGAAACATTCTTAACATGACATGAAAGGTTATTTCCATAGGGGAAAATATTGATAGATTTAGTCTACCAAAAGAGGGAATCCTATAATGAATTAAAAGAAAACATGTCTTAGTCCATTCAGTGTTCTAAATAACAACAAAAAAAATACCATAAACCAGATGGCCTAAATAACATACATTTGTTTCTTATAGTTCCAGAGGCTGAAAAAAAGTCCATTGTTATGGCACAGCCAAACTGAGTGTTCACCGAAGTTCTACCTCCCGGTTGGTAGATGGTCATCTTCTTCCCGTGTCCTCACATCATGGAGGGGCCCGTGGGATCGCTTTGATAAGGGCACTGCTCCCATTCGTAAGGACTCCAACCTCGTGACTTAATCACATTTCAAAGTCCTCTCTTCAAACACCACCTCCAGTAGGCATTGGGCATTTCAACATATGAATTTTAGGGGACACAAATATTCAGACTACAGCCAGACATGAAATTAAAAAATTAAATGTTGGGGAACATGTGAAAAATTATTGACAAGGAATTGTAATACTTAACCTGTAATACCTTTCTTGGGAACCGATAGAAAAACGTCCCAATAGCAAAATGGGCACTGGGAATAATCAAGCTTGCCGGAAGGGAATTTGTGCAAAGGATTGATAAATAGACCATACAAAACTAATCGGTCTAATGATAAACAGAGAAATGGAAAAACAAAATAAAACAGAAATTCGTGTTATTTCTTGCCCATCAGAAATGTATAATCTTTAAGAATGCCAGTGCTCTGAGAGAGAATAAATATATAGCCCCTTTCATGCATGACTGGTGGCTGTTTAAGTTCATAAAAAGAAGCCAAGCTCTCAAGGGGGCAAAATGGAAACAGGTAAAAATAAAAAATGAGAAAATCTGTAAAATATACAGATTTATTCAGTCTAAATGTATTTAAGGAAATAATGAAATAATCAGCAGTGTGCAAATATATGTTCAAGGATATTAACTGAAATATCATTTATAGATAGAAATACTTAAATATTGACCAAAAATAGAAGTTTAGTTATACAAATCATGGTTTATTTCTATGAAGGTATATAATTCGGTGATTAAATGACATTATATAAGAATTTAAAGATTATTTCTTTATGTCACAGTTATATTGCTAAGTGAGGATATTAGCTTACAAAATAGCACATATAATTATTATAAAATAGAGCATATGATATGGTGGGGGTGAAAATAGATCACTTTACTGTTGTCCTCTAAGTTCTAGCTGGGCTAACAATTAAATTAACAGAGACAGATTAACAGGAGATCATGTCCGAGTTCTTTGTATAAATGCTCATTCAGGGGTGCCATAGTGAATGAGCTGCCCGAGACTTGGGGCAGTTGAGGTTAGTATTTAATTATGGACAAAAAAGGAAGGTGGCTAGAGTCTAAGATTTCAAAGGATTTTGAAGGAAAAATAGGCAGTTTACATGTAGCCAAGACGGAGCTGATCATGTGCTAAACAAATTCCTGCTAAACAATCCAGAAACAAGGCCGGGTGGGGTGGGGGCACAGTTTCTAAGTTCTTTTCACTGGGCTAATAAATTAACGGCCACAGATTAACCGGAGAAAATAAAAATCTAATACATGAGCATGGGAAATTCACTTATGCATGAAAATTCCAAAGACAGTGAGGCGACATTGGGTATATATAACATTTTAGACAAGGAAAATAGTGGGGGAATGGGACCTCAGATTTCAGATGTCAGAACGGGCGATTTCCAGGAAGTTGGGGAAGAGTGGACACATGTAGCACGCAAATTCTTGCTAGGCAGCTCAGGAGCAATGAGACACAGGGGGTCCTAGGTCACAGGCCGCTGAAGCTCGCCCGTTTACCATACTCAATTCAAATCAGGCTAAGGTGAACATCCTAGGATTGATTCCCTTCCTGGAACAAGCCTTTCCATCTGAATCACTTAGGCAGGAAGGGGGAGGGTCAAATGTTCGTCCTGAGTCTTTTGTTTTTTCACAATGAGCTTAGCATAAAAATACCCAAAGGCACATTTTGGGGAGGAGAAACTAAAAATAAGAATATACATTTTCTCTACCTTCTGAAATTTCATACTCAACAAGTACACGTTCCGTCCAATCTATTTATCGCTCATATGCTTTCTCTCCTCTCTGTCGCTGTTACTCAGACTTTTCCCAGCTGAACTATTAAAATAGCTTCTGGATCCGTCTTTCTGTCCTTCATTTCCAGTCTACCATTGCCACCATCGAATACTCAAATCTAAGCATTCAATTTCCTCCTCAAAATTCTCCAGTGGTTTCCTAGAGCATGTCTGATGCGTGCTGGTCTGAGCCCATCCACAACCGGTGTTGTGACTGGACCAGACCTTGTGGTTCTTGCTATGATTACAAGACGTCCTTTAGTACTTACCATGGGGCAACTTTGAAAACGTTTATTACTTGCAGGGCCTGCAAATGACATGGCACTGGGCTCAGGCAACAGCAAGAGCACAGGTAGAGAGAGAAGAGAGTGCAGGACGAGGGCTCTGCTTTTATTGGGGTCAAGTCAGGACCTCAGGTTTCAACAGCTCAATCTGTATTAGTGAATTAAAACATAATAGTAGTAATTTAAAACATGGAAGAGGAAAAAAAAAGCTGCCCCAAAGGTCAGGTATCCAAATCCACTAATATATCTAAACCAAAGGTGTCTGTGGGGGTTGGGGTTGGAAGAGAGAAGTGGCCTGGCTCTTTATCTTGTGTTTATTCCAGATAGCCGTCTTTGAAGAGCTGTCTGGGCCATTCAGGCGTGAGCCAGGCACTGCGTTACAAAAAGAGAAAACCCAACTGTCAAGGTTTACACTATAATGTTGGGAAGTGTCCAAGCTGCTGAGCACCAAACATCCACAAATATTTATGACCTGACCTCATTATCTCTGTAGCCTCATGTCCTATCACTATGCCCCTCAAATCCCTTGTCTATTAGTTTCCTAGGGCTGCCATAACAAGTTACCACCAACATCTCAGCTGGAAACAACAGAAATTTATTCTCTCACTGTTCTGGAGGCCAGCAGTCCAAAATTAAGGTGTCAGCCGAGTTGATTCCCTCTCTAGGCTCTACGGGAGAATCATGTCTCTCTCCTAGCTTCTGATGGCGGCCAGCAACCCCTGGTGTTCCTTGGCTGGAGGCTGCATAGCTCCAAGCTCTGCATCCATCTTTACCTATTTCTTTCTTTTACAAGATTGCCAGTCATTAGATTTAGACATCCTATCCTAAATCCAGGATGATCTCATCTCAAGAATCCTAATTATTAATACATCTGCCAAGACCTTATTTCCAAGCAAGGTCACATTCATAGGTTCTGGAGTGTGAAGATTGGGATGTATTTCTTTTGGGGACACAATTCAACCCACTAGGCCTTCCATTCTTATGCTTTAGTAGCCCAGAAATACATGAGTTCCCACACCCAGCTCTTCTTTTCTGTGTGTTGCAGATAGGATTCCTTCTGCCTAGAATTTTATTACTCACGTGTCTTGACAACTTTACCCTCATATCTGTAGTTGTATCTCAACGGCTAGTTTGTACAAGACATTTCTAACTCTTACATGAAGATTTAGTAGCTTCTCTCCTGCCTCCCATGGCCCAATGGCCACTATATCAGAGCGCCGCTGCGCTGAGGTGTCTCTCCACTGAACAGTGACTCCTCATGGGCTGGGACCAAGCATTGTTATCTTGGCATCCCTAGGATTCCTTTGATTCATCCATAAACATTTTGGGCATAACTTCTGCAGCAGACACTGTGTCCTAAGCTGCTGAAACTCATGCAACAGGTATTCTTGATTCCTCTCTATGACAGGGTGCCCCGTACTAAAGCTACTGCCAGAGAAATGGAAGGTAGCTCTTGGCCTCATGCATTTTGTTATAGAGTAAAAACAAACTTGAAAAGATTAATTAACTCTTTGGGACTAACATGTAATCAAATTCCAAAGAAAGGAAACAACACTATTCTGTCTGCATTAAGGAGAATCCACTGTGAGTTGGTAGGCTTCATAGAAAATGAAAATTAGACTGGGCCTCAAAGAAAGAATGGGATTTGGAGAACACATCAAAACATCCTTCGAATACTAACCAGACAATGCAGGGAAATAGTTCATGTGAGTTACTGAAGCTTAATTAGTTCTGTCCATTTGATTGCTCCCTCTGTGAGGACCTTCTCTGTGGAGGAAAATGTCATATTGGACAGAGCAATAGTATTTGGAACCTCACAGACCTGCCTTTGCCTTGCCTTGTGCTCCTTCCTAACTATGTGGCTCCAAGTAAATTATATCGTAAATTAATAAGAATCTGCACTCTTTTTCATGACTTAGAGATAGGAAATCTTGCCTTTCCTGATGGTCATGTGAGTTATCAATAAAATAACATACATATATGTAAGGTTCTCAACTTATGTATTAGTCAATAAAAGTGAAATCCCTTTGTGTCTTCATTTTGTTATTGTATTTTTTAAAGATTTTGTTTATTTATTTTTAGAAAGAGGTGAATTGAGCGAGAAAGAGAGGGAGAGAAACATCAATGTGTGGTTGCCTCTTGTGCGGCCCCCCACTGGGGACCTGGCCTGCAACCAAGGCATGTGCCCTGACTGGGAATTGAACCCGTGACCCTTTGGTTCACAAGCCAGCCCTCAATTCACGGAGCCACATGAGCCAGGGCATTGTTATTGTTTTGTTTTGATATGTGTTTTTGCTTTTTAAGACAGAGACAGTATGTCTGACTAGATGTGCTGATTTAGATAAGAGAACATGTAAAGCTGTTGTTGACTCAGCTAAAGAGAACACTGACTGTGGAAACGGGACCCTTAGTGCATCACTTATGCATGGGGAGGTCTGACAACCAGGTTTTCCCTCTGATCAGGCATTACTGAGAGCGGCAGTCCCCCACTTCCCCAGCAGGGACAAAAGAAGGGGGAGGGGACAGTGTTTGCTCAGAGTTTAGAGCTTCTCTGTGGGAAGATGTTAGATTTGTGCTGAGTTGGTAGTTAGCTGAAATTAAGAGACAGCTGTAAACGTAATGATTTTTCTCATTCTAAAATTACAGAGACCTGGGTGGGCATAACAATCAAATGAATCTTCACAATGTGGGATTTCTCTAGCAGGGTAACTATTGTTCTTCCATGTGCTGACAGCTTAGCAGCTCTCAAATTCGAACTTGCCTCAGAATTGCCTGGGGGGCTTTTAAACCTAGATTTCTTGGGCTTTCACTCGAAGTTTCTGGTTTGGGAGGTCTGGGGCTGGAACCGAACTTTGCATTCCTAAGAAGTGAACAGGAGATGATGTTGCTGCTGGCCCAGGGATTATGCTTTGAGAATCACTGTTAAAAAACAACACGCTCACACAAGGGCTTTGTCTTTAGTAATAATACTCAAATAATTCGTATGTATAGGGTAGCAAAATTTTCTGCCCCAAAATGCCTCACATGAGGATTCTTTTATTTTTTTAATTTTTGATTTTAGAGAGGGAAAGAGAAAGAGAGGGAGAGAAATATGGATGTGAGAGAGAAATATCAGTCATGTGCCTCTTGTTTGCACCCTGACTGGGGACCGAACTTGCAACCCAGGCAACCAGGAATCGAACTAGTGTCCTTCTGCCTTTCAGGACAACACCCAACCAACTAAGCCACACTGGCTGGGGAAGGATTATTTTATTTTTAAGGAACAAAAGATTTAGGAAGAACCTTTCACCTTCCTCAAACTGCCTAAAAGAATTTAATATAGAAGGCCAACCTGGAAGAATTCCCACCATGGACAATCATAGTATATTCTGAAGTAGGTTGGCATGCAGGCAAGAACCTAGCAAGGCCAGTTTGATCAAAGTCCTGTCTGTGACCATTTTTTCTAGATGTCTCAGCAAACATTTATGTACAAAACATTAACTGTCTTCATCTGCCTGAGAATTGCCTCATTTCCCTTTGAAATCCTAGATTCCTTTCTCCTTCTCCTTAGGCTAGAATGACATCATTTTGCCTTACTATCTTTGGAATTTTTATACTTATGTGGATTTCCTGTGCACGTGCATGTTAAAACTTGATTTTCTCCTATAATCTGCTTTCTTTCAATTTTAATTATTTGACCAGACATAAGAACAAAGAGGGGAAGAGAGGACTTTTCTCCTCCCTCACACATGTAATTGGAATATATTCAGTAGTTCTGAAGCATCAGTTAGGAGGCAGAGAGACCGCTATACTTTACTCTCATACAAAAGACATGGCCAGGGCCTCCTGTTATTTTGCTAAGAATTCACTATGACACTCCCTCCGCTAATACTCTTACTTGTCCTCTTTTTCCCACACCTTATGTGGTTTATTTAACAGGCAGATTCCAACTGATTGACGGGAGTTACCGTGTTTAGGAGGACCCTGGGTATAGGGTTGCCAGATAGGACATAAGATGCCTAGGTTAACTTGTATTTCAGATAAGCAACAGACACTTTTTTGGTGTATAAATTTGTCTCATGCTAAATTTGGGCTATACTTATACTAAAAATTATTTGTTATTCATTTGAATTTCAAAGTTAACTGGATCTTTTGTGTTTTTATTTGTGGAATCTGGACATCCTACTGATGGTGTAGCCAAGCTAACAGATGTGGAAGGTGACTGATTTGCTCTGTCTGCTGTCAGAATGGGAGAGGGGGTTAAGGCTGCAGGAAGAATTGAACAGTCCCTTCCATTGAATCTGGAATTCTCCATCAGCCCTTCATTCGTTTTAAATTTGGGGGGAGGGTGCTTTTATCGGTGGAAAATCAAGGGGATATGTTTTTTGTCATAATATATGACACTTCCCATTGCAAACAATCCGACATTCATCACCTGGAATTCACAGAGCAAGGGATGTGAGAGAAGGAGCATTCTGGCAGCAGCTGCTGTGACAAGTGTTACATCATTTTGTGATAATGGCACTTAATAGTGGAAACCATCAACTGCTTTGAAATGAGGGCAGCTACAACTCCGCCATCAAATGAATGTCACTAACCCAGTCTTGGTCTCCAGCTCAGAGCTAAGTCCGAGATGAGATGCATTTGTTTTTATTGCATGATGCGTTTATTTGTATTTTATCGGTTTGGCCAAATGGTTCTGGTATTTTACAGCCAGAATGTCCTTCTACCATCAGCTCCAAGTCAGTGTTTCAAGAGGGCCCCTATAATTTTCTCCACTCTAAGCATTTTTGTAAGTGGAATTCTTTGTTCTTTCATAGCCTGCAGAAAAAGAATAAGCCCAGGTGACGTGCGCAATGAATGCTGCCTATCATTGAAAACCAGCAGGGAAGAGCCTTCAGTGCAAATTTAGGGATCTGAGCGCAGATCTCCAGTGGAGAAAATTGTTTCTACTTGAATGTTGGAGAATGCACTCTACTTTAGAATAAACAAAAATATTTATTCTAAGGAAAATTTTATGGAGTTACCTCAAAAAATTAAAAATGGAACTGCCTTATGATCCAGTGATTCCACTTCTGGGAATTTATCTGAAGAAACTTGTGACACTAACTCAAAAGAATATATGAACTTCTATGTTTATTGAAGGCTTATTTACAACAGCCAAGATTTGGAAGCAGCCCAAGTGTCCATCAGTGGATGAGTGGATAAAATAGCTGTGGTACATTTACACAATGGAATACTACTCAGCTACTAAAAAGAAGGAAATCTTACCCTTTGTGACAGCATGGAAGGAACTGGAGAGCATTATGCTAAGTGAATTAAACCAGTCAGAGAAAGACAAGTACCATATAATTTCACTTGTATGTGTAATCTAATGAAGAAAATGAACTAATGAGCAAAATAGAGACAGACTCATAGTTGGAGAGCAGGATGACAGCTCGAGGGGTGATTGGGTGGGATGGGGGTCAAGGAACTGAGCAAAAATGAAAAAAAGTAAAAGCTCACGGACATGGACAAAAGTGGGGTGATTGCTGGGGAGTGGATGCGTGAGGGGAGTGGAGGAGGGAATAGGAGGGGTAAGTGGTGATGGAAGGACACTTGGGGTGGTGAACACACAATACAGTGTACAGATGATGTGTTGTAGAATTGTGTACCTGAAACCTATATAATGTTATTAAATAATGTCAACCAAATAAAATCAATAAGAAGGAAAAAATAAAGAAAAAAATAAAGAAAATTTTGTTCATTAAATTTTTTAAAATTGGTACAATATGGACTTTTGCTTGCAAGAATATGAAGGAGGCATACTCTTCCCTATGTATAAGCAAAAAAATATCCTGGATATTATATGGAAAACAAATACAGGAAAGTTCTGAAAGAGAGAAGAAGGATGGACTATAAACACTGAGGCTCAAGGAACAACTAATTTGGTATGAATTCCTTAGGTTTTCTTATAGCCTCATAGATCCCAGACCTGAAGCAGAAGGAGTTGGCAATTTGAAAACACCAGTATGCATCTGAAAAAGAAAGCCCAGTGAAAGCTTGATGTGTCTAGTAAAGGTCCAGGGAGAAGAGCAGCAGTAAGGTGGCATCCCCCACTCTCCCTGCTGGGTGGGATCAGAAGAGACCTACTAGAGATTCAGGATTCTCAGCAATGTAGCTACACAAAATCTCCCTTCTGTACCTGCCGTGATGGGGGTGATGTGGGGAGCAGTAATGAGCAATGAGGCATTACTCCATATATCAGGCAAATTAAGTCCGACCACAGAGCTCTAAGGCTTCAGGAAGTATGGCGTTTAGGAGTCAAGCTTCAGACTCTCTGAGTTCCCCTCCCATCAGTGCTATCTATGTGGATTTGGGCAAATCATTTAATTTCTCGGAGCATCAGTGGAGGTCTAGTGAAGATGAAGAAATCAAACAATACGTTGAAATAAACAAAAGCAAAGATGCCACATATTACAACTTGAGGTACACAGCAGTCCTCAGAGGGATGTTACAGCATTAAATTCATACATTAGATACAGGAAAAAAGCTCAAATCAATAATGTAAGCTCTTACTTCAAAAACCTAGAAAAAGAAGAGCAAAATAATTCCAAAGTAAGCCAAAGAAAAAAATTAATAAAGATAAAACCAGAACCCAATAAAACTGAAACAGAAAAACAATAAAGAAAAGTCAATAAAATAAAAAGTTTGTTGTTTCAAAAGATCAGTAAAATTAACAAATCCCTGAAATGATTGACAAAGAAAGGAGAGAGAAGACATAAATTATCAATATCAGAAATGAAACAGGAAATCACAACAACCCTTCAGATGTAAAAAGAATAATAAGGGAATACTATATACAACACAGCACACATAAATTTGACAATTTAGATGCAACGAAAAACACAATTACTTGCATAACACAAAATGCCAACTCACAAAATATGAAACAGATCATTTGAGTAACTTTATAACTATTAAGGGCATTGAATTTTTAATCTGGACATTCCCCCAAAGAAATCACTGGAGAATTCTGGCAAATATTTAAAGAAAAATTAACAATGATTATGCACAATTTCTTGCAGAAAATTGAAGAGGAAATACCACTTCCCAATTCATTATAAGATGCTAGCATTACCCTGGTAACAAAACTGGACAGAACCAGTGCAAAACAAGCAAACAGCAGACCAGTATCTCTCATGAAAAATCTGTAACAAAATGTGAGCAAATCGAATTCCTCAATGTATAAAAGGAATTATGTGCCACGACCAAGTGAGATTTCTTGCCGGATGCAAGCCTGGTTCAATTTAATCACGGTTCTAAAAGGATAATGAAAAAAATCACCTGATTGTATGCAGAAAATTCATTTGGAAAAATTCAACACACATTCAACTATCAGAAAAACTGGAAGAGAGGGGAACTTCTGCAACTTGATAAAGAGCATTTACAGGAAATCTGCTACTAAGGCACTTAAGGGTGTAATGTGGATGAATCTCCATATAATTATGCTGAGTGAAAGAGTTAATCTCAAAAGGTTACATAATTTATGATTCTATTTATTTAACATTCTGGAAATGCCATGTTTATGGAAATAGAAAACAGATTAGAAGTTTTCTGAGATTAAGGAAGGTCTGGGGATAAGAGGAAAGTGAGTGTGGTTATAAAAGGACCTCATGACAGAATTTTGCAATGATGGAAATACTCTGTCTTGACTGAATCAATGTCAATGTCTTGGTTGTTATATTATTCTATAGTATTGCAAGATGTTACTGTAACTGAGCAAACTGGGATTCATCCATGTGGCTCCTTGATTCATGACCCAACAATTAGTGTTGAAGGAAACAGGCTTTTATTAACAGGGTTCCAGCCTCAGGACTCAGGGCTCCTGCTCAAAGTTCTGTTCTCACACGAGGCCCAGCACTTCCCTTGCTCCCCACTGGGCTATAAGCCAAAACCATGCCCAGAAGTCCCCATATCCTTATCTGTTCTTAATCCGATTGAGCAAACAGGTCTCCATTCCCTCTGGAAGGTGCACTTGTGGGTTTCAGAGTCGCCATCCTCTCGCAGCAGCTCTCTCCTGCAGGATCTGGGGTACGGTGTCCTCAGCCTCCATGTAGTGGTTCAGGAAAACATGTGCCGTGTTACACTGGATCACGGTGGAGCCCAGGGAGCACACGTCCCAAGAGAGTGGCTTCTCTGTATGTCCTTCAGAGAAGTAGAAGTCTCCAGTTCAGCATTCCTGGTCACAGTTCAGCTCAGCTCCAAGCACCTCTCACAAATCTGTGCTTGGCTGGGCAGGTCCCTGCACAGCTCCCTCAGCTTTCTCGTTACACCCTTTCCTCCCGCATGGCTTTACCTCCTTATACCAGGCTGCATGGCAAATTCTCCACACCAGACCACATGACTTCTTTCCTTACTATCCCAGGCTGCATGGTGGAATTCCGGGACCTCTTCTCTTTCCACCCACACTTATTTTAAATGCTTGGCCCAGAACTTCCTGTATGACTTCATATCTGGCCCATCCTATGCTGTGCTACTTTTGCCAGTTCTCCCATATCCTTTACCTTCTTTTGGCTTCTGTCTTTAGTCAGGGCAAGTGTTCTCGATGACTCAGGGGTATCCAGCTCTTGCTTCTCACATAGGCGCTCCACAGGCTCCCCTGGCTTTGTCACGAGTCACAATGTGCCCTTAAAGTCATGTACACCTTTTGCCTGATGTGGCAGCACAGTTATCGACTTGTCATTGTTATGCCATGTATCTTAAATGCCAGTATTATCCATCTCCCCTTCTCCCAATCCAGATTTGTAGGGAAAAGGCTCTATTTTCCAGGGACACCTGCTCTATACCCTGTTACATTACCCTTGGGGTGAACCAGGTAAATGTAAATCTCTTATCTCTTAGAACTAAATATAAATCTACAATTATCTCAAAATTAGAAGTTCAATTAAAAATTACATAATCTAATAATTCCAAGCCATTCAGACTCAACTAATCCTGAACTAATTGACTATCAGTCATCATCTCATTTAATTGTTAGAAGAGCTAGGAGGCAATTAATATTCTGCTTTTAATGATGATACCATTGGATATCTGTAAGTTAAACATTTTTTAAGGCCATGTTTTTATTATAAGGAATACTTACATTTTTTAAAAGATAAATAGATAAAAACCACAGCCGAAATTAAATTAGGATCTTCTGGTGTGAACTTCAATGCCCTTTCTAGGCCACACTCCCCTCTCACACATCTGTCATTTATTTTTCGATGTGGTTATAAGAGATAAATTATTGTGAAAGGCAGAAGATTTTATGTTTGTGTAGCTTCTTACCCTTCCCAGATAAGAAGGGTAGTTAACCTTGTCCCAGTCTGAAAGCTGAGGGAGCTGAGGCACGCATGATGGAAACAACTTCTTTGGTGTCTCGGAGTCTGTGCTATGCTCTTCGGTTATAATAGCAGCAGAGAAGGCGGAGTGGCCAGCCACTCACAAGGTTCACTAGTGGACATTTCTACCAGACTGAACCTCGAATTCATGTCTTTCTCCTTTTGTATGATTGAAATAGTAAATATCACAAATATACGCGCGTCCACACAGCCTGAGTTCAGGGGATCATGTTCACTTGTCTTCGGTCTTGAAGCACAGTCATTCTGCCTAGTACACTGCCAAGTCTATCCTCACGTCTCCAGCCTGCTGCTTCTATCAGCTACCGCCTCAGTTACAATGACCATTTTCCATCACCCTCAATCCTACAACAAACTCTTTGTTGGTTTCCCCACTTCTGATTTTTGAGTCCTTTAAATTCTTCTTCATCCTGAAGTTACTACCCTTTTGAACATAGAAACTGAATCTTCTCAGTGTTCTGCTCTGTGGTACATTTTACTGCTGTTCAGCAATAATATCTGCCCCTCTCTACTGGGGCCGCCTTGGGGCAGGACTTGTCTTTGACCCCACGGTGGTCAGGCTTACCCATGTGAGTTGTTTGCGTCATGACGTGAGCAGAAGTAACGTGTGCGGCTTCTGAAGAAACTTAGAAGAGACTTGGAGGAGCTTTGTCGTCACTCCATTTCCCTTGGCCGTTTGGCTAGTATGGCTGCTTCTTCAGCTGACGTCCTGGAATGGAAGAAATAAAGAGCAGAGGCCCAGTTGGAGCCATAATAGATATTTAAGGTGAGGAAAAAGAAACCATCGTTTTGCCAACCACTAGTACTCTGGGATTTGTTTGTCACCGTAGAACTTTACTGTTGGACACGTGCCGCATTCGGTGACAGCTGCCCTGTGCACGGGGGACAGGGCTTGTCACAGCCTTCTAGAGGCTCCCAGTCTGGGCTCGGCCAGCTCCTTCCCTTCAGCCATATTTCTTGCTCCTAATGTTTCTCAAAATGCATGCTGCATCCTTTCGTTTATTTAATAAATCCTCTATGAGGTTCCTGTTGTGAGAAATGTGCCTTCCTTTGCTGTGAGTCAATATTGTTAATTCCTTAGGGTTCAGGTTAAATGTCCTTTTCTCAGGAAGTACTCCATGACGATATGCAGTCTAAGTGACGTCTCTCTTTTACACAATTCCAGTCCCCTGTTGCGAGAGTATGCTTCATATGATTGGCCTTCTACAAAATCAGTGTGCTCAGGAAATTGTGAGGTGGCCATATTGCTGTTGTCACTAAAGGGAAAACGAGGGAATAGTAAGAACTTAATTGAGATTGATTTTCTCAGATTTCTCAGACTGTATCTCTGAGAAAATGTGGGCATTGAATTACCCATTTGTAGGCTACATACTTGAAATCTAATTAATAAAAATATTAAACATAATTCATTGAAACACTAATAATTCATTACGTTTTGAAAATTGAACATTGGATTTTTAAGAAATTACATATAAATAATTTAATCTTAGTATAGTAGTGATGTGAGGAGTTCCACACTCGAGAATCCATACTGCTACAAAAAAGATCTGGGCCAAGGCCAGCCAAGTCTCGGAAGGTCGCGTATCCACAGGTGCTAGGGACACAGAGTCACAGAAGTTACAGAATTTGTAATTATAGCATTTATGTTTGTCTATTTGTTATCATAATCCATCTTCCCCATTGCCTGTAAACTCAACAAGCACAGAGGCTGTGATTTTGTATCATTATATCTGCAGGGCCAAGGACTATACCAGCATAGTTTAGAAGCTTAAAAAATATGACAGTAAAGATCTACTTCTGTAGAAAACCACTGTCCTCCTGAATTATCATGTGCAATTGAGCAGTGGTGACATTTTCACAGATACAGTGATACGCAATGATAGTTCTTGCTACGGACACCTCAAAGGACACGGTGCCTGATGTTTGTGCAGGGAGGTATGTTCTCCATTATTTTTATGAGAGTTATTCTCTACTGTGACATTTGATTTGAGTTAATAATAGCTACCATTTATTGCACATGTTATATGTCAGGCACTGCTGAAAAGTAGAATATAGTTTATATTATTTAATATTTACAACAACCTTGCAAAATATTTGTTTTTCATTTCATGGACCAACAATTCTGATGTTCAGAGCATTAAATGATTGACCCAAAGCTGCATAGGTAGCAAGTGGCACAGCTTGAATAGGAGCTCTGTTCTGTGCAAACCTAACACCCTCAACTCTGCCTTGCCTGCTGCCCGCTTCCCTACAGCTCTGTGGCCAAACCCTCTGTGTCTGACATGG
This sequence comes from Desmodus rotundus, assembly GCF_022682495.2. Classification (NCBI taxonomy): domain Eukaryota; kingdom Metazoa; phylum Chordata; class Mammalia; order Chiroptera; family Phyllostomidae; genus Desmodus; species Desmodus rotundus. Next base: position 133,452,083 of record NC_071391.1, on the reverse strand, counting down.
AGTTCTGATCACTCCCCTTGCAAGGTCACAGGTTGCTTGTAGACACTCTCCTCCTTCCTTACGAAACTGAAGTAAGAGATTACGTGTGGTTTTTCTTTTAATTTCACTCTATAATAGTAAACCAGAAATGTAATGATCTCAAAAATGCTGATATTACATGAAAAGGAGTCTATATGGATAGCCTAGTTGATGCCTTAATTGATGCTTTTACCTAGTGTGAAAATGAAATACCCAAATTTATTGTGTAAACTACTTTCTTCTCTGTGACTTAACAGGGTCAATATTCTCTGGGGTATGAGGCTTCAAAGAGAACGAAACAATGGGAAGTTGATAAGTGAGGTGCACTGTTATCATTGACAGGCTCACATTTTACTAAGTCTTTTTTCTTGATAAAAATTGTTGATGGGACTTTTTGAAGGGGTCATCGATAACTGAAAAATAAGCCACATGGATTGAACAAGGACCCTAAACTCCCATTAGTACCATCTACCCTTTTCTCCTAGATATTCTATCTAATTTTAGAGAAATATTCCAGTAATTCTGTCAGCATTCTAGGAAATACTTTAATTTGCTATTTATTTTATAGTATCCCCTCCAAACCCGTCATTGCCAGACTGTCGATGTTCTGGTCCCATTATGCGCACGAGCATAGACAAGCCTTTCAGGAGTGTCAAAGCAACCCACAGAACACAGAACAGCCCGTCACTGATGATACACTAACGGAGGCAGGTGAAAGGCAGAACTACTTAATGATGCCACTCTGTGGAATTGCTGAGAATGAGGAGAACAATATTTAAGGACTCTTCCACATGCCATTTAATGAAGATTTGTATCATCCGTTCCAACTATAGTTATTGAAAATGATATCACCTTTATAAAGGGCTACCATTTATCAATTATACCCTATGTGTCAACACTGTGTTTTGCATTTTAATTTTGGTTTCATTTAATCATCTATACATTTAGGCATGATAAGCTTCATTTCATAGTTGAGGAAACTGATGATTTTAAAAGTGTCAATGTTCAAAATTGCCCTCCTGGCAAATACTAGAGCCAGAAGTTGAAACAAGAATTTCTAACTTCGAACTCCAAATTGCTTCCTACCTAGTGCCTATTTTATGTGCAGCAGCTTTTACCAGGCTCACGAGTGACTACTCCCAAATCTAATGGTACAAAGAGTCTCTGGCATGCTTGTCTGGCGTGCAGACTTCCCGGAAACATCTGGAGTTTCTGATACAATAGGCCTGGTCAGGCACCTTGGAACAAAGTACCGTTGGCAATCATCTTAGGGCTTTCTGATCAGCCAATTCAGAGTAACTTTCAGGATGTAAAGGGAAATACAATAGAATTCTACCCTCTGGGTGATTTGAATGTTGCAAAGAATATTAGCCAGTGACAATGGGTTTACACATTTTGGATATATTTTTCCTCTTTATTTTCATACTTAGTAGACTTTAATGAATTCTTAATGAGCAAGGGGAGCAAATGCTTTTTTTTTTTTCCTGATAATTTTTGTTTGTGTTTTTCAAGATGAGAGGAAAGTAAAATTGTTTCAAACGAGCATTCAAAAATACTCTTTGTACACATTTTAAACTCCAGAATATCTAAATACACTGTGTAAAATTTAACATGTTTAAACATATGTTAAATAGCCATATCTAATGACTTCATAACTGTTGTGTAATTTCAAAAGCAAATGCTCACGTTGAGTGGGAATGGTCTGGTTTCTTTTATGTCTTTATTTATTCATTTTTCAAAAAAAAAATTTACTCGATGTCTATATATCCATCTGTTCTGGGCTGCCTGAAGCAATCTTGTTATTTATTATGAACTAATAGTGAAGTTGTTTAAACTTCCTATAAATCAGTCACTTGTTGTTAAGCACTTTAAATTTGTTAATGGTTTTAGTGCTCAAAATATCTCTGTGTGGCAGTCGCTGTTATTGTAATGCTCATTTTACAGGAAGGAAGCTGAGGTACAGAGCTGTTAACTGCGTACCAGTGATCTCCTGCTGCATTGAAAACAATGGCAGTATCTGCATTTGCGACAAGAATAAAGAAATTTTACACTTCAACTGGGGAACATTAATTTTCTAGGTTCTCAGCACAGGATTCCAGCTGAGGAAATCATTCAGTTACCGAGCTGCCATACAACTCCCTGGAACTTAGCCACCACAAAGCAGTGGTGCAGTGTTCTGCGTTATTTACTTTCTAACATGAGTACTTTGTAAGGGTTTTTTTCACAGAAAAGAAGCAACAGTTAGTATCCACAGTGAATGAAGCCAAACTAGAAACACTCATAAAGTCAAGAAATTGTCAGTAGAATTCTCTTCTCATCAAGGGATCGTCACACTATGACTCGCATTGTTTTCCTGTGGGAATTTGTGAAAGTATGCATGTTAACACTGGGTATGTGGAGGGCAACTATTATATCAGCTGACATTTATAGAGCAGTTACTGTGTGCTAGGTACTGTGTAATGTGTGTGTGTGGGGATTATTCCAATTAACCCTTGCAACTATCTTGACAGGTAATTTATTTATTGCAATTTTACAAATTAAATAAAAACAATTATAAAGGTATAAGTACCAAATATGCCTCAGGTTTAATGAAAGATGGAGTTTGTGTTTTTAGACATGTAACTTTAAAGCCGGTCTTCTTCACCACCACGCTCAGATGTAAATCCAGGTACACAGATGACCCGCAGCCCTGAACAGGGGCAGTGGTCGGGTGACCATCTTCCCTGCTCCCTGCCAAGAAATCACCTACGTAACGACAGGAAAGATCAACTTTGTACTAGTTTAGGTGAAAACATAATAGGTGACACTTTTAGTTGGCCACAAATATAAAATATAATTGCAATGTTTTTCAAAGCTCATGCCATTTTAAACTGTGCTGGTATTTGAATTTAATTCACAAACCATTTATTTTATTATTTTTATTTTTAAATATATTTATTGATTATGCTATTACAGTTGTCCCATTTTCCCCCCTTCACTCCACTCCATCCTGCCCACCCCCTCCCTTCCACATTCCTTCCCTATAGTTCATGTCCATGGGTCATACTTATAAGTTCTTTGGCTTCTATATTTCCTATACTATTCTTACCCTCCCCCTGTCTATTTTCTACCTACCATTTATGCTACTTATTCTCTGTACCTTTCCCCCCTCTCTCCCCCTCCCACTCCCCTGTTGATAACCCTTCATATGATCTCCATTTCTGTGATTCTGTTCCTGTTCTAGTTGTTTGCTTAGTTTGCTTTTGTTATTGTTTTAGGTGTGGTTGTTAATAACTGTGAGTTTGCTGTCAGTTTTACTGTTCATATTTTTTATCTTCTTTTTCTTAGATAAATCCCTTTAACATTTCATATAATAAGGGCTTGGTAATGATGAACTCCTTTAATTTGACCTTATCTGAGAAAGTACCTATACCTCCATCTTGGCTGGAATCCCACAAACCATTTTTAAGTACCCACCAAACATCCAGCATTATGCTTGGTGCTGGACTAACAAAATCCTACAAGACGGGGATGAAGTTCCAGGGAACTTAGAGTCCCCGAAGGCCGAGAGGATTTGTGTGACACCGGACACAGGATGACATGTCCTGTGATCACAGAGTCAACAAGTACTGATTTCAGAGGAGAGAATCATTAGTTCTGCAGCATTGGAGAAGGACCCGGGCATCTGCAGAGTGGGGATGTTATTCAGAGTGGAGTTTTGGAGCTGAGGAGATGGATGTCACCAGCTTGAATGACAAGTACGTGCAGGAAGAACCATGTCTCGATCATGTGATGGTGAGGTGGGCAATGAGCCTGCAAGGACAGAGTAAGTCTTACAGATGGTAAAGGGCCCAGAGCGCTCTGCATTTGGATTTTATCCTGTAGACTGAACATTTATTTTAAGCAGGGGGTTATTACTATGAGATATGGGTATCAGATATGATAAGGGTGGTAGAGGTGGAGCCAGAAGGGAATAGCTGTGGAGCCAAAGCAACAGACCTTCTTCGTTCAAGAACTGAACACAGAAAGAGAAGGAGCAGATTTGGAGGAAATTGGTTTGATTTTATAACATAGAATTTGAGGTACATGGAGGCCACCCCAGTGAGAGATGTTTGGTCCAGTGTACAAAGTGCAAGTGAGAAGCTGGAGAGACAAGTTTGGAGACCAGAGGGGAGCTACTGAATCATGCCTGTGTGTGGGTTGCAAGCCCTAGTGCCTAAGAAGCAGCATCTACCCTGGCTGGTGTGGCTCAGTGGATTGAACGCTGCCTGCAAACCAAAGAGTTGCCAATTCAATTCCCAGTCAGGGCACATGCCTGAGTTTCGGGCCAGGTCCCCAGTATGGGACACACAAGAGGCAAACACACACTGATGTTTCTCTCCTCTCTTTCTCTCTCCCTTCCCCTCTGTCTAAACATAAATAAATAAAATATCTTTAAAAAAAGAAGCAGCATCCCAGTTCTGCTTTGCATTGTTTAAATTGCAGCTGGATGAAATATGCAGTTTCATCTGTCACCTGGAAAATACCCCGAAGGCAGCCAGGTGATGAGGAACCTGGATGCTACCTTCCCTAAGATACCTTTGTCTAGAAAAGATAATGTAAAGAAGAAATGATAAATGTCTTCAACTCTTGGCAGGGTTTCAGGAGACAGAAATCCAGGCAGAAAAATGCAGCTTGAAGTCGGTGGTTCCCTCTAACTGGAAGGCTGCACAGGGAGCTGCAGCCTGAGAAACAGAAATGAACTGGTCAGCCAGGGTGGCTCTGCAGTGGGGCTGAAGTGAAAGAAAAAAAAAAATTACATTTGGCTGTGGGGAAGGGAGCTACCACCAGAGGGTAGTCACACCTTGCGATCGCCAGCAGGCCGAACCAAAGGGCTACACCTGAAGGTTTGAACTGGAATTCAGGACTGGCAGGGACAATGCGCAATGTAGTCACCAATCGCCAACACATATGGAGGTGTGGGGGAGAGTCCGAGTTTGGAGCTGCAGGTTTCCAGGCAGGCAGGCAATTTGATCTATTTACCTGGCCATTCGGAATTGACCGGTTCATTTCTCTACAGGGAAAATTGACTTTGGAAAAGAATGTCCTTTCTGTCACAAGAGAAGCCTCACACTCTTTCCAGAACAGGATGTACTTCATGGACTGGGTTTAAGTAGCAGCTTCCTTTGTATTTTAAGAGACTTTTGTGATGTCAGTCACAGACAACTCATACATTTAAGAAAATATTAAATAGGATAAAGGCAGAGCCTGAAGGAATGATGTGGATTCTAACAGTACAGAGGTGTCTGTGGATTTTAGTAACAGCTATTCTTTCTGGGGTGTGGAGAAAGATAAGAGGGGCTCTCTCTCAATCGCCCTACATCAACGCTGCAAACCATGCTGTCTTACTTTATTTAATAGATGAGTAAACCAAACCTTAGAGAGAATAGCTAGTATGTCCAAGATGTTGCACGCAGGCAACGGCAGGGCTGAGTTGTGAGCCCACATATTTTTTTAAGTCCCTGTTCTTCTCCACAACTTCTCTGTTCTGCACTCAGAACGCCTCCCGAGAGCAGCAGGGAGAGGCAGGAAGCAGGTATGAAAGTGCAGCCAGGAAAGCACTGGGGTTGTGCTGATGTCCTCCAGGTGTGACCCTAGCTGACCTTCCCAGTTTGTCAGGGTGACAGTGACAACGCCTCAACTTTTAGCAGAAGGAATTCACACCTAAATTCTTCCATTGTTCATCTCAATCTTTTTGGCAATGAAACCATGTAATTTTCCAGCTATTTTGCATCTGATTTTTAATAAACTTAGTCATCTCCAGTGAGGGGAAGAAGATGTCTGGAAGTCAGCACTGAAGAGCACCCTGTGGAGGAGAAAAATAAATTAAATCCTCCTCTCAGGGTGCCAGAGGAGAAAAGGTGGAACACAAGCTATTCTAGGCCCTCAACTGGCTAGAAGACCTGCACCCCCCACCCTCAAAGGAACTCACCAAGGAAGCAGGCAAATATGCGTCCCCTCCGATGACCTGAGAGGCTGAATTGCGCTGGAGCCAAGAGACGAAGCTGGAGCTCCCTCTTTTTCAATTTGAAAGCTACTCTTTAGTTTCACTCTTCAATACTCGCGATCTCAATGATTATAGCACCATCTCAAAGTTAAACCTAAACAGCACACCTTTCCACAATACTGAATTAATGTTAAAGGCAAGACGCTCTCATCTGAAAACAGTCTCAAACAGCAATGATAACAACCAAGCAGGTGTGCTTTGAACCGTTCCCTTTCCCACCCTGTCGGGCGCCTCCCTGGTGCTGTTTTGGTACATTGAGCACAACAGCTTGCACAGCTCTTCACTTGGTACAAATGCATTGGACGCTGGCATCGCTAAGCTAGAGCTGATTTCAAATGCAAAAATATACTTCTCCTGGAAAATGTTTGCTCCAACCTTCATGCCACCTGCAACTATTTGTGTAGGTCCTACGTGGAGTATGTTTGGTTTCTGCAAAGCTAGAGGAATATCCAAATGCATGTTGCTATTTCTCCTCTCCGTGACTTCAAACAATCACCTTTACTCATCAGAGAGGCTGGACAAGGTCACCAGATCTAGAGGATACTAGACTTTTGAGTTGCTGGTATATTGATCATATTTTTCTTCATAGAGTATGCATTTTTTGAAAAGTAGGAAGTCAAGTGTATTTAAACTCCAAGTGCATGGCTATAACTTATTTGAATTTTGATTATTTTTTCCATAATGTTATTCATTAGTTTACATATAACAAGAGTGTATTGTTACGTTAGGCTCAGTGGTGGCCCACAGATTCTGATTAACCAGGTTTCTACTTGGAGTCTGAAGCCTGAACAGTATCACAGTTTTTGTTGTTGTTGTTCACACTTCGAAGAAGCTAAGTTATTTTTCTTGGGCCCATTCTTGTGACTCATCGTACTAGTTTCCTATTGCTGCTGTAACAAATTTAAACAAACTCAGTGACTTAAATCAACACAAACTTATGACCTTAGAGTTCTGCAGGTCTGAAGTCCTAAAATTAAAGTGTCAGCAAGGATGTGTTTCCTTCTGGAGTTTGTAGGTCAGAATTGTTTTCCTCACATTCTCTTGTCTCATGGTCCATCTTCAAAGCCAACAGTGTGGCATCTTCAACTCTTTCTCCTTCTTCTTCTCCCCATCCCTGCTTCTGTCTTCACATAACCCCCTGCCCTGCTCTTATAAGGACTTCTACAAGTACACTGAGCCCACCCAGATAATCCAGACCATCTCAAGATCCTTAACATAACTGCATGTGCAAAGTCTTCTTAAGCATGCAAGGCCATATAACACAGATTCTGGGGATGAGGGAGTATATCTGTGTATGTGTATGGGGGGGATTATTCTCCCTACTACACTCGCATAATTGAAATCTCAGTTGAAATTTCTTTGCTTCCACTATTTTTTTGTGCTACTGAAGTATCATAAAAAAAAGTATTATTGGTACATTTTCCAAAAAATGACATGCAGAAGTTTAAACCCTTGGGTCTATGCACAGAATTCAGTCCGGTCCTCTGGCCACCGGGACTGAATCTGGGCAAATCTGTTAGGAGGTAAATTTATTCCTGGCCTAGTGCAGAAGGAAACTGTTTACTGAGTCCAAGTTTTCTCAATGCAACACCTTAAGAGTTCTGTTTCTCCAGCTAACGTTAAAGGCTCTCTGAATTCTATTGGACAGTACTCTGGGGAACTTTTTTGTGTGTGTTGAATACAATTAAAATTGTAATTCTGGTATTGCACACATGCATATTAAAATAAAAAATCAACTTAATATTTTGAATCTTAATAAGTTTTCCTCAAAAAGACATTATTACTCACAGTTCACACAATGTGAATGCCGGGAATGTGTGTCTTTGATGCTCTCCTTACATATAGGATACTAATTCATTCTGAATGTATTAATCATTTTATTCTTCATGCACTTTGTTTTATGAATGAATAAATAGGGGTTTAGAAACTCTAAGGATATTGAGACAGGGCCATATAAACTTGCACCTGCCAGGAAGACCCTATGGGGCAAGAAAGGTCTGTTAATCCATTGCATGTTTCCTAGGCTGAGGGCAAGGCCAGAGGACCACATTCTGAGCTTTGAGGTTTGGAAATTTTGCTGTCTGGTATTGCTTAGGCCACCTGCTTAGGACAGAGAGAGAAATGATGCACCATCTTGAGCAGAAAAGAGGAGTGGAGGAGAAGGCATGGCTCAGGGATTCAGGCCCAAGACTCCTATACCCCCACAACTGCACCCCAGTTTCTTTGGAAGAGGGAGACACTATAGTACAGATAACTGAAGTATAATTGTGTTCTCCAATGCAGATATTTCCTGCAAAGTTTTAGATGAGTTACAAACTAGCAGGAAGAAACCACATACATATGCCTTAATACACACACATGTGCACACACATACAGAACCCAGGTACACATATATTTAGACTAGGCTCATGATTTAATTAGCCAATGATACTGTGTCTTATTATGAACAATTGGCCATGGAAAATGGAGGAATAGAGTGAGGGAGGGGTTTCCCTGGGCCCCAGAGTCTCTGATAAGGTCCATGGATATTGATACTATTATCCACACAGGAAAGCTCAGTTCTCGCTGTGGCATAGCCCTTAAACAGTCATGCTCATACCGTCATTCAAGAAGAATATTATTTACATTTGACAAAAGATTTTCAACTGTCAGAACTTGCATGCTCTTTATCCAAATTCAGTCTCAGCAAAGACTAAGGGCATAGCGTCCAATTGACAGTGGTGGATTTACTTTTGTTAGTTAGCCTTTCTGGGGCAACTTCATGAACTTCTGATATTTTGCTGATTCAATGTTTTGTAATTGACAGCAACTTTTATTTTTCCTTTTACGCCTCAATTCTCATAGTTTGACCAATACTAGCCCCCTTAAGGAGTTCTTGCAGCCCTTTCACACATCTCTAAAAATTAACCTTGCTTTTCAACAACAGCACATTATTTCAGGGTAATCCTGGGTTTTCCTGCACTAAATGTGGACTCAGTGGCTCTCTAAGGTGACTTGCTTCTCTTTCATGAAGATCAATTTTAAAGACCAGACTCTGTGTACTGGTGTTGCAGACTGCATGCAGTGTTTCACAGGGAAATCGACACTAGATCAGGTGACCACACAAAGAAACCTATTCTTTTTTAAAGATTTGAGAGGGGAAGGGAGAGAGAAAGAGAGGGAAAGAAACATCAATGTGTGGTTGCCTCTCAAGTGCCCCCTACTGGGGACCTGGCCCGCAGCCCCAGCATGTGTCCTGACTGAGAATCCAAGTGGCAACCCTTTGGTTCACAGTCCGGCACTCAGTCCACTGAGCCACACTAGCCAGGGCCAAAAGAAAGCAATTTAAATAAGAAAAATAATAAGAGGAGTCCGTTCCACAGAAAGGTCATTATTTCAATTCTGCTCTTTACTTATTTTTACCTTTCATTAGGATGAGAGTGCCCTCATCTAAAATCCCCAATCTCTTTGTACATCAATTTTAGTAATGGTTTATAACTACATTTTGATATAACTATTATATATCATACCAAACCACGTGTGTTTAAAGTACAGATTTGCCCCCAAAGTTTGAACTCTGAAGTTTCTTTTCTGGTCTTGGCTCAAGCATCTAGGAATTGACATCGGAGGATACAGGTCAGAGTCATCCAATATTAACCTCACTTGCACACCAAATCTCTTAAAAAAGAAAAATGAAGAAAGAATTTTGATTTCTCTCTGAAGCAGTGTCCCCCCAAATAAATAAATCATTCAGTATACATGGAGATATAGGAGCCACTTAAAATTGTGTGTAATTTTTGAGAGACACTAATAAAGGCTATAATGTAGGCAAATATCATCTTCCGTAGGTCTACTTAAGTTTCACTTTCAGTACTTTATGTACACTATTTTTAATCTCCTATTATAAATTTATATCATGTTGATTTCCACTTTTAAAAATACAGAGAAATGTAGATACTCATTATTTCAGTATTCTACTAATTTAACTTTTCTAAATCTAATTATGATACCAGAATTAAAAAAAATAAAAACAAAAATTATCAGGCATTTTAACATTTTAAGCAAAACACTATGTAAAAAAACCTTTGAAAGGCTATTTAATTGCACACGCATGTTAACCGGTGTACAGTATCTATCTCCTACCTGTGCATTTCGATTGCAACACATTCACATACATGTTTACATTTACATTACACTTACAGATTTCGGGATTCCCAGTCAGGAAGTGGTCTACTTGAGGTCCAGTACTTTTCCTAATGTAGATTGCGTTTTTGCCGAAATATTAACTAGGCCAACCAGAGGTTCAGCTTTCTGCTACTATTATATTGTTGTGTATTCCTATATTTATGTCTTTCCACTCTTATATGTTATTCCATTGTACGTCTTGTATGTTGTTTCAATATAGTGTCATATATATGTTCTACTAATAAATATTTTCTGCAACTTCCCATTTTGCTATTATAGACAGTGCTGCAATGAATATTCTAATATTTCACCCCTCGGGCAAAAGAATAGAAGTTTCTTTAGGTTATATATAGCCTTAGGTCTTATGATATATTTATTTTTAAACTTACTAGATTGCTCTCTAAAGTGGTGATATTGGTTTGTACTTTACCAGGCAGTGTGGAAAACTACACATCACTCCACGTTTTGTTGATACTGGGCACCATTAGGTTTTACGTTTTGCCAGTTTGGTGGATGTTAAACACTGTCTCATTGTGGTTTTACATTTATTTCCCCAATTACCAGTGCCCTTGAATCGCTTTATAAATGAGTAGTTTGCCATTCGTGTTTTCTGCTTTGTGAAATGTCTATGGGCATCTTTTGCCAATTTTTCTATTGGGTTAACTGCCTTTTTTCTTATTGACAGTAGTTCTTCTAAACTGCCTGTGGATGACTACAGCAGAAATATCACATAATATCGGAAAGATCTAATCTTTTTCATATGTACCAGAATTCATGACTATCCCACTTCTAGACTCTGCTACTGTCTTAGCTAATCAGGGTAGGGAAACCAGGGGACAGGAATTTGGATTGACCTGCCTTCCACTATCCACTGGGCTGAACTTTCAGAGGGGCAGTAACAGGGATGAAGCCCTTTGCTGTGGTTCTCTCTTCAAATATCTACCCAAAGTTTCCTGCTCTGGGCTATTGAGTCCTCACTTGGATGGTTACACATAATGGTTTTCTCCTTCAATTTCCCCATGCACTTCTCCCCCCCTCCCAACATCTTAAAATGCTTTAGAGGTAGTTCTTCTCACATCTGACAGATGTTGAGGAACTTTCATTGGTTTAGTCCAGAGCAGGAGCAGATCCAGAGCATCTCAGAATGGCTTTCCCTTGCCCTTGATTCCAGAAAAAATTAAAAGGATGGCAAAGCATCTGCTGACAGCGACCCAAGAGTCTGATTAGATCTGGAAAGGCAATTCTTATCCTTGTTATACCTAGGGCTTGTGTAAGAGCACAAACATTCTGTGATATTTAGTTCAAAGACATATTTACAAACATGAGTCTTTCCAGTTTCCTGCATCAAATGAATGACTGTGTCCTCACCTGAAATGAGACAGCAGAGACAGTGCCTAGGAGTCTCTGATCAGTTTCTGTGTCCTGTTTTCCAGCTTCTTGGGTGGTCCATTTTCCTGTAGTCAGTCTCTTGATTCTTATTGGATATCTTTTTATTCGATGTTTTTTCTGAGATTGAGTTTAGTCTTAAAAGCATGGGCAATAGGTATTTAAAATACATTTCCATATATTTCCTTGGGGACATCAGTGGACATATCATTTCTTAATTGGATAATAATAGCTGACATTTATTGAGCATTATCTCAGTGCCAGGCTAGGAAGTGGGTGCTCCATAAGTGCTATCTCAGTAGGTCACTTGCCCACCTTTACACAAGTATGAGGTGGGAGAGCCAAGAGTAAGCCCAGTGAGGTTGATGGTTGGGCCCTAGCTCTGTACTAATTTCCACTGGATACATTTGACCATGGAAAGTCTATTGTAATCTGCTCGAGAGGAAAAGCTTTGTCTCATACAGCGAATCCCTGCTTTGAATGCTTCACATCTTGGCCCTCCCCTGACCGATGGTACTTAGTAAGTCAGGGGCCACTTCCATCGCGGTTGCTTTCACGTCTTCCGTGGACCGACTCTCTGTACATCAGAGCAGGTTCAGACAGTGACAATGGCCTTGCCATTATTTACATGTATATTTATATTCACCACTGTTTTTAGATATGGTTTCATAAGAGGGCCCAATTTTTCACATAATATGGGTTTTTAAAATATTTGCTAGAGGAAAGATACTTCAACTTAATCCAAATAATTTCTGGAAATAGAATCATAAGATTGTTTAAGCCTGTAATTATTGTTTAGTTCACCTGTCTGCTTTGCTTCACTGATTAATAAAAGAAAAGCATTGGAAAGAGCTTTCATTTAAATTTATTTTTTGTTTTATTTTTTTAAGGAAAGATGCAGAAAAACAGAAGAACATAAATGGAGGCTAAGTGAATAGTTGCCCAGAGCCACAGAGGGCAGGTTATCTGATTGACAACAGAGAAATTAGTGAACTGTGGAAACACAAAACTCACGTGCATTCTACAAAGGAAAAAATGAGAGAGAAACTGTGAAATACAATAGCAGCATCCCAGGGAAGAAAAATGATCTTGTCAGAAGCAGAGAGAGCCAAAATGAACAGTTAATGAAAGAATTTCTAAGGGAAGGGGCTGGGGCATCGTACAAGGGAAGATAAATAGCATCAGGGTTGGTCCTACCCAGGACCAATCCAACTCGGGTGGCTGGGTCCTTCGGTTTGCATTTTCTGTCGGAGCACTGGCAACGAGCTAGTATCAGCTCTCATTTTAGGTCCCACTAAAGAATGTTAGGGCTGGATTATGATATCAGGGATGCTTTAAAGAAATAATGTTAAATCTTCTTATTTTTTCCTAAAACCACAATATATGGACTAGAGAAGAGTTTTTGATAATAAATACATATATTTCTACATCAAAGATGGACCCAGAGAGAAATGTAAATACCCAGGGTGTAGAATGCAATTTATTTATTTTTCTCCATAAAATTATAGAATTTTCTTTTAAATTAAATACGGTAGCTATGTATTTTCAGAAAAAAATACATGCCATACATATGCAAATAGTAGTGTACACACCCACACACACACACTTGTGTTGTTTGGACCCTAGAGAATAAAAGTGTGGCTTAAGAAGGGACAGGAGAGAAATGGGCAAAGGTGACAAAGACGGGACTGGACCAGAAACGTGTGTCCTGGAAGGAGACAGGCAGCCTCAGGCTCCACCGTGTTTCTGCTGAAAATTTTCAATATTCCAATTTATTTTCATTTTTCGAGTTTTATACACTCCAAGCCACAATCTATATTGCTATTGGAATCATCTCTGCAGGTTTGTGTCTCTGTGTGCATATATGTGTTGTGTGAATGTGTATATACATGTGTGTGCATATATACACATATGTTATATATGTCATCAGGCTTTCTTAGGTGTGCTACTGAGGCATGTTTAGTTTTCTACAGGTTAAAGTTTTTTGGCTGATGTGCAACCAGAGATGGATGCCTCTGTTGCATGAGCCTGGCAGAAAGTGGCCACAGATGAGAAGCCATGGTTGGGTCCTCTGTACCAAACGTTATGAACACAGAGGTGTTCCAATAGCTAAAGTGAATCACGCACTGTTTATATCAGTAAAACCAGGCGCCCAGGAGAGGTAACTTGATTCGAGAATTCTCAATATCAGAAATCTTTTCGTCAGGAAATTTCAAGGTGGACTTACAAGAACACACACACATACACAAACACACAGTGGTAAGTTGAATCTAGAGCGATGAACAGAAAAACAAACTATAATGGGAGAAGAGGGGGGATGGGGGAAGGCGAGGGGAAGGGATGAGAGTGCAGCAGAGAAGGGAAGGGAACAGGAGTGGAGGGGAGGGCAAGAGGAGAGAGGAGAGAGGAGAGATCTCACCTGTACTTGAGGAAGCATCACACGGCCACGTCTTATCAGATGCACGAAAACCACGTCTCCAGATCCGTTCTTGGGTCCGGAGAGTTGCGGCTGTGACTAGGAAAGCAGTTCTCATTCCAGGCCTTTGTAAGGACTCTGTGCAGTGCTTGTCCAGCTCGGGGCTTGTTTTTTTTTTCCCCCCTTAATATCCTTGTGTATTTTTATGTGACCTACAGTAACCCGAGTACATTTTTGTATTTTGCAACTTGAATGGCATTCATTAGCAGAGCTATGAATGAATATGGATTTAAAATTAGAAAGGAGTGTTATGTGGGAAGAGTGAGAGGCAACAGATGTGAAAATACCAAAGGAAGCAATATTTAAATGAGATATTTTATATTTTAGAGAGAATCTGTCTTAATTTAGTTTTGAAAAAAATTTATACTGTTTTATAATAAATCACTGGGTCATATTTTAATAGACGAAGTACAACAGTACTGCCTCAATAGTATAACCTTAATATGACTATTATTTTTCACTTACATTTTGCCATGCTGGTACTAATTACATCGTCTACTGCAGAAGACTCTGAGTTGGTCCTATGCTTCCTCACTTGCCATGGAATCTATTATACATATGAGAACGAGAGGGATGCTTTGGATTTGCTTATCAATTGTGTTACTCCCAGAAATAATACCCTCCAATTGCTTGACATTCACCCTGGAACAACCCACAGAATTCTGGCCACAACCTGACATGTGCTCTCTAATCTAGCACCTGTCCTTTGCGACTCAACTCATGCAGTTCTCTCCTCAGTTCTTACATTGCAGCCTCAATGATTGTTCTTTCTATTCTTAACACATGCCAACCCCACCCCTGCCTTGGGGGCTTTGCTTCAGCTTCTCTTTCCTCCTGTGTTACTCTTTCTCTAGAGCACAGCAAGGCTGGCTCCTTCTCATCATTCAATCTCCCCGGAGAAGCCTTCTGACCACCTCATCTAAGGTGCCACCCATCCTCCCAAACACTCTGTCCCATTACTCTTTCAGTGGTTCATAGCATTTACTACTATCAGAATTTCTGACATGTATTTTACATAGTAAATAGGTATGTTCCTTTTCCAGCATATAAACTACAGTAGGGTAGGAACCGTGTCTGTCAATGTACTCACCTATGTAGAATTATAACCACATAATCAAAGTTTAATAAATGTTTCTGAAGTGAAATCATATTAAATATTAGTTTGCTTATACTTTTACCTGAATTGCTTTTATATCTTTGTTTTTCCCCATGCATTTCTAATTATACTCTCTTTTTCTGTTCATTATAGATGAAACATTTACCTTCTTCATGACACCAAGGTATTCTAATCGAGTATTAAAAATAATTTCTTGTGTGCAAGCCTTCTCTTTGGTGCTTCTCCCACAGAACACTTTGCTATAAATTGGCTATAATGTGTATAGGGCGATGTGCAGATGTTAACCTGGGGTATCTTTTCATTATTGTCCTGGGTTCTAGGTACTGCTTTGTACATTCTAAACGTTTTTACTTCTAAATTACTATTCTTCTTGTAAAAATGGGTACTGATAAATCTTATAAAGTTTTGTTTACTTTTCCCCATGATCAAAAGTCTAACTGAAATGAGAAAGCAGATAAACAAGCTATTTGGGATAATGTAAGATAACCCACTCACTGTGACAGATTTGTATTGCCTGGCTGAAAATTTCAGCTTCACCCTTTGAAATGGGTTTGTACCAGGGAGACCTTTTTCACAATCACACTAACAATCTGCTCAATATTTTCCTTATATTTTCATAAGACTGCTCATTCACTAAATGCTATGGCAGTGCTCCTTATAATTAATAAGCTTGTGTTCTTGGTCAAGGCCCCAAAGAGCGACTCACACATACTGATTTTTTTCTGGTAGTCAATTTGAATTCTTCATCCGGTAAATGTAAAACAGACTCTGCAGCTCTAAAAACGGGGCTCTGTCTAGTTTTTAATCTATTGAAAGTCGCCATGCCCTAAGCTTCTATTCCTCTCTGTACTTTACCACCACCCCACTGTTGGAGGTGCTTTTCCTGGAATTACTCGTTTATTATCACTGTCTAAACATTTCCTGCAAAAACTTCAATTCTGTGAAGGCGGATACAAGGCCAGTTTTAATATCATCTTTAGAACTAAACACAGGCTTCTGAGACATAGTAAAAATACACACAAATAATCCACTAAATGATTGAATGAAGAAGGAATGAAGAGATAGACAAACCACCCCTACTATTTTTCTATTTGGGGTTTTATTACTTTAGCCAGTATCTGAGAGACATCCTCCCAGTGAGATATTTAACAGTTCAGAGAAAAAGTTAGCTGGACAAAGTGTAAATCCAAAGGCAGGGATTCAGTAATTGTTGAAAGCAGCATCAAGCCCATCACTACTAAACCAGAAAAGAGTAGTCTTTTCTTGACTGCAGTATGGCTAATATAAAAATGTGGGGAGTGTCAAGGCATACAGAGAATTCAGAGAAGTACGATTTACTATTGGGTTGGCCAAAATATGTTTATTTTTTTCTGTAAAATAAGACACATTTTTTTTCATTTTCACCAATAACTTTATTGATTTGGTTATTTTGAGTATGTCAGTTGTCTCCCTCTATTAGCTTCTAGTAGGTAGGGGTCAGGGATATTGCTAAACATCTTCCAATGCATAAGACAACCCACAGCAAAGAATTATTTGGCCAAAATATCAATAGTACCAAGAATTTCACAAGCCTCTTTTGACACATTCAATCAGTTACAGCACCTTCTCCATACACTGCAGAAATCTTTTTTTGTGTTTCAGTTGCATTTTTTACCTTTCTTGAAATAATAAGGCATAATACACCAAAAATATTGCTTATTTTCTCCCATCTTCATAGTAAAATGGCTACATAAAAACTCACTAATTTTGATAAGTTATTTTAAAAAACACATGCTGATATGACAGCTAACATAATACAATCTAACATAATTGTTTCGAATGAAGTTAAAGACAACTAAACACTACGAGGGCCATCGTATGGAAAAAACTAAATGAACTTTTTGGCTATCCCAATAGCAATCTTGCTGCTATTGTATATGAAGACATGTATTATAAATGGCTTAGCTCAAAGAGCATTATTCAGGCATGTTCTTCTGAATCAGA
This sequence comes from Desmodus rotundus, assembly GCF_022682495.2. Classification (NCBI taxonomy): domain Eukaryota; kingdom Metazoa; phylum Chordata; class Mammalia; order Chiroptera; family Phyllostomidae; genus Desmodus; species Desmodus rotundus. The sequence goes on along the minus strand of NC_071391.1, from coordinate 133,434,914 downwards.
TTTCATTTTGGATCAAGCAGGGGAGCCCAATACCTCCTGTATAACACATTTCTGCAGATGTTGTTAATGGGGGTGCTCTTATCTTCCACTTCCCATTCCTCCACGTGGAAGGCAATTTACAGATAGTATTTTGTAAGCTAGTCTCAGGCCTCCAATGAATACTCATCATAACAGACATGTCCAAGAAGACCGTTGCATCCTTAGCTGCTCATTGGAGGCCCCTAAAGAGTGAGTTGACTCAAAGAATTGGGAAAACGAACTGACCTTGCCAGCAAGTGGGATCAGATCTGTCAACAATGCCAAATTGTTCCACATGCTGCGACACCTGCTCCAGTAAAAGAAGATATGATATAATTGCTATTGGGAGGAGTTGCCAACCAGAGACCGCAGCACGAGCTTCAGCATCTGTTGGGAATGGAAATCTGTCATCGATCTGTGCTCAGCACTTTGAGATCATCACATGAATGGCATTCTCTTAGGCTGTCTCACAGAATTAGCAATGCTTGTCTTTGTAAACTTCACCAACACGTATTTTAAGGAAACATATTGAGAAACTTCAATAAATCTTTTGTAATGCTACTGAGCCCCTAAATAGTTTGGTTTGTTCATTAATTAATGAGAAATTAGTCTGTTACAATTGAGTCTATTAAGTTGTAATTTAACTTTTCACATGTGTATGTCAAATTTCAATCATTAGATCATATGCAACTTCAAGGTTGGATGTGTCTGATCCACATAGATGTCACCCATAACATCTGGCTTTTCAATGAGTATATGCTCAATAGCTATATGTACGTTAAATTTTTGGTAGAAATAGAATGTACTCTATGACATTCTTTTATGTATTTATAATACCCAATTTTGTTTAAGGCATTTAGTCTCATTGTCCATATATCTGATACTAAGTTTTATGTAAAATTCATCTCCGTATGTATTTGAAATAAAGTAGTGTATTTGCGAAGAGGAACCACATGCTTTGATAAGCTCAAGATTTAAGCAAAAGTCAGGACACTGCTTTTGAGGGATATTTTAACTGCTATGGCCTCAGTCCAGCAGAGTGAGAACACAGTTCCAATATATCATTGATAGAAAGATTTAATTATGCCAAATTTATATGTTTCATTTTTTACTTCCTGTATAGCAGGTGAGTTTAAGATAAAATACAGTCATTACAGTCAGATGGTGGAAATAGGTCTCAGTTCCCCCCTTGGATGGATTTCTTTGCTGTGCTTTCCTCACCTGCTTTATGGCAGGTCTATCACTATATGTCTAGGTTTTTGAACCTAATACTGTTAGCAAATGACCTTTTCTCTAGGGAAAAATAAACCACGTATTTAGCTACAATATACTGGTAGATATTTGTATTTGAAGTATCCACTTATAGCAGAAAGACCACATATAGTATGTACAACCAAACTGCAGTTACCGGAAAAAATAATATAATAAATCTCACACTTTCAAAGGGCAGGAAACTTGCTCACTCTGAATCAATTATGCCTCTGAAGTGTAGAAAAGGTCAGTTGGGGTAAATGCCTAGACTGGATTTCTCTTTTTCCCTTGATTTGAGTTGGATCATCATTGACAGGGCTTTCACTTTGCTCTGAGACCAAGGATCAACTTTACATCAGTCAGCCTGTTCAAAAGATCACCACCCCTCCAATTGTCTCATATACAGAAAGACTTGGGCATTCAATAAAAGCTCAAGGGGTATTAAAGTCTTTTGAATAAGTGAGTCAGGTTTGTGTTTCATTTCCCTTTGGTCCCTTGACTGTCATCGTCTCCAGTGCTATTGTGCCATAGGTGTCTGTTTTGTCCCTGGTCATCACGCTAGGTCAATGCTGTTAGGCACATAAATCTTTATCTTGGTTTTGACTTGACTCTCTCTCTCTCACCCCTCTCTGTATATACATATATATACACATATACATACACACACATATATAAGCATATATTTAATTTTACATATTCGAAGAGCCTTTCTTCATCTAGAATGTAAATCTTTGAAGCAGTAACTTGTTTTGTTCATCACTATTATCTCTAGCTTTTAAAATAATTACTATGTACAGGTACTCAAAAGTAGTTATTGAGTGAATGAATGAGTGACTTTTGTTAATTTGGAGTGAAGATAGTTGTGATGCTATGGATGTTAGGAACGTACCTCTTTAGGCAATTACAATTTCTGTTGTGGGTTACATGTGGCAAATCTAGGAACACTTACTGCCTTTACTTGGTTTCAAAGGGATATCAAGAATGTTAAGGGGAAAGCTTTGCCCTTGAAACAGAAAACATGACTTGTGTGCCAGTGTGTGCTGATGTGTGTATATGTGTTTCTCCCAGGATGTCAAGCTTCTGAAGGACACAGCCATTGGAATGTGTGCAATGGGAAGAAGATAGGTAAAACATTCAGCCTATAGTGGTAGAAGGAAATGTTATGATTTTATTAATATTTAAATTTGTGAGTGTCACAGATGACTCTGGAAGTATTTTCAAATAAATTTATCTCACATTATAGTGGCAGAACTTATATAGAGAATCCAGTTTAAAAAATAATGAAGGTTTGGGGTAAAATCTTAGGAGATACTGAGTTTTTCAGGCTCTCATTTCATTCATTCATAACAGATAAGCGGCCAATCAGTGAACTGGTTGCAGTGATTGACATCAAACCACCAGACCGACTGTGAAGATCCAGGACATACAGTGGCTTTTTTGTGACTTGGCTTACCCAATCTAACTTCCTACAAGATTCTCTGTCCTAAACTCTGGCATTTTGAGGAGAAGACATTGAGTACCACTTACTGAGAGAGGCTGACAAAGTTCGGGTTAATTTTATTCAATAGTAAATATGAAACAGCAGATAAAACTTCCCATTTTTGAGCATTTAAAATATACATCGAACATGCTATTGATTAGATCTGTGATCTAAGTACACTTACATCCCTTGCTTTTCTATTTCTTTTTAATCCTAAACAGATGGTACAGAATTCATTATGGCCCAGCCAGAATTACAGCAAATTTTTCCTTGTCACCAGAACAACATTCTTAATTCCTTAGAGAGTGAGTTAACTTTTAAACTCTCTTAGAAAAGACTTAACTTTTAAGAAGGCAGTCGTCAAAATATGCACCTAATTTTTTCAGCATTTGCTTTTCATTCTGCCTTCCTACATACAAGGAATAAATAAACTGAAACCTCTATTATTCAGTAACTATTTATTGAGTAGATATGATGTGCTTGGCACTCTGTGAGGGCACTGATATGTAGGAAAAAGAGAAAATTCGCCCCTGAGGATACATATTTTACTGTGAGATGCAAACTTACTAGCATACACGTAAAATATATTATATCAAGAGATAGGGTAAAAATAAAAAAAGAGTTTGGAAGAGTGATGAATTCCCATTGGGGCAGGGATGAAGCAAAAGGAAGCCTGGCTGATTATTAATTTTTTCAGTATTATTTGCCAAAAATGAAAGTGTCCTGTTCCAATGTTGCTTAGTTGCTGTCTATCTCCCTAGAGCAACAGGATAGGATAACTCTTCAGGAAAAGCTGTTTAATGACTTAAAACACCCATTATTTTTATTCCCACTTAAGGAAAAATTATTTCACTAGTAGGTGACTCATTAAAAAATAAGATGTCCAAAGACATACTTGCAATGTGAAGAAGCAGCACAGTATTGAATATCGAAGTAGAAAGGGCATTTGATAAAATTCAATAACATATTTCTAATACAAAATCAGTAAAGAGAAAAGTGGGACATACTGAAGTATAAGGAAGATTGTTTAGCTACAATAGCAGCAAATACTACCCCAAATAAAAAATTATAGCTCAACTTCAATTAAAATTAGAAATTGAACCAAGATGTCAGAATCACAATTATCTGCCAAAAATTCAACACCAAAACCACAAGCAATACAATTAAAAAATGGGCAAAGGACCTGAATAGACACTTCTCCAAAGAGGACGTACAAATGGCCAACAGACATAAAAAGATGCTCAACATCGCTGATCATCAGAGAGATGCAAATTAAACCCACCGTGAGATATCATCTCACTCCTGTCAGAACATTCATCATCAATAAATCAACAAACAGCAAGTGCTGGCAATGATGAGGAGAAAAGGGAACCCTAGTGCACTCTTGGTAGGAATGCAGACTGGTGCAGCCACTGTGGAAAGCAGTATGGAGTTACCTCAAAAACTAAAAATGTAACTGCCTTATGATCCAGATATTCCACTTCTGGGACTATATCCAAAGAAACTCAAAATGCTAACTCAAAAGAATATATGCACCTATGTGTATATATGCTATGTTCATGGCAGTGTTACTTACAATAGCCAAGTTTTGGAAGCAACCCAAGTATCCATCAGTAAGTGCGTGGATAAAAGGGCTGTGGTACATTAGCACAATGGATTACTACTTGGCCATAAAAAAGAAGGAAACCTTACCCTTTGTGACAGCATGGATGAGCCTGGAGAGCATTATGCTAAGTGAAGTAAGCTAGTCAAAGAAGTTGGGGGGCTGGGTGGGGGCATGTGGAGATTGAGCAAAATAGAAAAAACAGAGAAAAAAACTCATGGACAATGATGTGGTGATTGCTGGGGGGAGTGTGGGTGGGAGGAGGTCGGGGAGGGTTAGGTGGGTTCCATGGTGATGGACAGAGACCTGACTGGGGTGGTGAACACACACTACAGTGTACAGATGATGTGTTGTGGAGTTGTGTACCTGAAACTTGTATAATTTTGTTAACCAGTGTTATAATTTTGTTAACCAATGTCTACCCAATAAACTCAATAAAAAGGAAAAATAAGAAAATAATTAAAAAATATTTTTTCTAACTCGGAACTTTATTTAACATATGTAAGAAAAGATGAGTGGCTAATGTTTGGTGGAAAGAGTATGGGAAGAGAAGAAAAGAAAAAAGTGACATGTATAAAAAAGAAAACTAGATATTAGAATATAATATAAAGCTGTATTAAAATTAATATAGTGTTGATATAGATTAATAATAGATAAATTATTCATTGGAATCCAGCACTGCTCAATAATAGATTCCAGTATGTGAGACTTTAATATATGACAATTTTGGTATTTTTCTTCCAATGGGTAATGTATTGTTTGTTTAATAAAAATTATTAACTCGGGTGAAGGTGCATATATTGGGAAGAGAGTACTGTATTAATGTACGTGTTTGGGTTTCTTTTGTAAAAGTGCAAATCCTTTTTGTATTTCTTTCAGTGGAAACAGGTACTAATGTAGGTCTTCCCTAAAAGCAAAGCGGCTTAACGTGAACTTTCTGAAAGCAGAGGATACTCTGCATTACGTCATTTTGGCCTTTGAAAGGTTTCATAGAATCCTCTACTTTTGGATAGTGGAAGACACCCGTATTCAAACACCAATTCCAATATCATTAAATAATGTATGGTGTTAAAAGCATTTACACAATACAAAAAAAAGGAACAAATAACCCAGTAGAAAAATGGGGCAGGGAAGGTAAGAGAATATAGAAAAAAAACAAATGACCAACTTAGAAAAGATTCTGTCTCTAGCCAGTTGTTTTATAAAATGCAAATGAGTGTCTCACTGAGCACCATTTTATATCAATTAACAAACATATTGATTAAAATTTAAAAAAAGAGTGCTGTTGGTAGTAAGTGCTGTGGAGAGGATGTGGAGAGGTTTGTTCTTAGATTTGACTGATGGAATTGTGAATTGTACAATCATTTGATGGTTTTATCAGGAAATATTTATTCAAATTTGAAATACATAAAGCTTTTGATCTAGTAATCTCCCACTGGAAAGCTTATTCCCATGAAGAGAAAATCACTAGTATTGAAGGTTAAAGGCACAGTGATGACTATTTCAACATTGTTTCCAATGACAAATTTTGAAAACAATGTGTTATCCATCAAATACAGAAATTTTCAAATACATTATGGTATATCCACATGAAAGCATATTAAATAGGTAATAAAAATAATTACATCTATGGTTATTTACTGGAGGAATGTTCTAAAAATATTTATGAGTGAAATTTAAGATACATAAAAATGCACATAATGTGATATTTGATACCATTTTTTATTTTTTTTATTATTATTTTTTTTAAATATATTTATTGATTATGCTATTACAGTTGTCCCATTTTCCCCCCCCACTCCACTCCATCCTGCCCACCCCCCTCCCTCCCACATTCCCCCCCCATAGTTCATGTCCGTGGGTCATACTTATAAGTTCTTTGGCTTCTACATTTCCTACACTATTTTTACCCTCCCCCTGTCTATTTTCCACCTATCATCTATGCTACTTATTCTCTGTACCTTTACCCCCCTCTCCCCCTCCCACTCCCTTATTGACAACCCTCATGTTCTAGTTGTTTGCCTAGTTTGCTCTCGTTTTTGTTTTATGTGTGGTCATTAATAACTGTGAGTTTGCTGTCATTTTTACTGTTCCTATTTTTGATCTTTTTCTTAGGTAACTCCCTTTAACATTTCATATAATAAGGGCTTGGTGATGATGAGCCTCTTCAACTTGACCTTATCTGAGAAGCACTTTATCCTCCCTTCCATTCTAAATGATAGCTTTGCTGGATACAGTAATCTTGGACGTAGGTCCTTGCGTTTAATCTTGGGTAATGTAATTATGATGTGTCTTGTTGTGTTCCTCCTTGGGTCCAGCTTCTTTGGGACTCTCTGAGCTTCCTGGACTTCCCGGAAGTCTATTTCCTTTGCCAGATCGGGGAAGTTCTCCATTATTTGTTCAAATAAGTTTTCAATTTTTTGTTCTTCCTCTTCTCCTTCTGGCACCCCTATAATTCGGATGTTGGAACGTTTCAAGGTGTCCTGGAGGTTCCTAAGCCTCTCCTCATTTTTCCAAGTTCTTGTTTCTTCATTCTTTTCTGGTTGAATGTTTGTTTCTTCCTTCTGGTCCATACCATTGATTTGAGTCCCAGTTTCCTTCTCATCACTATTGGTTCCCTGTACATTTTCCTTTGTTTCTCTTAGCATAGGCTTCATTTTTTCATCTGTTTTTCGAATAGATTCAACCAAGTCTGTGAGCATATTGATAACCAGTGCTTTGAACTGTGCATCCGATAGGTTGGCTATCTCTTCGTCGCTTAGTTGTACTTTTTCTGGAGCTTTGAAGTGTTCTGTCATTTGGGCCATTTTTTTTTTTTTTTTTTTTTTTGTCTTGGCGCGTCTGTTACTTTAAGGGGCGGAGCCTTAGGTGTTCACCGGGGCGGGGTAATGCTGGTCGCTGCGCTGTGATGCTGTACGTGGGGGCGGGGCCGAGAGGGAGCAATGGCGCCCACTTCACTCTCCTCCGGATTTCAGTTTTTCACTCCGCTACCCACAATCAAACTGGGCCCCTCTGGTGCTGGTTCCCGAGTAAGTGGGCCTGTGCACACTCTAGGCCCCTGTGGGTCTCTCCAACAACCTCTCCTGTGAGGCTGGGAGTCTCTCCTGCCGCCCCAACCCCCAGGGGCGCTTTCAATCAGAGGTTTGAGGCTTTATTTCCCCGAGCTGGAGCCCTGGGTTGGGCAGCGGTCTGCTTCTCTGCCCGCCGTTCGTCCGGTTTATCTGTGGGCGAATGTGGTGCCGCAATGTGCTATCCGCCACTCTGCCTGCCCCACTCTCCGCCACTCTGAGTCCGGCCCTCTGGGTTTATCTGTGCAAATGTGGGACCGCAGGGTCTGCTAGTGCTCGGACTGCCTGCGCCATTTGTCCTACACTCCGCCAGTCTCAGTCCCGCCACAGCCACGCGAGTCCTCTCCACCCCAGTGCCGTCTCCGCCCCTCCTACCAGTCTGGATGAATGATTATTTTCTGTTTCCTTGGTGTTGGTCCCCCTTGCTGTTCGATTCTCTGTCAGTTCTGGTTGTGCGAGGAGGCGCAGTGTGTCTACCTACGCCGCCATCTTGGTTCTCCGATACCATTTTTTATATACGATGACACTAAACCCTTTCTATGTATGCTGCCTGTGTGTGTATAGTTGATTATATATTTTGTGTTTGAGTGTGTAAGAGAAATATTCCCAGAGAATGTGTATAGTCATTCCTTGGTATCCTCTGGTGGTCGATTCCAGCACCCCCACCCCGTTCCAAACGCCACAGTACTCACTCAAGTCTCTTGTAAAATGGCGTAGTATTTGTATATAACCATGGACGTTCTCCCATATATTTCAAATCATCTCTAGATTATTTATAGTATATAATGCAATGTAAATGCTATGTAAATAGTTGTTATACCACATTGGTTAGGGAATAATGACAAGGGAAAAGCCTCTACATCTTCCATTCACATACGGCCATCATAGGCCTAACTACACTCTACTCGTCAGCAGCAATGTGATGTTTTCCTGATCTGAGGTTCGGTTAACCCTTAGATGTGCAATATAGGGGCCAACTGTAGATGTAAAGTGTACGTGTGTGTGTGTGTAAATATATATACATGATATATGTACTATATTTTATTAATGAAATAGGATCTGTGGCTTCGTGGTATTGGGAGTTTGGGTGAGTTAGTGAGCTAATATAGGATGAGGAAAGAAAAAAATGTAGCCAAGTAGAAAATGAAAAAATAGTACGATAAAATATAAAATATCAAAGATACACGATACTTCTGTGCATTTATAAAATTTAAATATGTGTATACATGTGTTGTTAAAATAAATTCTTTAAATGATTACAGCTTAGAAAACAACTAAATTATGCACTGATTTGCAATTAAATTCTCTCCATGAATAGAGTTTAATGAAACATATATTAGTAGCATATGAGGCCCATAATTTGTATAATCACTAGGGATATTTCAGTTCACAAGTTGTGGTGGAGTGTGGCCTACCCAATAAATGAAACTCATGTATGAGAGAGGCAGCCTGTTAGGTTGCTCTGCCAATGCTGGACAGTCATAGGCGTTCAGTACATGAAAACATTTTCTCAGGAACTTAATCTCTGAGCAGGGACTTTGGCATCTGATATAGGTCAAGTCACATCCTAGTTTAGCTCCTTAAAACTGCCATTGCTTTGTAAAATGAGTATCATTATGCTTAACTCGTCTGACTATTGTGATAAAATACATAACATAAAATTCCTAGCGGAGGACTTATTATAGAATAAGTGCTTATAAATACTCCTATACATAGGGTTTTACACTGTAGAGTGGTGGTACAGTGTTATATTGGTGAAAAGTACTTTGCAATGCCTGATGAAATGTATCAAGCCAAAGAAAATTGGCAGGTGCTATAGGGAATGAGCTTTAGGGTTTGGCTTTTATTGCATGGAAACCAGTGAAAGAAAGCTGTAAACCTCCCTTTCCAATGTTCTTCAATAGAAATTCACTTATCACCACAGAACACCATATTTTAGGTCTGCAATAGAATTAATCTGAGAGGTGTTTGCTCTGAAAAAATATTACAGTCATAACTAGGATGTCAGAACACTGTGAATTGGAAAACTATACATGAGTAAGTGAATTAGAGAAAAAGAACTCTTGGAATTTTTCCTTTTGGGCTCTCGTTTATATTCATATTATCCAATCCTGACATATGACACTGTGATAACATATTTTATGACAAGAAGGGGGGAGAGAGAGAGAGAGAGAGAGAGAGAGAGAGAGAGAGAGAGGCTCACTTGCAGTCTTCTTCAGACACCAGGAATGCCTATGTAACTGGCATTGACACCAGTGTCCCAGCTCATTTTTACAAGCGCTGGCAAATCTCTCAATGTCTTATTCTGTCCAGTCATGCAAGTGATAGTTTAAGAGCTCTCCATGTACCTCTTGTATTACCAATAAACTGTACATTCCTCAAGCAGGGTGAATATAAATAACATAGGAAAAGAGAACTGGACTGGAAGTGAGGAATTTCTGTTTCCTCTATCTGAAACTAACTAGCTTTTTGACCTTAAGAAGTACCTACTATATCTGAGGCTTTCTGAATATGTGTTTAGTCATTTAATCCTCATGCCTGCAGTTCAAGGGAGATATTCTCACAATTTTATAATTGTGTAAAATTATCACCATTTGATCTCAGATTAGGAAACCGAGGTTCAGATGAGCCAGGTTATTTATTCCAAGTGGCAGAGGTGGTGTCTCTACCTAAGACTGTGGGGACCACATCCCTGGATCCTTTCTCGACAAACCTGACCTCTTCTCCCCTCAGCTTAGGTTGCTCTTAAACAAAGGAGCAGGCTGAGTAAACTCTCACGTATCTTTTTTTTTTACTGTAATTCTGATTCATACCTGTATATTTTGGTTACATCAAGTTCTCTGAGAGCCTTAGAATAAGGGGTTTTGTAAAACAAGGGAATAATAAAGAACATTTTGAACATTTAAAATTTACTCCTACCTCCTAAATGATTTTTCAGAGTAGATATTTCTCTTTCATTTTTGGACAATTAGGCATTGCAACAGAATTAAAATCTCCATTAAAAGTTTTTCTTTTCCTTTTGATACATTCCATAAAGCAATTGTTCTTCAGTAAAGGAGGACACTAGAATAATGCTCCTTTGGTAAATTTTTACACTAAAATTCACATCTTAAGGTACTGTACTAAATAGTGGTCTTACAAAAGTTAAAGGAAATATAAAACTGAGAAAAATTAATAAAAAAGAAAAAATAGACTTCTTTAATGAAGAGAACAGGAAAATGGCTATTTTAGGATTAAAGCCAAAGAGCAGAATTCAGTTTCTAAACTTGATTAGATTTCTTACACAGCCAGGGGAACAGGAGCCTGAAATCTAGGCAATTACAGAATACAGAACTATTTTTTTAAGTGCCTTTTATGTAAGGAAAGGTCTGGAAGGGGCACCATCAAACTATAAAATACTTGGCTTCCATAGTAATCCATAAGAAATAGAGCTTGAATTGGGATAAGAAAAAAAAGAAAAGAAAAATGGCACTATCTTACTAGAAATACCTTATACAATAAGGGAACTTTTATAAAAGGAATAACAGAATCATAAGTTATGTGATATGCTTAATTTCTGTATTCTGCCATATACCTACAAAATAGTTACTATAAGTAGTTATATGTATCTTAAAATTTCAAAGAAAAATGCATTGCTTTATCATTCTTTTTCATTCTTCCTCTCTATTTTAGTTAAAAGTCTCCTTATGACTACTTGTAATCTTTAAAATGATAGAGTGTCGTATATTGTTCTGTATTTCTTTGTTAAACCAACATTCAGCATCCCTGTCTCCATACAGGAAAAATAAAGAATAAACTGAGCAGATTGAATAACTGAGTAAATTGAATTATCTTCGTGCTTCTCTGTATCCGAGACCCAATTCTTCATTCCTTCTATATCCAAGTCCTTTGCCATATATTTTGTAGTTCTTCTCATAAAAGAGGTGTTTATTTCTTCATTAACTTTAAGTTCAGCTGTAACGCTCTGCTTTCAATAAGATGAGGAAGAGGCGACAGTGTGCCACTTGTCTCCATAGTTCATGTGGACTTCTGTTGGTGGGATTTTACTCCTTCCCTTGCCGTGGGGAAAACCCACTGTACTGCAGGAGGAGAATGAGGAACTTGAGATGCAGGGTTACCCCAGCCAAGTCCAGCTGAGATCAACCCACACCTAGAGGACCCAAGATTAGTGAGATTTAACGTATGGTACTTTAAGTCAGTCAGCTTTGGAGTAGTTCGTTATACAGCAGTGCTTGCCAGCACATAACATTATACAGGAGATCCTTGCATATGTGAACTCCAATACACAAAATGACTGCTCACACGTATACACACACTCAGCAACTACGACATTTTCATGACCTCAGAGGTTTCTTCAACTCAGTTAATGCGCATTGGCAGGATAAACTTGAACATGAAATGAAGTCAAGTTTTATCTTAATTTCTTCTAAATAGCAGGAGTGCTTGTTATATAAAAATGAACACGTCAAACTGTTGTATACTTTCAAATGTCCTATAATTGTCTTTCTGGCCATATATCACATTTGTGATGCACTATTAGTTTTATGCTTTTTCAGTAGGATGAAGAGCGGTCTTTAATACTCACACAACTCTTACTATCGCCATTTGACAGATGAAGAAATTGAGATCCAGAGATGCTAATTAAAATTCCCGACACCGTACAACTGAGAGGCAGAATAACTGAAGTTCCAATGCAAGCAGGCTGCCTGTAGAACCCTCGCTCTAAATGATTATTGATCGCCCACAGCCTGTGATGTCATCGTTCTCTGCCTAAAACCTTGCCCAGCATATGGCATGTAGACATGGAACAGTTGTTAAAGGTTTCATTAAGCATGCTTGAGCAAAGCAAGCACATATACTATGAAGAAAGGAAAGCTAATATCATGTTGAAGACAATTACTTTGTTTGATCAATGTTTTGTTGTTGTTTGTTTTTAGTACAACTATGAAGTGGCTGCTGTGGCATGTGCTGATCATTCACAGACATGGTCCCTGCAGTCCTGGTGCATATACCTCTAGTGTTAGGGATAGAGAGAAACAAATAAACAAGAAGTGATCACTATAAAATGTGAAAGTGCTGAACAGGAAACAAACGGGATGAGCAAGAAACACTTTGTTTTCTTAGTGGTCAGAGAAGGCTCCCATTTAGGAGGCAACATTTAACGTGAGACCTGATAAGTTAGTAGGATAATGGAGATCATTCCTGGCAACATACAAGGGCCCTGAGATAGGAAGGAGCTACCTTCCCACTTTGTCTAGATCACTGCTGAAACCTTCCAGTGCTGTCCACTTTAACTCGTTGCTTCTCAATGTATTCTCTGCATATATTCTCTCAGTACATTCAGTGCATATATTCAATATTCAATATATGCACTGTAGCCACAGGGGTCTTTTTTCAAACTGTTCTCTGTTATTTTAGGAAAGAAAAAAATACTACTGAGTATGACCAAAAGGTTTGGATCATGTCTTTTCCTTAAAACTCATCTTGTTCTCTTTTACTTTCTGTCCTAGTCATTTGTCCTTCAATCCCTGAATCCTTGTCACACCTGATCTGCCTGGGTCACTCTGTTTTAGATAATTTGTGCCAAAGAATCAGTTTTTCAAGGATCCTTGTTCTGGTCCCTAGACATATAAAATTCCTGTTTGAAGACATTTAGAACACTTTTCACTGCTACTCTGTGTATTTGCTAGAGTTAACATTTTGTACAGGTGCACGCGCACGTGGGTATGTGTGTGAATATTGAATGAGTATAAATGCAATGAAGTTAGGGGCCACATCTTGCAATTTCCATTATATCCCTGGTATTTTGAACAACGCTTGACACACAATAGATATTTATTGAATAAAAGTTGTTGGAGAATTTTAGGCAGGGGAGTTACATAATACAATGTATATTTTGAAATGTTCACTTTTGCTACTTTGCGAGGAGTGGATTGGAGAGGGGCAAAAGTGAAGAGGCCATGGTTAACAGGCTGCTGTAGTAGTCTAGGTGAGAGATTATTGCAGGTGGGTACTGAAGTGGTAGCAGAGCGAATCTTAAAAAGTGCTTGGGTTTAAGGTAATTTTGCAGAAAGAATTCGCAAGATTTACTGCTATTGGCTGAGTAAGATAAAGGAATGAAGTGAATTAAGCATAATTTCTAGGTTTCTGGGAGCACAGTGGTAGTATTTATGGAGATAAGAAAAACTCAAATGGATGGAGCAATTCTGTAACTGGAGAAATTAAGATTGATATCGGCTGTGTTAAATTTAAAACTCTTTGAAATATTCAGTGGGCAATGTCAAATTGACAATTGAAATTGATTTATCTGTAGACCCACTAGAGAATACTTACTTAAATGCAGATGTATTATCAGTATTTAAATTTCATTGAAAGTCCTAAGAAAAAGCAAAGGCATGTAAGAAGAGAGTGTAGTAAAAGAGGGCTTAAGGCTAATTATTGAAGAATACCTACATTTAGAAATAAGGGATAACAGTTTCAAAAAAGACAGAGTAGGAAATATTTTCAACAAAGGATTCTGAAACATCTGGATAGCCACATTGCCAAAAAATGAATAAATAAAGGAAATTTGATATCTATTTCTCACCATATCAAAATTAATTTAAGCTGTATCATATACCAAAAGAAAAAAAGCTAGAGATCTAAGTGATATAGAACAAAATGTAAGAATGTATCTTTATATCTTTGGGTTAGGGAAATGTTTTAGCAAAATGCAAAGGATACTACACTTAAAAGGAAAAGAAACTGATAAATTGGACTTTATCAAAATTAAAAGCATTTCTTCTTCAAAAGAAACCATTAGGGAACTGAATAAGCAAATCAGACTGGAAAAAATACCTACACAATTTATATACTTGACAAAGAACTTGCAGAATATAAAAAGAACCTGTGTAACTCAATAATAAAAAGGCAAAGACCCAATTTAAAAATATTGGCCAAAAACAATACTTGACAAAAACAATTTAATGGTCAATAAGCATAAAAGAAGATTCTCGACATCATTAATTATTACGGAAAAACAGAATAAAACTAGCGTAAGAAACCAATTTGTACTCATTAGAAATGCAAATATTTGTGACTGACAACACCAAATCCTGATGAAAATATGGAATAACCAGAACCCTCATGCATTGCTGGAGTAAGTATAAAGTCATTCTATCACTTTTGAGAATTATTAGGAAGTTTCTTATAAAGTTAAATATAGTTTATGTATTAAACAGCAACTGTACTCCTAGATAGTTACATAAGAGAAAGGCAAACATATGTCTCCACAAACTTACACTCAAATGTTCACAGAAAGCTTATTGCCAATAGCCAAAAAAAAATTGAAGGTGAGATGTCCACTAACAAGATAGTTGATAAATTGTGGTGTACAATGAATTATTGAATATGGTAGGCAGAATTCTAGGATGATATCCAAGATTCCCCCCTGCAGATATAAAGGCCCTAATAGTTCCCTCCCCTCGAGTATGGGCAGAGCCTGTGAATACGATGGGGTCTCATTCCTGTGATAAGGTTGTGTTATGTGGATTGGTGAAGGGATTTTTGTAGATGCAATTAAAGTTTCCAATCAATTGATTCTGAGTTAAATGGGAGATTATCTTAGGTGGCCCTAATTTACTAAGATGAAAGCATTTCAAAGTAGGCCTGGGATTTTCCTGAAGATAGAGACAGTCTCCTGTTGTCTTTGAAGTAAGCTTTCTTATTCTGAGGTTTGTCAGAGGGCCAGGTGGCAAGGAACTGCAGGGTCCTCTAGGAACTGATAGGAACCACTGGATCACAGTCAACAAGAATGTGGGGCCTTCATTCTGACAACAAGGAGCTGAGCTCAACTTCCTTGAGTTTGGAAGAGGACTCTAACATCAGACAGGTATACAGCACAGATCACACAGGTAGATTTCAGCTTGGTGAAACTTGGAGGAGAAAACTCAGTTAAGCCATGCCCAAACTCCTTACCTATGGAGACTGTGAAATAATAAATGTATACTGTTTGATGCCATTCAGTTTGTGGTAATTTGTTATGCAGCAATAGAAAATGAGTACAGTTAGCAATAAAAAATGTGACCTACAGACAAAACAACATAGATAAATCTCAACATTAGTGAAAAAAACTAGGGATGAGATTACATACAGACCTGTCAACAACTGAATCCCCAAAACAAACCAAGCAAACAAGAAGAACAGAGACAGAATCGTGGATATGGAGAGTGTTTTGATGGTTGCCAGATAGGAGGGGGGTCGGGGAATGGGTGAAGAGGTGAGGGGATTAAGAAGTACAAATAAGTAGTTGCAGAAAAGCCATGGGGATGTACAGTATAGGAAATGGAATAGCCAAAGAGCTTATACACATAACCCATGGGTAAGAACAATGGTGTGGGGATTGCCTGAGAGGGCCGGAGTGCTGGGGGGAGAGGGACAAAGGGGGAAAAGTTGGGACAACTATAATAGTATAATCAATAAACTATAATTAAAAAAAAAGACATTTCCTATCTACAAGGTCTGTCCAGAAAGTATCCGTCCATATACTATGAAAAACAGAGACATTTATTAAAGAAGATACAAGATACAAAAAACATTGTACATAGGACAATGGTGACTCACTTCTCTTCAAAGTAGGCATTTTGGGACCTCACACAGTTCTCCCAATCAACATCAGCTGCCTCATCATATTTTCCTGAATCTCATCGGTGGTCTAAAATCACTTCCCTTTCAAAGGTGATTTTAGTTTTGGAAAAAGCCAGAAGTCACAGGGTGTCAAATCTGGGCTGTAGTGGGGCTGAGTCACCTGGGTGATTTGATGTTTTGCCAAAAATCTCTGCATAAGACTTGGTGCATGAGCAGTCAGGTCATGATGAAGCTGCCAGTCACCAGTTGCCCATAGCTGCAGCCTTCTGAATCATCCGAATAGTTTCACAGAAGAATGTTCAAGCTTAACACAAAATTTGATGCAAATTTGTTGCTCTATTTACTCAGTCATTTTGAATGTGACAACCACACAGTACACATGATCACTCAATGGCATCTCCTGCCCCCACTGACTAGTACAGTGAAGTCCTCATTGTTCACACTTGGGCATTCCAGTCTACTCTCCTTGGCTGTCAAGTTACATCAATGTTGGGAAAACCACTCTCATTATATTAACAATGGATGGACTTTTTTTGGACAGCCCTTGTATAATCTCATTTATATGAAGGAAAAGCAGATAGTTAATGATAGAAATTAGTACAGTGTTTATCTATGGGCATGGGATGATTGACTAGAAAGAAAATCAAAGTAACTTTCTAGGGTGTATAGAAATAGTTCTATGTCTTTGTCTTTGAGTTACATGGTTGTTTATATTTGTTAAAACTCATTGGACTATACATAAAAGATTTGTGCATTTGGTTCTATGTAAATTACCTCAATTTAACAAAAAGAAAAGAGTGCCTGATAGTGTTACGTGCAGCTAAGAGGATAAAATAAAGATGAAGAAGAGCTTAATGAATTTGACAATTTTCAGACAATTGATGAAATTGGGGAGAGCACATTCTGTCCAGGGTGCTGATAAAATCAGATAAGAATACCTTACAGTGGGGATAGCAAGAGCAGACCTTGTCCACTGTGTGCAGACAGCTCTTGCGAGATGTTCAGCAATCAAAGGGCAGTAGAAAATGAGGAATTCTTTTGCGGATAGTATGAAATGGAGGGAGTGTACGTATTTCAAGGTGGTAGATCCCAGAGCTTCAGAATTGATCAAATATAGAAGAAAAGTTAATCATGCAAGGTTTAGAAGGGCTATATGAATGGATGAATTCCTTGAGAAGGCCAAATCATTCTAGAACTTCAAATAAATGAAATAATTTGGAGAAGGCTTCTTTTACTACACATAGGTTTTGAATTTCATTCATGTTTTTTTTGCCTGTGTCAGTTGTGGTTCACTCTTTGCTATTTAATTGTATAAATATAACACATTATTTTTATTCATTTGCCAGTTGATGGACATATATGTTTTATCCAGTTTTGTGTTATTGTGAATAAAGTTGCTTTGAACATTCTTGTACAAATCATTTTGTAGACATATATTTTTGTTTCTCTTGGCAACATCTAGGATTAGAATTTCTAGGTTACAGGGTAGGTATAATTTTAATTTTATAAGGAAAGGAAAGATTTTTGCCAAAGTGATTGCGAAACCTATGTTCCTGCAATATATAAAAATTTCAGTTTTTCACATCCTCTCCAACATTTGGTTCACACCATCTCAAGGGGCTTGCACTTGCATTACCCTCTGTCAGGTACACTCTTCCCTCGCATATCTGTGTGGGTTGTTTACTCACATACTTTGGGTGTTTTCAAAAGTCATTTTCTCAGACCAGCCTTCCCTTCTCCTCGTATTTAACGTTTCCCTCCGAGCGTCCACCATGCCCCCTACCAGCAACCCTGTCTCCCTTACTTCTTTAAATTCCTCAGAGAATTTATGTGCTTCCCAGTTTGTCTATTCTCCACAGTGGATTGTGAACTCCATGACGTCAGGGAATTGTCTCTGTTTTCCATATGTGTCTGTTTAAAAAGGAGGAGTATTCGGAAGTTGTTGGGTGGGCTGTTTTCTAATCTAGAGTGTGACTCCTGTATTTCTTGTCTCTGTAAACATTCCTAGCTCACAGTAAACTCTTAATATACGACGTCATATATTCATGTATCTGTTGAACAAGTGAATGCTTGAAAATACTTGTGGAGTGGGTAGAAACACAGCAAGACTCTCCCTATTTGAAAAAGTGTACTTTAATTTGTAGTCAAATGCCATCTAGGGACATATTTGAAACACTTGGGTTATTCTGATCACCTAATTGTCCAATTAAAATGTCACTCTTTGCCTTTGCTTGAAACTATTAAAGGGACAGCTGAGGTGATAGTAATTTATCAAGAATGATGGCATATGCCTCAGTGCCTAGAAATGAAGCAATATCTTTGTCAAAGACAACAACTAAAGCTTTTGAGAGAAGGATTAGATTTTTTTCCAAGCTAATTTTTTAACATGTCTTAGAATGTCTGGAAGACTTTGATGGTAAAAATTAAAAAGTTTGTGAAATGTTTGCAGCCCTTACCTAATTATGTGTTGTGTATCACTCATACAGAGGGAACACATATGGTAGCTTAATTGTATATTGTTTCTTGAAATTGTTTTAAGATCCACTTATCTTCCCAGAATTCTTTGCCTTGCTAATGGCATTCTCATCAGATTATACTGAGAAAAGTTTCAGAATTGGTACAGCTGTTCAGTGAAACGCTGTTAAACATTTCCTTCTATCTTTTTCTCACTGAGTGGTTTTTATCTTTTGAGTAGATTATAACTTTGACTCTTTTTCATCAGAATAAATCCCAAAGTTCTCAAGGTAGCCTCCATAGGGATATATCATATTTGTTGGGTTTTCTTTAAAGAGTGTTTGCATTATTGAATATAGAAGTTCATCTATTAACAAAGCAGCTAGGTTCTAAAAGGCAGTTTGCAAGTACACTTATTTTTAAGTCCACAGGTCGTTCGAGGCAGGGAAGATGGGGGTGGGGGGTGGAGCTTGCAGTCCACAGAAATACACTACTGACAGTTAGGAAGTTTGGTGTCACTTTAAAGCTTTAAAAATAGATTTTTAAATATATAAACATATTCTTCTCTTACTTTATGATGTAACAGCAGTGACATTTAAAAATCATCATTAATGTGATTTTCTTATTTGACTTTGTGAACTTATAACCTTGGGCCTTTTCTGCCTGGGACATCCATTACTTTTGGAGAAAATGAGGACATAAAATGAAGAAACATTACTTATTTTAGAAAGACTGTATAAAATATAGTGGTGTTAAAATATAAATATTTTTATCATTGTCTTTGGATAAAATTTCCAAATTCTTTCCCTTTTTCTCTTTTATTTTTAGGATACATAGGACCAAGTAATAAAAGCCCATCTTACAGGTTAAGCCGTATCGCAGACAATATACCCATTTGCCTAAGATATCAAGGTCATCTCTCTTGTAGAAGGAAATAATGACTTGAGGGAATTAAAAGGGAAAGCCAATTACCATTGCTAAGAATCACAGGCAGATGGACGGAGAGGAAAGCAGGAGATGACACAGGTGTCCTTTGCTTATCCTTAGGAAATATTTCTAGTTAAAAAAAATAGGTCTAAGGTCTGTGAGAAGACGGGCATGTCATGTACTATGCATAGGAATTGGATAGGATTTCAGCACCATTTAATATAAATAAATCTAAAGAAAGGATACATTCCTTTCTTTAAACAATACATTCCAAAAGGAGCCAACTTATGTGTGGGGAGAGGTGGGTGCTGGTGAGTTCATTTATGGGAGTGTCGTTAGCTTACCGCAAGGCTAGTGAGCACATTTTAAGTTTATGTGAGCAAATTCAGTTTTCTAAAATACAGTTTACAGGTTTGTGGCTGCACATGCCTGCAGTTAAGATTACATGTTAGAAGATTTAATAATATCTTGATATTAAACTGCTACGTGACTTGAGGGGACTTTTGCCCTTTTCTTTTTGAATGAAAGCATATATAAAGAACTATAATCACAATAAAAAGAAATGGAGCATGCTTAGCGTTAATTTAAAATGAAGTCGTCCTTCAGCAGTACCCTTTGTTCTTTGTGCTTCTGGGATCGCCACATTGTTTCTACTGTGAAACTGCTGTAACTGTCACAGCAGTAACATAGAGTAGGATATATATATATATATATATATATATATATATATATATATACACATATATTTAATTATCTTATTGTTGTTCAATTACAGTTGTCTGCATTTTCTCCCCACCCCTCCCCTCACCCCATCCAAACCCACCTCCCTCCCTTGCTTCCACCCTCCCCCTTGGTTTTGTCCATGTGTCCTTTATAGTAGTTCCTGAAAACTCTTCCCCCCATTGTCCCCTCCCCCCTCCCCTCTGGCTATTGTTAGATTGTTCTTAACTTCAGTGACTCTGGTTATAATTTTGTTTGCTTTTTTCTTTTGTTAGATTAGGATATAGTATCTTTGGTTCCAGTCCCCTGCCAGCTCCCGAGAATAAGGTATGGAAGCGGGTAATGTTCTCATTTGGGGGAGAGGGGTGGTGGAGGCAGAGGGAGGTTAGGATGTGAGGACTGAGTCAGGCAACTCTATCTGGTCAAAGAGGGATCTCCAGTCCTGTCCAGGTTTAATTTCCTTGACAGGGATAATGAGTTGGGTGTGGTTTGCCAGATTTAGCATTAACACACAGGATGACCTGTTAAATATGAATTTCACATAAACAACAAATAATTACTTATTATAGATATATCCATGCAATATTTGGAACATACTTATAACAAAAATGTGTTCATCATTTATCTGAAATTTAGATTTAACTGGGCATCCTGTATTTTATCTGGAAACCCTAATTGGATGCTCACTGGCCAGAAGTTTCCTAGGACTATTATCCCTGACCTGCATGTTATAACTAGCCATGAGGCCTGCTCCAACAGGCTGGCTCACTGTGAGACTGAGTGTGGAGCAGGCCGCCCACAGCCAGGTGATCTGGTGGTCATGAAGCAGATGATCTGACCAGCAGAGCCGGCCACCTCCTACCTGTGGACCACCCTCAGTAGCATCTGGCACGTGATATGCCCTTGGCTGCCATCTAAAGAGCCAGAGCAACCAGAGCCTGTGATGGTGAAAAGGATTCCAATCTGCTCCACAAAGAGCTCTTGATTCTTCTCCCAACCACCTCCCCAAAGCTGCACCTCTGAGGGATCTGAAAGTGGATTGCTCTGGCGCTTCAAAGGTGTGTTAACCTGGATGCACAAGAACAATTGCCAGGGCTTGCTTAAAGCAAAGACAGACCTTTGGCTTAGAATTTATATGCCCAGGGTATGACTACGCACCATGAACTGCCCAGTTAAAAATTTATGTTCAGGTTACCCTGTGAGGCTACTTTCTGTCACTGGAATTGTCAATTTTATTACACAACCCCTTTCTTTTATCCACAATTTATTACTTTATATTTTTATGAGATGAAACTTCATTACTTTTAATTCTATTCTTATACTTTTCTTCTATATGAATGCTATATTCCTTTGTAAAGATTTTCTCGAGATCCTCATTTGTATTGTTGGGAGCACTCAAACTCTTTAAAGTTTTGAATTTTCTTATTTAATTATTTATTCATTGAACACACTGTTATAGGTACCTTCTATTTGTTTGGCACTAGATGAATGAAGGTAACATATATGGCCTCATGTTATAGTGGGCGGAGTCACAAAAACACAAATAATCAGAAGAATACATAAGTGACTTCTATTTGCAATGTGAGTTATGACAAAAAGCACACAGTACAGAGACAGTTACCCTGTGAATAGTCAGGGAAGGTGTCTTTATGAAAGGAGATTGAAACTGACACATGATATATGCAAAGTGTAGGAGAAAGAGCATTAGCGAAAGAGAGACAGTTCATACAATGGTCCTAAGGCTATACAAGAACATAGACCTGAAAGAGTGCCATAGCGACAGCATAATGAGCAAGAGAAGCGTTCATACAAGATGAGCTAGGAGAGAGAAGGCAGCACGCGGAGTGAGGGCTGCAGCTATTAATATTGTAATCATCTCTGGAAACTATTTGTAATTTGCCTGAGAAATATTTAAAATCACCTCTTGTTTATTAAAAACAGATAGTCATGTCCTTTTCCACTCCAAAATAATTTTAATTGATTATTTAAGATTTAAAGCCAACAGGATAATCAGAGGGACACCACTGAAAGAGGCAATGCTTTACTCAGGTTATATTCTAAACACACATTCAGAGCTTTCTTTGTAACTTGTACGTAAAAGAGTATGGCTAATCGAGAGTCAGGGTTGAGCCAGGATCTGACTGGAGCTTTCCACCAGGTGATGGCTCTTGCCTAAAGGAAGTTATCATAGGACGTGACCTTACACAGACAATTTCTTTTGTGCCAGGGAGCTAGATTTTGAGAACTATATAGAAAATTAGAAAACTAATTTTTGAAAATCCAAGCTGACCAATTATTATACAAATAGTTAGGAATATTTCATTCAAAAGTGTTTTTCCTGAACGGAATCACGCTACTTTGGTTTACTCTTCCTGCTGTGGCGTTGACCAGTGAGTTATATAATGATAAACCTGAACCAGAATTGCAGGGCTCTGTATCTATCAAAAAATACAGACCCAAGGATTGAAACTGAGTGACAACACTCCTCCTATAATTTATTATGGGTGCTATTTAAGTCACTTCTACTTTATTGGTTACTGTGTTTTCTACTTCTCATGTTCTTATTCATCATATCAACTCTGAAAGATAGGAATTGATATTTTCATTTTTTATGTGAGGAAACCGAGGTTCAGAGAGGTGGCATTATTTTCTCAAAGTCACAGTACTGTAAGTGGCAGAGCCAAGATTCATACTGCATCTGTTTTTTATGCCAAGAAATGTAGTAGTGTTTCTATTACACCATCTCCTTTGAAGGAAATTGCTGTAATATCATGCTTCCTAACCAAGGACTCTACTAACCCATATGGCATCATTTTTATGCAAATTCAAAAGAGCACCTCGTGAATGCACTGTGGGAAGCTTGGTGCCAAAGGTGTGTATCTTGGCAAACAGCACAAGCTGAACTTGAGTCCCCATTCACTCTCTCAGCCAGGACTCTAGAGCTGTGAACAAATGTGAGGACCTTGAACATTATGGAAAGTACATCATAGAAACAAATGATTTCAATTAAAACCTCTACTTGATATTTGAAATCAATTAATAAGTTAAACTGCAATAAAGCAAAAATATGTCCTTAGTTTTTCAGATAATTTGATTATTCTGGATCTAAAATTTTATCCCCAGGTAAAATTTGGAGTACAGATTTCCATTATGTCCAGACAACTTGTACATGACCTTGTTAGTTGTGTGCCTGCCTGCACTTCATAATCATATTCAACCCATTTTTCAGCACTTTTTCAATTATTAAAACTAAGTACAAATGCCCAATTAAGTTTTATTTTATAATATATCTTTGTTAATTAGAAAGTTAACTATGGAAAATTTAGACATTGATAGAATAACATAAGCCTTAGGCAACTGTAATGAACAGGAATCAGACATTATTGGCTTCATTATCTATTGCAACCATTTTTTCCCTAGATCCTTTTTATAGAGAGATGTGGAGTGGGTACGAGGAGTCTAATGCAGACAGATGAGGTTCAAATGTCATTTTAAAATGAGATCTAGGTGTGTGACTTCGGAGACTAGTTCATATATGTTGTACAACTTCCATCTGCCTTTCTGCCTCATGAGACATTCACTCTCAGAATTCAGCTGCCATGCTGTGTGGAAGTCCTAGTCACATCAAGAAACCACAGGTATGTGTTCTGGCTGAGAACTCCTAGTGAGATCCTAACTCATAGCTTTCAGACGCTTAACTGAGGTCGCCTTTGAGATGTCTTCAGGCCCAGGTACTATCAGTTGCAACTGCATAAAAGATCCCATAAGTCAACTGCTTAGCTGAGTTCAGTAACTCCAGAAAGATTAGAGATCGATAAGAATCATAAAAAGTTGTTATTGTTTTTGCAAGTAATTTGTTAAGTAACACTAGATAACCAAATATGTGTTATTCTTTCTACCTGAAAGAATAACACATATATAACATATTCTTTCAAGTAGAAAGAATAACACATATACACATAAACATCACAGAACAGTTACACAGTATTTATAAGAACCAAAAGCTGTTAGAGACAGGTAGATCATTGTATCTGGAAAAACCTTTGTGGAGAAAGTGGAATATTAGCTGGATGTTGAAAGAAGGGTAAGCATAAAGTCCATTCAACAAGATGTGTATCAATTAATAAGAACAAGTAGTATGGTATAGAAGGTGCATTAACATTCTGCCAAGTGGAAAAATAGCAATTTAATGACTTGTTTTGGAGAAGGTAATTTAAAGAATTATTAATAAAGAAGTTAGTAAGCAACTCTAACATTAAGTCATTCTGTATGTAGAGTCATAATTCTTACTTTAAATCATATTAGAGCATGTTGACCTTATGCCAGGAAAAAAAGGAATTGCTCTTGGACCAGGTAGAGGGCCAAATGGTTGATCTCTATAATGGAAAATAAAAATACATTGAATCACTGCATTTGTAAATCAGAGAAGTTATATAATTAATTTGAATTAACAAATATAACTGTCATTTTCTTATTTTAAAAGAGAATTGGATGATAATGAATTTTAGGTTGATACATAAGAAGATAGCCTTTGCGATTTTGCTTATTTTACATTTTGGCAATGAAAGGTTGGCCAAACCATATTCGGTCAAGACCATTGTGTGTGATTTTGGCACTGACGTTACTGTCACCACTTCACTTTAAACTTCTAAGACCTCTTGGCTAGCAGAAGAGATGACTACGTTGTATGATGTTTTCTGCACCCAAACAAAGTATGTCTTTGAATAGGAGAATTGTCCAGTAGTGTTATTACTTCTTACAATTGTTGAATATTGGTCACTGAAGCAGAATCTATCATTTTATCTTCCTCTAGTGGAGAATTAGAACTGGTCTTCCCATCGTGGCAGCTAAGATCACTGTTTATCAGGTATCACTGCCTCCTTCTTTTGGAAGAAGTGTGTAACTGTCCACCTCACACTCAGAATTTGGCCCTGTGATTCGATGTGACAGTGCGCTATTTCTGAGCTGAGACTTTGGGAAGCATGGCAGCGGGAAGAGCTCACCTAGGTATAGATTGCTCCTTTAGGTTGGACCCTAGAACAACGGCATGTGAAGCTGACCTGAACCCAACCCAAAGTGACAATGTCATCCAGCCAAGCCAAGCCCAGACCAAATCAATCCAATGTCAACTAACAAGCAGACATATTAGTGTGATATAGATGTCTGATATCATAAACCACTGAGATATTAGGGTTTCTGTTAAACTGTGTTATCATAGCAAAATCTAGTATATTTGTCTATAAAAATTAAGGACAATATTATTTCTTGACATTTTCACAGATTCCTGAGACTGTAAGAATTATATTTACCAAAGGAAAATATTATCAATTTGTTCTAATATAGTTGGTATTTTCCAAATGCATAAATAATCACAGAAAGTTTTCTAAAATAAATATTTTCCCAGATTTTATTTTGCTGATAGAATTCTCCAACCACTATGACCTACAAGTGAAATTTCTTTTTAAAAATTTTTAAAAGATTTATTTTACTTTATTTATTTACTTTCAGATAGAGGGGAGGGAGGGAGAAAGAAAGGGGAAGAAACATCAATGTGCGAGAGATTGAGTTGCCTCTTACACGTCCCCAACTGGGGACCTGGCCTGTAACCCAGGCCTGTTTGATTACCTGACTGGGAATCAAACTGGTGATCCCTCAGTTTGCAGGTTGGCATTCCATTTAGATACACCAGCCAGGGTGAAATTTCTTTATATGTAACTTATCTTTATCTGGATAAGTTTGGAGTATACTAACATCTCCTTAAAGAATAAAACACAGTGAGCATCCTGCAAACAATTTTTATGAAACCATTTTTTAGATATGGTTGTTTTGGGGTGAGTACATTGTATTCTATTCCAATTAAATGTTGATAATGGAAATGATTGATAGGTACATAAAGTGTACCATGTATGATTGGTAATTGTAAGATTTGTTCAACTAATATAATAACTAAAAAAACCTCTAGTAAAGGTAACATAAATTCAAAAAAATAAACCTTGTGTACCAATATTAGTTCTTTGGGGAATATATAGACAAAATACCCTCCTTATAAGTCTAAACTATATTTTCTGAATTTAAGATGTCACCTTTTTATTCTAATGAGTAAATTTTCTCAGTTGCCATTTTGTCTTCAATTGTGAATAGTATAACCTCTTTTGTAGTCTTCATCTGTCATGTTACTCTATTTTGATAGATTCTTTGATTTTCATGGAGTTTTTCATCTTTACAAATACTAAGTATTGTTTAGTTATCTTTGAGCGTCCCTGACCATTTCAGGCAACCTGAAAATATTCTTTTCATTTTCACCAAGATATGAAAACTTATCTAAAGTCATCCAGCTATGCGATTTGGTTTATCCTTAGTAATAATGTTGACAATCTTAGATACATGAGGTCTGTCCAGAAAAAGTCCAGCCATTGTTAATATAATGAGAACAGTTTGCACAACATCGATATAACCTGGCAGCCAAGGAGAGTGGACTGGTATGTGCATGCATGAACGATGACAATTTCACAGTACTAGTCGGTAGGGACAGTAGACACTGTTGAGTGAGCATGTGTACTGTATGGTCGTCACATTCAAAATGACTGAGCGAGTAGAGCAAAGAATCTGCATCAAATTTTGCAGTAACCTTGTACATTCCCCCATGGAAACTATTTGGATAATTCAGAAGGCCACAGCTATGGGCAACTGGTGATTGGCAGCTTCATCACAACAATGAGCCCACTCATGTGTCAAAACTTATGCAGAGTTTTTTTGGTGAAACATCAAATTACCCAGGTGACTCATCCTCCTTCCAGCCCAGATTTGGTGCCCTGTGACTTCTGGCTTTTTCCAAAATTAAAATCACCTTTGAAAGGGGAGAGATTTCGGACTGTCAGTGAGATTCAGGCAAAAATGATGTGGCAGCTGATGTTAATTGGGAGAACTGCGTGAGGTCCCAAAATGCCTACTTTGAAGGGGACTGAGGCATCATTGTCCTATGTACATAGTTTCTTGTACCTTCTTAATAAATGTCTCTATTTTTCATAGTACATGGCTGGATATCTTCTGGACAGACCTCATATGGTCACCAAATAAAGCACAGATTATAACTGAAAATTTTACATGGAAGCAAATGCTGTGTTCACAAACATGGTGATGCGGACATGCAGCACCAGTGAAACATACTGCAAATTGTGTTCTGCAGGCAGGTTCCCAATGGGGAATTACTGTCATCAGTGTACTATGTAAATTAAAGCCCAGATTTGAATAAGAAAACATTTTAATATTCCAATCAGAGGCCAGTGGAACTGCAACTTTATTATAAGTAAGAATTATATAATATTCATCCAATAAGAAACTGAGAGTGAAATGTGATATTGTAAATAATTATGCCAGTAAAATAGATGTGTAATAAAATTATAAAAATGAAATTGTCCTATGTATATTATTTTTAATGTATTTTGTCACCTAATAGTATATTGGAAACATTTTATTTCAATGGAAATACTTCCATTTTTAATTACTGCCTAGTATTCTTTTATTGGCTATTTCAGAGGGTTGCTTTGATTTTTTTTGGATTATAAAGACTAGCCTGCAATGTTACTTCTTATATTTTCTTATAGTCCAATGCTTGCATTCAAGTAATACACATGTAGACCTAGATGAGCAATTACATGTATACCTTGTTTGCAAATTCACATTTAAAGGTTTTTGTTTTTGGTTTTTTAGCACACTTCCCTACCGGCTCCCCAGAGAAGGACAGCCAGCCCATTTAAACTCCCTACCTGGAAGTGTCAAAGAGTATTTACTCATTTTCCTCACTGACTTTATTTAAGAAAAAGATTTATTATATTTTTGAGATTCATCAAATATGTGCTTATCGGACACCACGGGCTCATCATTAGCCACAACATTTGGCTGAAGTTCAGTGTGAAATCAAGTATCATTCACTCATAGAAGGAACTCAAAACACTTGACAAAAATTTGTGCAGAAAGTAATTATACTTTTACAACTGTATTACCAAAAATTTTGCAGTCAATTTAAAAGATTTCCCATCTTCGCAAGAACAGTAAGAGCTCAGCATGTTGTGCTATTAAATCGCCTGTACTATACTTCTGCTATAACACAATGATGGCCCCTTTCCCCTAATATCAGTGGAGTGAAGGATTTTTCTTTGGAATATCATCTTTCCTAATAATTACTTCTATTTCTCCTACTATCTATATTATTTATTTAGTCTTATTAAATATTATTTATCACAAAACAAGTTATATAAATTTAGGATTTTAATATATATAATAATTCTTATATAATTTTTATTTTGAAAGGCTGACAACCTAAATGAGATTTATTATTTTAGTATAAAATAAGGTTCTTTCAAATTATTTTTTAATGATGGGAGATTTTTCAGGGAAATGAATTTCGATAAAATGTTATTCTATCCCTATTATTCTGCCTTATATTTTATACATTTTATAATAATTTTTCCATAATTTTTATATTTATTGGCTCAAAATTTATATAACATTCTTTCAAATGTTATCTAGTTAACACATTCTCTCAAAAATGTATATGATATGTTAATTCATTTTTGTAACAATTAAGTTAATAATAATTGTTTTAGTATATGTAATTTGCAGCTTTCAAACCATAGTTGTTGGCAGAATTTTACCTAAGCAATAATACATATAAGTTTATACTTCAAATTACATGTCAAATATCAACAAATAAAATAAATAAGAACTTCTCTATTAAATGATAAGCAGAAGCTTACCTATATTTGAAATAGAATATTCCGAATGTTAATTCTAATTCTGAATGGTACTCCTTGATTGTATTGCAGATATTGTTAGAGCTGATGCTCTTTTTTAGTATGCCATCTTACTTATTCAAGATTCAATACACGAATCTATCCTTTAGGGGTGTGAATGTTATAATCCTCTGGCATGGATAGAGCATTGCCAGTTACTTACTAAATTTGAGTGGGAATAAAGCATGAGGGACCTGAGACTACATCTTTAATTGATTATGGACATTGATTATGGAGGAGGAGGTGGTGAAGGAGGGTGGGGATGACCCCTAGGCCTGGAATTCATCAGAGTCTTTGTGGGGTTAAGTAAGTGACATTAGAGCTGCCCATTTCTTAAAGGAAAAGTAAATGCAGAGAAAGGGGAAAGATGGGAGGAAGATGTCTGTAAAAGTTAAAAATGAACAATCGGAATTATATAAGCTATGAATGAGGAAAGCTAGTATAAGTTTTACACAGATATTTACTGGTAGATAGGGTTAGAGAGAAGGGTTAAAGCCAGGTTGTAAATCTTCTCAATGTTTTGAATTTTATCCTGAACAGAAGAGATGGGCCTTGGAAAGGGTTTTAGAACAACAAGAGGTGACTATATATATAAAAAAAATATATATAATATATATAATATATAAATATATATATTTGCCTTAATATATAAAACATTTATGACATATGGTATATGCATGCATATGTAAATGAATTTGTATGAATAAATGTATACATATATATTTACTTTAATACAAATATATCTTATAAAAGATTACCCTCAAATGAGAAAAAGGATAGGGGCCTCAGGACACATACACAGCTTTTCCTGAGGAAAATGCAAGGCTGTGTTGAACAATCGTAGTACAGCTTTCTAGAAACAGGGCACAAGAATCTATTAGAAATTTGTTTCCTCTATTAAATGTTTCACCTCATATTATTTAACAGAAATGTTGCAAACATAGTGAATAGAATTCCCATCTGTTCTTTGCCCAGCTTTCCCTAATGTTAACATGTAAAAAACCAATGTAAAACTATCATGAGAAAACTAACTTTGGTACAACACTATTAAATAATCTACGGATCTTATTTGAATTTTCCCATATTTCCCATGATTGCTCTTCTTCTGGTGCATGGTCGAGTCCTGGATAGGACTGGTTGCCATGCTTTCTTACTTTCCTTTCATCTGGAACAGCTCCTCACTTCCTCAGTCTGTCTCTCAGGACTTTGACACTTTGGAAGACTCCTGGCCAGTTCATTTGTAGAATGCCCAGCATTTGAGGTCTGTGCAATATTTTCTCATTACTTGGTTGATTATATGCATTTTTGGCAGGAATACTGCAGGAATTCTATGCCCTAGTCGGTGCGTCATATCAGGAAGCGCATGAGGTCAGTACGTCGTATTGCTGGTAATGCTAACTGCGATCACATGGCTAACGTGGACTCAGCCAGTTTTCTTCCCTGTAAAAGTTCTGATTTTCCTTTTTGTAATTAACAATTCTTTTATGAGAAGATACCTTAAGACTATCCAAATATCCTGTTTCATCGAAGTCTTACCCACTAATTTTAGCATCCACACACTGTTCTTGCTGCCGCAGCTAGCACTGTGTTTTTTGTCTAATGTTAAATGTCTGTTTTGTTTTGGCCTCCTACATTTGTTAATTGCAATTTTCTGATAAATGAAGAACCATTTCTTCTCCTGCATGTATGCAACTACTGATTTATTCACTCTGCATATATTTGTATGGATATGTATACTTGTTTTATTCCATTTTTTTATAATCCAACATTGTTATTACTTATTTTGTTGCTAAACATGTGCCAGCTTTAGCACTTGGCAGCTTTTTTGAGTTGGATCTTGTGTTCTTTTGATATGCTCTCATTTGTTTGCACATGTTCTTACTTACTGGCAACTCAAGATACTCCAGGACTATGTTGTTCATTTCTGTGCCCCAGCTCTGACATCAGCCATTTTCCAGGGAGACCTAGTTCCTTTTATTGGAGAATAGTATTGAGACGCTAAGATCTTGGCTAAGCAGCCGTTTCAGAGATTTTATTGCTGAGAGTTCAAGTCAGAGACATATGGTACTTCATGTGAGTCATCTTTAGAGTAATACTTTCCAGAATGAAAATCTCAGAAGCTTTGCAGAAGCACTGAGTGTGTGAAGGTGGCTCAGGCTGAAAATTGTGCAGCAGCAAAACTTTGGTAGAAAAAGGTGGTAGAAATTGTTAAAGGAATTATTTAATTTGTAGAAGGAAAAATAATGTTCACTGAACCTTTGTTGCATCAGAGGATAGGACATGAAGTAAAACCTAAAGGAAGGCACATTCTTACATTAGAAATTAATTAAGTTGCTGCGTTAAAGTAAGGGACTCCACTGGCTACTAAAAGTGTAAGGTGGGGGAGGGAGGTGGGACTGGCTGGGGTGGGGTGGAGGGATGGGGAGAAAATGCAGACAATTGTAACTGAATTAAAAAAAAAGGCACACAACTGTAATTGAATAACAATAAAAAATTAAAAATATATAAAATTAATTAATTTTAAAAAACCCCAAGGGGGAGGGTGGAAGAAAGGGAGGGAGGTGGGTTTGGCTGGGGTGGGCAGAGGCATGGGGAGAAAATGCAGACAACTGTAATTGAACAAAAATAAAGTAGTTTTTAAAAATGTTAAAAAAAAGTGTAGGGTTCTCATCCTTTCAGTCAGAAAATAGAGAATTGGACATTATTGCAAATATGATGCTAGTATCAAAGTTTTTTTTGAAGATTTTATTTATTTATTTTTAGAGAGAGGGGAAGGGAGGGCAAAAGAGAGGGAGAGAAACTTCTGTGTGAGAAAGAAACATTATCACTTATGCCCTGGGGACTGAACCTGCAACCCAGGAATGTGCCCTGACCAGCGGACGGTGCCCAACCAACTGAGCCACCCTGGTCAGGGAAGTACCAAAGGTTCCTAACATCTGGGCTCCTAACACTATAATTCTAGCTGATGAACTTAAAATGATGAATGTTATACATTTTTATACCAACAGGAGAAAAAATTGTATCTCAGTGTGAAAGTGTATTCATAGATCATGATTCTTTGACTTAATGACCTCATTATGAGTAACATTAAGCAAACTATAGATAGTAATATTTTAGACATTCTTCAGTAATTATAACTCAGAGAAAGTAAAATCTTTGGATAACTACAATATTTAGAGCTTTACAAGGGATTGCAAGGGATTTTTCCCCCAGTTTCTGTTTCTAATATTTCACTGTTAGTGTACAAATATGCCTTCAATTTCTAAATATTGACTTTGTATCCAGCTATTTTGCCAAACTTATTTATTAGGTTGAATAGTTTTGTGGTAGAGATTTGGGGGTTTTCTATGTACGCTATCATGTCATTTGCAAACAATGACGGTTTTACTTCCTCCTTTCCTATTTGGATGCCTTTTATTTCTTTTTCTTTTTTTTTCTTCCGGTCGCTGTGGCTAGAACTTCCAATACTATGTTGAATAAAAGTGGTGAAGGCAGACACTCTTGTCTTGTTCCTGATCTTAGAGGGAAAGCTTTTAGGGTTTGCCTGTTGAGTATAATGTTGATATAAGTTTCTCATATGAGGCCTTTATTATGTAGAGGCATGCCCCTCTATTCCCACTTTGCTGAATACTTTTTATCAAATGGGTGGTGGATTTTATCAAATGCCTTTTCAGCATCTGTTGATATGATCATGTGTTTTTGTCTTTCATTATGTTTATGTGGTGTATTACATGTATTGACTTGTGAATATCGTGCCATCTTGGCATCCCTGGGATGAGTCCCACTTGATCATGGTGTGTGACCTTTTAACGCATTGCTGGATCCAGATTGCCAACAGTTTGTTGAGGATTTTAGCATCTATATTCATCAGCAATATTGGCCTGTAGTTTTCTTTCTTTGTTTTGTCTTTACCCGGTTTTGGATTTAGTATAATACTAGCCTCATAAAAAGAGTTTGGGAGTCTTCTTGAATTTTTTGGAATAGTTTGAGAAAGATAGGAGTTAGCTCTTTCCTAAATGTTTGGTAAAATTCACCTGTGAAGCCATCCGGTGCAGGGCTTTGTGTGAGGGAGTTTTTTATACTCCATCAGTTTCACTAGTTGTTATCTTTCTGCTCAAGTTTTCTGCCTCTTCTTGATTCAGTTTTGGAAAATTGTATGTTTCTAGAAATTTGTCCATTTCATTCAGGTTGTCCATTTTCTTGGCATATATTTGCTCATAGTAGTTTCTTACAATCCTTTGTATTTCTGTGGTACTGGTTGTAACTTCTCTGCTTTTGTTTCTGATTTTATTTAGTTGCATCCTCTCTCTTTGTTTCTTGATGAATCTGGTTAAAGGCTTGTCAATTTTATATATTTTTTCAAAGAACCAGCTCCTGGATTTATTGATCCTTCGAATTTTTTTTTAGTCTCTATGTCATTTAATTCTGCTCTGCTCTTTATTATTTCCTTCCTTCTACTTGCTCTGGGCTTTGTTTGTTGTTGCTCCTCTAGTTCTTGTAGATGTAGGGTTAGATTGTTTGTTAGAGATTTTTCTATCTTTCTTAGGTAGGCCTCTATTGCAATAACTTTCCTTTCAGTACTGCCTTCATTGTGTCCCATAGGTTTTTGGCTGTTGTGTGTTCATTTTCATTTGTTTCCAGAAACTTTTCGACTTCTTCCTTGATCTCATTTTTAACCCATTCATTGTTTAATAGCATGCTGTTCAGTCTCCATGTATTTGAGTGCTTTTGAGTTTTTTCCCTTGAGGTTGGTTTCTAGTTTCAAGCCATTTTGATCCAAGGTGATGCATGATATGATTTCAATTTTCTTGAATTTGTTGAGTTTTGTTTTGTGTCATCCCATGTTATCTATTTTTGATATATTCCATGTGCATTTGAAAAGAATGTATATTTTGCTTCTTTGGGATGAAAGCTTCCGTATATATCAATTAAGGCCATTTATCTAGAATGTTGTTCAATGCCACAATATCCTTGTTGATTCTTTGCTTGGAAGATCTATCATTTGTTGACAATGGGTGTTATAATCCTCTATGATGAGTGTGTTGCTGTTGATATCTTTCCTGAAGTCCTCCAATATCTTCCTTATATATTTAGATGTTCCTGTGTTAGGTGTGTTTGTTTACAATGGTTATATCTTCTTGATGGACTACTCCCTTAAGTATTATGTAGTGATCTACTTTGTCTCTTTTTATGGCTTTTGTTTTTAAGTCTATTTTGTCTGATATAAGTATTGTATTGCTACCCCAGCTTTTTTTCTTATGTCTGTTTGCTTTTAATATTTTTTCCATCACTTCAGTTTCAGTCTGTATAGATCTTTTTTTTCTGAGGTGGGTCTCTTGCAGACAACATATATGTAGGTCATGTCTTCTTATCCATTCAGCTACCCTGTGTCTTTTGATTGGAGAATATAATCCATTTACATTTAAGGTTATTATTGATAGGTACTTATTCATTGCCATTTTTTCCCTTTGCGCCCATGTTCCTCTCTCTCTTTTTATTTTATTATCTTAAAGCAGTCCCTTTAGCATCTCATATATTGCTGGTTTGGTGGAAATGTATTATTTTTAGCTTTTTTTTTTTGTCTGGGAAGCTCCTTATTTGGCCTTCCATTTTAATTGAGAGCCTTGGTGTATAGAGTAGTCTTGGTTGCAGGCCTTTGCTTTTCGTTACTTGGAATACTTCTTGCCATTCCCTTCTAGCTTGTAGTGGTTCTGTTGAGAAATCAGCTAGTAGCCTTATTGGAGCTGCCTTGTATGTTACTAGCTGTTTCTCCTTTGCTCCATTTAATATTCTCTCTTTGTCTTTTTATTTTGCCATTTTAATTACAATGTGTCTTGGAGTTGACCTCTTAGGGTTCATCTTGACTGGGATCCTTTGTGCTTCCTAGACTTGTGTGACTTTTTCCCTCATCAAGATAGGGAAGTTTTCTGTCATTACTTTTTCAAACTGGTTTTCTATCCCTTACTCATCTTCTTCCCCTTTAGGTATCCCTATGATACAAATATTATTATGTTTCATGTTGCCCTGCAGCTCCCTTAAACCACCTTAGTTCTTTTTGAGTCTTTTTTAATTTTGTTGCTCTGTGAGTGTTTTTCTACCATGTCTGCCAGCCTGCTGATTCGTTCCTCTGTTTCATCTAACCTGCTTTTAATTCCTTTTAATATATTTTTCATTTCAGGTATCATATTCTTCATTTCCTCCTGCCTCTTATTGATAGTGTCTATTTCCTTTTTCATGCTGGTATAGTTCCCAGTAAGTTGCTTGTAGCTTCCATAGAGTTCCTTGTAGTTCTCACTGAGCTCCTTGAGCATCCTTATAACCATTATTTTGAACTCGATGTCTGATAGTTTGCTTGCATGCGTCATTTTTCATAGCTATTGTTTGTTGAACTAGTCAACTTCATACCATAATCTCTGGGAATTATTAAACCCAAGGAATTCTAACTTTAAGAAACTTATTAGTTTGAATAACTAATTGTATAATTGTAAGAATTACTTACAGTTACTTACAACTTACTAATTGTAAGAATTGTATAACTTGAATCATTGTGATTTTTATTTCACATTCCAGAATACAAGAACTCAAACTGGCATCAAGGTAAACATTGCTGGGAATAAGATATATCAACATCAAAAACCCCTTGACATGATGCACTGAGAAGGGTACATTGTTTTTGTGGTATATTTGACAAAAAATGTATAACCTTAATCTAAACATAAGAAAACATCAGATGAACCCCAATTTAGATTCACTCTAAACAAATAAGTTGTCAATACTCTTCAAAGTGTAATAGTCATGAAAGGCAAGAGAAACTTAGGAACTGCTATAGATTGTGTAACAAGTATAAATAACAGCTAAATATGATGTGTGACACTGTATAGAATCCTGGGAAAGAAAAATGTCATTAGTAGAAAATTGGTGAAATTTAAATAAAGTCTGAAGTTTAGTTAATAATATTATATCAATACTAATTTTCTATTTTTACTAGTTTTACTGTGGTTATGTAAGATATTAACATAGGAGAAGTGGCATAAAAATATGAGGGAACTCTTTGTACTATTCTTGAATAATTTTTAAGTCTAAAATTAGGTTTTGAAATTGAATAAATTTTGAAAAGGGGATTGTAGAAAAAAATTGGAGACCGAAGATATCTTCAACACCCTCATTTTGTATATCAGAGCCCTCCCCAAAAGTTAAGGGACTTACCCACAACACACACTTTCGCAGAAAGCCAATAAGATATATCTGTTGCCAAGTATTCTGGGTACTTCTTTCCTGGGTCCAGTGTACACAAATGCAGCTTCATTCCTCAGAAATTGGTAACGGCTGGTCATCTTGTCTGAATTAGACATTCTCCAGTTTCAACTTCCTTATTGTTTATTCAGTGCAGTGTGTAGATAAATTCCAAGTTTTTTCCCATCTCTTGTTATATGGGCAGTCTACATTTTACTGAGTAAATATGGCAGTGACAAGATGTTCTATCTCAAGTAGTCTTGTTGATCTATAGAATTATCAAAGCTACCAGATGCTGCCAAATTAAGAAAAAATAAAAACTTTAAGTAAGTATATTTAACTATATTTATTCACATTAAAACAAGTATTCAGCTTCTGAAATGTGAATACCAAGCCTCTTTAATTAATTTGGAAAAACTTTTGATTCATGCAATAGTAATTTACACATGCTAGGGAGGGACACATATTTAAAAATGAAGACAAGTTTTTGTATTTTTATTTTTCTGATTCCAATACATCAGTTATGACTTAAAGAACTTTCATTTGTTTTTCAAACAGAGGCAAGAACTATTTGACCTATGAAACTGTCTTAATCCTTATTCATTAGCTGTCTGGTTTAGCACTCAGTGAATGAACATTATCTTTAGGCCTGCAAATGATTTTCTGAAATTGCTTTATTGAAAAGTATATTTTTCACATTTGCCATGAAAGTAGAAATTAACAAAAATGAAAAATGTAAAATCAGTGTTAACAGTGGAAGCAAGAAAAAGTGATCAGCTTCCACATGCATTCTTATTTATAAACACAAATTGTTGGGCATCTATTTCCAAGTCTTAGAAAGTTGGTTAGCATCAGAACTACACATGAGAGTTACTTATATGGTATGGATTTAGTTAGGTTGGGAAAAGGTGTCTGCTTCCATGTAGTTCTGCTGCTGAATTGCCCTTATCTGAACTCCAGCATTAGTACTTTAGAGGTAATACATAAATGTCATGAGAGGAGAGGAAGTTTACCTGAGAGCCTTGGGTTCTGGGTTGTAGAGTGTTCTGCCAAGAATTCTTTTTGTTGTCTTATGCATGGCACTTTATATCTCTTGTTCTCCATTTCATTCTGAAAAAGTTTTTTTGAGTTTTATCATTCAACCCCTCTGCCAAACCTCACAGAACCATTGTGCCTGGACCTTACATGGCCCTTTCTATGATGGTCTTACTTTTCCATCTTCCCATCTTCCCTGCCATGGATATAATTCATATGCCAAAAATTTTACATATTTTATTTATTTATTTTTAGAGAGAGGGAAAGGGAAGGTGACAGAGAGGGAGAGAAACATCAATGTGAGAGAGAAACATCGATTGGTTGCCTCTTGTAGGTGCCCCATCTGGGACCAAACCCAAAATGTAGGTATGAGCCCTGACAGGGAATCAAACCGGCGACCTTTCACTCTGTGAGATGATGCCCAACCAAGTGAGCCACACCAGTTAGGGCTCATATGCCAAATTTGACCAGTTTTAAATGTTTGTATGGATTCTTAAGTGCAGTGAACAAGAAATGAGGTTTAGTAGCAAAACTCTCTTATCAAAAATGTATATTTGTCCAAGATAGGAAATATAACCTCCATTTTATGTGCTTTATAATTTCTAAAACATTTTACATGTATCTTCTGAACAGCATTAAGAAATGGATATGATGCTGATTTTATGGAAGTTGAATCTGAAAATCAAAGAATGGATATATAGGATCATCTATTAGTCAGTGAAAGCTGGAGCTCATCCAGCTACTCTCTTTTCTACTCCAGCATACTGTCTTATGGACAGTCCAATTAGCATGCGTTATTTGAAAGACAGAAAGCTCTGGAACCACATTATTAGCTCTTAGGTCTTTTTCAACATCTGCGCTTAATAAGAAGTGGATGAAAAGAATAAGGGAGACAAATATGATTTGACATTTTATTTTGTTTTAACCTGTGCAAATGGTGCCTCCTTTGGTTGTTTTTCTCTATTATCTCTTCAGGGTAATCACATGAAATTAACAGTGGTGGGTTGGGAGATTCTTTCATAGAAATACCTCTCCGGACTTTGAAGTATAGAAAGAGAATGGCTTTGAACTGAACACAATTGAGAATGAATACTGCATTATGTGAGACTTGACATACATCAACCCTAAAGCGCCTAACTTCTGATCCTGTTCATGAAAGGGCCTGCGGAGGCTGAATGAGTCATGGATATGATTTAAATGGAATCTGAAGCAGAACTGTCCAAAATGATCATTGACGGCCACATTTCTAAAGTTAGAAAAAGTGAAAAATGTGAGTGTACAGACAGTCTTCTCTGGAAATACTAGAAAATGACAATTCTTAGGAGGTTTAGGGAGGGCACAAGGGAAGAAGATGGGTATGGAGAACAAAGAAAATCTAAGTAAAAATTCTTAGAGCATAGAAAATACTAATTATAGGTAAAAGAATAAATTAAATCTTTACTCAGGGACTCAGCATTAATAAAGCTAATTAGCCAAATTAGAAACCCTGGCGTTGGAACCACAATCACACGGATCCTGGCAGGCGGTTCCAGGCAGCTCCTTAACCACGGTAAGCATCAGTGTCTTTACTACGCAGTGAGAATATGAATGCATTAGGAATAATGTTTTGAAGGTTAGGGGAAAGGTATATAAAGGAACTACTACATTGCTCTGGCAAATCTTGTATTTTTAAGTGAAAAAATTGTTACCAAGTTCTTATTAATAAAAGTAGATTGTCTATATAGGTGATAAAGATAGATAGACCCTTAAGTATGACATTTGTAATACAAAAATTTTTTTCATGAAAAGCTGTGAAATACCTTTGTTACTTCTCATCCCACCCCACTGCTTTCTCTTTTTACAGTCCTTTCTAACCACACCTCTCTAGCATAGAGTTTGGGTTGTGACTGCCTACGCCCTATCCTGACGTCACCCGCTTATGAACCTATTGACCTTGGGCAAGTGTCTAAGCAGGGGATACCCAGTCCCTGACCGGGAGTGCTAAAGCCAAAACCCATTCTGATCAGTTATTGTCTGTACGATACCAATTATTCAGTATGATTAATAAGACCTCCAGAATCAAGCACTCTCGTTCATTGTTTGTAAATGTGTGGGACATTCGTATAAATGTAAATAAGCCATTGACAACAGCAGTTGCTTCTAGGGATAGGACTTGGAGGAAGGAGTAGGAGGAATTTCTTTTCACCTATGACTTAGTTAAGCTTGAAATCTGAACCATAAGTATGTCTTATCTTACCAAAACAGTGATTATTTTTTCTTAAATTGAGAAAGTCTACTATAAACATACATCATGTGTATGTACCATATGTGTGTATATGTATGTGTGTATGTGTATGTATCTGTATGGAATCCATGTGCAGTATTTGCTTTTTATTGATGTCTGAGCTAAAAGCCTCCCATTCAACTTAGTACACATCAGTATTTGAAAGTGTTTTATAAATCTTTATTTTTTTATTTTTAATTTCAATAATAATTCTAAGAGGCAATTACCTTTATTAGTCCATTTTGTAGATAGGTATACTGGATTGCATAGATACCAATTAATTTGTTCAAAATCACAGAGTAAATGAAAGAGATGGGATTCAAACTTTGAGAAACTTTTTTCTTTTATTATTATTTTTAAATGAACTTTATCTTTTAGAACAGTTTTAGGGGCATGGCAAAATTGAGCAGAAGGTGTGAGATTTTCCATGTGCCCCATTTCTACACATGCATAGCTTCTCTTGTTTTCAACACCCCTCATCAGAATGGTACATTTATTATGATTGATGAACACACATTGACGTATCATTACCCAAAGTCCATAGTTTTGTTTTTTTTTCTTTTTTTAAGATTTTATTTATTTGTTTTTAGAGGGGAAGGGAGAGAGAAAGAGGGAGAGAAATATTAATATGTGGTTACCTCTCACCCATCCCCCACAGGGAACCCAGCCTACAACCCAGGCATGTGCCCTGACTGGGGATCAAACTGATGATCTTTTGCCTTGCGGGATGATGCCCAACGAACTGAGCCACACCTCTCAGTGCTCATGATCTTTCTTTAAAAGATATTTCTTATGTGAAAAATTAATTTTTGCCCAGTAATCCTCTTGAATTATCAGAAAAAAATTCAGCTTGTTATGTACTGAACTGTATCCCCCAAATTCATACATAGAGGCTTTAACTCCCAATGTGACTGTACTTGGAGATAGGGACTTTAAGGAGTTAGTTAAGGTTAAATGAGGTCATAAGGATGGGGACCTAGTTCAATGGCTAATGTCCTTATAAGAAAAGGAAAAGATACCAGAGATTTTCATGCACAAAAGCCCTGTGAGGGTACAGTGAGAAAGCTGTTGTCCGTGATCCAAGGACAGAGACCTTAGGAGAACGAACCCTATAGGCATCTTGACTTTGAACTTCTAGCCTTCAGAATGTGGGAAAATAAATTTATGTTGTTTAAACCTGTGGTATTTTCTTAGGGCAGCCCTAACTGATACATAGCTCAAACAAAATTACATGAATTTATGCACATTAAGAAACATCCAGAGTTGCCCTGACCAGTACGGCTCAGTTGGTGGCAGTGTCGTCCCGTGACTGAAAGGTTGCAGGTTCAATTCCTGGCCAGGGCACGTGCGTAAGTTGGGGGTTTAGTTCTTGGTCCTGATGTGCATGATCCCTGTCCAGGTGTGTACAGGAGGCAACCAATCCATGCTTCTCTCTCATCGATGTTTCTTTCTCTCCCTTTCTTTTTCTCTTCCTTTCTCTATAAAAAGCAATGAAAATAAGAATGTCCTCAGGTGAAGGTTAAAAAAAATATATAAAAGAAAGTTCTAAGGTCTATTTGCTCCACTAAAAGTGCAAACAGAATTCAAGGCAAAGCAGCACATTCAGTATTTTCCCTTTTTTCGCATCTGTTCAAATCTTTCATTGATAAGGATAGTTTGCGGGGTAATGAATAGACTATTGGTTTTATGATATTTTTAATGATCCTTTCCAAAGTGAAGTGATGAGAAAAGCCTACTTGGTGGAATATAAACTGGTTTTACTGTAACACAATATACAGTTGTGCTGTTAATGAAAATAGAGAAACTGTTTATAGTTGTCTTTTCACTATAATTTGATGGACACAACATTAGAAGTTCTGACACATGAGAATTTTTGCCAAAAAATGTAATTTCTACTGCTATGGAAACAACATCTCTACCAGCAAAATGTATTCTAAAAGCATGAAGCCTCAACTATGCTATTTTGTCTGATTTAAAATGTTTCAAAACACTTAGCAAATGACCTGACAACTAAAGGAAAAAAATTGGGTTTTCTTGTCTTAAAAACTTTACTTATATGTTTTATATCATTGCTTTGATTTTATATTTACTTTTAATTGCTTACTATAGAAAAATCTAATCACGTATAGAAATAGAAAGGAGAGCATAATAAAATTCTTCACCATTACCCATTATTAACAATTAACACCTAGCCCATGCTGGTTTCTATATACCACCTACTATTCCTTGTCATATTTCTGAGTAAATCTAAGATAAGGTATTATTTTATCTATAAATACTTCAGTATGTCTCTTTGAAAGTAATAGCCCTCTTTTTAAAGCTATCCGTATTATTATTCCAAAAATTTAACCATAAATCTCTACTATCAGAAAAGATACAATTGTTGTTCAAATGTTTTCAATACTCTCACAAATGCCACCAATATGTTCACAGTTTTTTAAAAAATTAGGAACCAAGTAAGTTCTAAACATTATATTATTTGTTATGTATCTTAATTCCCTTTTAGCATATAAAGTTTGTCCTCATCTCTCTCACTTCTAATTACTTGCAACGTATTTGTTGGATCCGAAACAAGATCCTTTGTCCAGCATTTTCCTACAGTTAAGCTTTCGCCAATTCCATCACTGATGTGTCCTTTAACAGTCTTCTCTCCGTTGGGGGCAGTCATGTGATATTCTTGGTATGTATGCTCTACCCTCCATTCCCTCTGTGAGAGCTGTTTTCAAGGGCGCAGCCTTGAGAGGGTCATGTGTGGTGGAGACTACGTGGGCAGTGTACGTTACTGAACCCAGTTAAGGCCCCTCTATAAACTGTTAAGATGACGAGGAGCAGGTGTGGTGATCTACTGTCTTGCAGCCACCAAGACAAGCCTTGTATGTAAATTCCCTTACTTCTTATAACTGCCACCTACCAGTCTGGAACAGTCTGTCTCCTCTCTCTCCTTGTTCTCTGTGTATGGGGGCTCGTTTCAGATTTTGCACAGGAAATGCCCAAGTTTTTGAACCAACACTCTTATTTATTTTCTTGTGAATTAGAACTGGAGTCGATGCAATTTGGATTTATTAATTTTTATTTTTTAGCGGTATTATTTCATAGATAGTGTTGCGTTTATCTAAAATGAGGCACATAATATCTGTCTTGTTTTCTGACATTATCAGTAATTGTTAATCAGTGTCCAAATTAAATAATTTATTAGAGCATATAAAATGATATTAAAATTCTATCATATTATTTTATCTGCAATACTCCTTAAAAACAAATGTCTTCTCATGTGTTAAGTAATTATGCAAAGTAACAGTTATTGTAGAAAACAGGACACAATTAATTTACATTTATTTCAAAACATAATGAGTCCATTTACCAGCATGTTCAAATGAGGGACAATTAGTATTTTTTTAGCATCACGATGAACTCATGTATTTAGATGTATTTTAGGTATTTAAATGATCTCCTTTTGAGTGTGCGGATTTCCCTATTTTCGCCCAGTGTGCAGCCCTTCAACTATTACTGGTTCCTTTATGGCATGACTCTGCTATGCACCCCTGACAGCATTGCTTGCTTGCTTGCTTGCTTGTCTTGCTCTCTACAATAAAAAGCTGTTCTCATGTGGAAATTTTACAGCTCCTGTCATCTTTTCAAGGAATTTTGGTTTATTTCATAGGAAAATGATACATTAAGACTAAAATCTGAACACTGAGAATGTGTATTTACATTTTATCCTTTCAGTTTCAATGTAATTCCTTATTCCCTTGGGTAATCAATTATAAATTGGTCTTTTTAAAAAATCTGTTCTATTTTGTATTCTCTCTTTTATTTCTCTCTCCCCCTCACTTCTGCCCTTCCTGCATCTTCTTACAGAAGCATGAAAGCTAGAAAACTTATTTTGGCAGTATAGTTGAGAAATTATGGCCCAGGTTGCAGCAGGTTTGAAAACAATTGGATTTGCGATATATTTGGAAGGTAGAACCAGCACCATTTGATGATGGATAGATTGAAAGAGCAAAATGGGGGAATGAGAGAAAAAAAAAAATTCTACAAAGTTTTGGCATAACAACAGAGTGAGTGTAGGTTGCACTACTGAGATAGGAAAGACTGGAGGAAAAATACATTTGAAGGGGTGAGGGATTGAGGAGTTTTTTGACTTGTTGAGTTTGTTGTGCTAATTTGACATCCAAGACTGGATCTCAAGTACATTTGGATATAGCCCTTAACCAGAACGTGAGCTCCAACAGGATAACTACTTTGGTCTGTTTTGTCCACTGTTGTATTTTTAGAATTTAAAAGAGGCACATAATAGATGTTCAATAAATGTTGAGTGACTAAGCAAATAAATTAGTTAATATGAAAAAATATGTCTTAGAGTTTAGCAAATGTCTCTTCCTACTCCAAAGTCATACCTCTCTAGTCCATATGATTTTAATATTTTACTTAATGTGTATATAGTTTCAGTTTAGAGCACCCATGAGACAGGATCATTTAATTCCTAATAGAAAAAATAAATAAGAACAGGCAGTGGACTTTGTTGGTCAAATCAACTAAGATGTGAGTCTTTTATTATCTTTATGCCTGGTAGTTTATAACAAAATATTCCTGACTTTCCAAGGTCAAATTAGAAACACAAACAAAAACTAAGTCATTGTAATGGGTTCTCAGTTGGTCTGGACTATAGTTAAACCTCAGTGCCCCAGAGTTTCACAGTGTGTGGCTAGGATAGCCCAGTAGTGCAAAGTAGCTTTTCCACCAAATCAGATATCTTTGGTCTTGCTCTGTTGATATGAGAAGGTTTCCTGTTTTTTTATCTCCTGTTTGGAGGATTTCATGAAGCTTGTATACTTTACCAATATTTTCTGAGGTGACTACAAAGATGACACCATTAGAGTTAGTTAACATTGGTCTTTTTTTGCTTCAGAATTACAGAAAGAGATGCCTCATTCTTCTCTACTATCTTGCCAAAGCAAATGTTGGTAAAAATGAGTCTGGTGTTTATTCTGTATCACCTATGTCATCATTACTTTAAACTGACTTAGCTTTTGCAGACCTAGCAGTGAAGACCAAGTCATTATTTCTAATTGCACTTGGGGAGTCAGAAATGGTGATGCTCAGGTCTACATAGACAAGAGTTCCCATTTAGGAGAAATGCGAAGTACATGTTTTTATTCAACACATGGCTTCTAGATTCTTTTCTATACTATGGTATGAGTTTGAGATTCTAGGTTTCATTTGATGGTACATGGAATTATCAATATAAGCTGCTGTGATACTGATTTGTCACTAGTTTCATTAAGACTTATATTGGATCCAACAGAACTTTGTCTAAGTATTTCTGAATGTAAAATCTACAGCCATGAATGAAACACTAAAAT
This sequence comes from Desmodus rotundus, assembly GCF_022682495.2. Taxonomy (NCBI): domain Eukaryota; kingdom Metazoa; phylum Chordata; class Mammalia; order Chiroptera; family Phyllostomidae; genus Desmodus; species Desmodus rotundus. The sequence continues at coordinate 133,390,082 of NC_071391.1, read as the reverse complement.
AATATTATCTCACTATGAATATATTCATTATTTAAGGGCATGCTATAATCAATGCATTTTGAACTGAATCACAAACATTTTTAATTATCTGTTCTATAAATTTTGTTTTCAAACATGCAAGTTAATCCAGTAGTAATGAATTTGCCATAAGACAGTTCATGTAGCTGGTAAATAAAAATTTCAGGATCTTCTATGTTTATGTTACTATTGAACTTTTCAGAGCAGACTAAATTAAAAATCAAGGTTATAGATGTATTTTTCAGCCTATAAAGGTCTTGATAAAATAGTTTTTTATATCTTTTCCTCAATTTGCAAAAGTATAATGTAAAGGTATTTATTAACTATAAACCAAATAGTTTATCATTCTAGAGGTAATTTTTCAAGCTTTTTATAGTCCTGAGGGCAACTGCTTCTCAAAAGGCTTGATTTTCTAAGATCATTATCCTGCATTCTGAAATTAATTTAATATTATGTTCATTAATTTTACAAGTTTTCATTTTAAATACTTTTCAAGTGCATGTAGACACTTTTACAATGAAGGAAAATGCAACGTGGTATAACTTTAGATAAACACAATAGTGTATGGTGAGGTACCTATGGGGCGGGAGGAAAAATGAGCGTATGAATGTAGAGATCTGGAGAAACTGACCAAATCAAGTGGGAGTTAGAAGAGGAATAAAAAAAGTGGAAAAAATCAAGAGGATACATAAGAAGACAAATCTGGTTAGGCTGATCTTTGAAGGTGAAGGCAATAATCATTTCTGTTGTGGTTCTCATTAGAACATGGATTCTAGATTTTATAATGCATAAAATTCTTATGCATATATATACACATATATGTGTGTGTATATTTCTATAGAAATGTATATATATCTATATAGAGATATATCTCTATAGGTATATATAATTATATAGAGAGATATCTGTATAGATAGAGATCTATATCCATAGATTATATTATCTAGTAATGAAGATTATATTCTCTCTTTCATTTCTGTGTGTGTATGTGTATATATGTCGGGGGGCTTTAACGCAGCCCCCCAATCCATCATGGATGAAGAATAAGACTACCAAGACATGATCTGCTTGGGGAGGAAAGGTGGCCGCTTCTCTCAAAGGAGAAGGGCCCAGAGCCTTTCTCTCCATGGGCTTTTATTAGGTTCATTCGCATAGGAATACAGATAAAGCTCATCAATCATTGTCATCCAGTAAGGGTTAAACAATACAAGATTTACAGAGAACTCTGAGGGCTTATTCTGAGTTACAGCCAATTAGTTAGAGGGCCATAAAACTTTAGGTGCCAGACTCATCTCAGGTCTGGACCCTTATCTCTTAAACTGAGGGTACAAATTAAGTAGGTTTCACAGGAATGTGTGTATTTTTGTTAGGCCTGATTCCCCAGGGAATCTGCCCCTCCCAGCACAGGACTGCACTGCCCTCTGTTATTGCTTCAGGCTTAAATCAGGCAGGGGAAGTAAGGCAGCCAAGAGATTAGGAGACTTCTTGCAGACAGAATGAGGACTCAGGCTATTTCAAAGCCGAGGGGCAAGGGTCCATCACCCCCTTTTGCCACAGTCCCCCGAGTCCTTCCCTGCAAGCTTATCCCTGGGGACCAGAGCCTGTCTTAGGTTGATCCTCCCTTGAGGATTCTTACCCGTCATTGGCTAACTGGCCAAGCTCAGGGCCAAGCAGGGTGAAGTGGGCAGAGGTGGTACACCTGCCAGGGAGATAGGCTTTGTCTCCTTAGTGGCTTATGGTCCCAACTCTAACTCAGCCTTAACCATGGGGGGTTACAGCCTCTGAAACCAGGCAGGGTGGTTCCCAACATATATATATTATGTCTGTGTGTATGCATATATATAATATAAATGTATATATATATTAGTGGAAATTGGGATAATACAAACATAAATTTATTTGACATTTCTATCTTCTTTCCCATTATATTGTACAGAGAACTAAATAGAATAATATCCCATTTTATTTCTTTTATCTACCCTTAGAGTAACTTCTAATGAAGAATGAAATGGTCAAAAATAACTAGTTTTGCTTGAATCATCTAAATAGAATTATAGAAAAATATTTGTATCGGTAGTTTGCAAATCAATATTATTTCCTAAATTCTTATACTTTTGAATTGTGCTAAGTGCTTTTGTGTCTTATTATTTTCACCTATTTATTTATTTATCTATTTGGGGGGATTTCAGGCCCTAAGCCAAATAAACAGAAACAAAAACAAAATAGTTCAGAATTAAGTTCTAAGCTTGTTAATATCATACGGTTGTGATATAAAGAAGTATGAATAATTCTTAAATGTTTAAGTTTAAAAGGAAATATGATACCATAGACCAAGGTGGGAAAGCTGGATATACTTAGTAGTTAGCCCTTCACTGTAGGCTGACTTCATTGTTTGTTAAAATCTAAGTACCAGAGCACATTTTACATGTAAGTGTTTATGAAATATATTTGATAACTCTCATTACACTTTCTTTAGAAAATAGAGTTGACAAGAGAAGGATAAAAAAGAGATCACAGTTAAGTGAAGTGTATCTATTGCCTTAAAAATGGTTTTGAGTATAGTTACTGATATTTTCTCTACCACGAACAATAATTAAGCTGGAGAAGATATTAAAAATATCACCTTTGAAATTCTATTGCCTTGATATGTCCTTAGTGTGAACAAAATAATTAAAAAAACAAGTATTTCAGCTGCAAGATTTTAGAATCATGTAATTACTTACAGAGACACTTACGGTGACCTTTCACTCTTGGGATGAACTGCTCTCTGGTATTAATAAAATACGTCATTTAGCTTGCCAAGTAAACTCGATGAAAGAACTTCAGGATCTCTAGCTTTCCAAATCTGCCAAGGCTTATCTGTCTCCATACTCTGCCTGACAGAGCAACAAGCTCATAGCTATAATGGATCACCTTCAGTGAAGAAGGCAATTAAAGGCAAAACAGCTACAGAAGTAGCTTATAATGTAAGGAGAATGAGAATTTTTGTAGTACAGTATCTCAAAAACAGAATCCAAATGTTTCTTATTAGTTCTAATTCTATAGCTAAATGTGGAACTGAATGAACCAGACTATGAAGTTAGCGCTGATTTACATAGAATGATAGACCAAAGAACTCTCAATTTTTGGAAGTAGAATTTATCCTGATGAAGTACTAACGTGAAGGAAGAACTTTGGGGGATTAGAATATGGCATTTAAAATGTTTTACTGGTTTAAAATATAATCATTTCATTAGATACTTATAAATCAAGATGCTCTTTGAATAGAAGAACAAGTAACTTAAATTGAAAGAGAGGCCTAATTGCAAACACAGCGTACGTAATAAAATGAATCCTCCATACTCATTACAGGATATTTGTGCTTCACATGATTTCAGAGTCATCGCAAGAAGGCAGCCCTCAGAGCTCCTTGCACCTTGCTCCAGTCTTCAGCATAGTGCTGCAGAAGGGAGAGACAATCTGAGGAGGATGCTACCTCCCAGCCGGTGTTTATTTAGGAAAGGATTTAACCTGCCTCCTTAAAGAATCGTAAAGGTTCTAAAGGACTGAAATGTATGACTTTTCACAGACCCTCCTCTACCTCTTTTGACAGCCTTCCCCAAACATCAAACATGGAGGATATTTTTTCATTTTCTGACCCCAATTTTTATATCATCAGAAAAAAGCCTTTTTACAATAAACACAGAGGGAAGAGTGGGGCTGGACTGTCCCTAGGTCTACCACTCAAATTTCCCAGAAAAGGGTAACTAATAATTATACCAATGATAATGAAAAGTATGAGCTAGGTAACATTCTTAGCACTTTATACACACTAACTTATTTAATCCTCTCAATAACTTTCTGTTTTGTCTTCTTATTTAATTTGTTAAATTTATTGGAGTGACATTGGTTAACAAGATTATATAGGTTCCAAGTGTTCATTTGTATGACCCGTCATCTGAATGTTACATGTGTGTTTACCACCCAAAGTCAGGTCTCCTTCAGTCCACCATACATTTGACTCCATTGATTAACCCCACCCCCTTCCCTCTAGTAACCACCTTACTGTTGTCGCTATCTATGATTTTGTTTGATTTTCTTTTTATTTGTTGCTTTCAGTTTTATATCCTACATGTAAGTGAAATAACACAGTTCTTAACTTTTTTTGTTTGACTTATTTTGCTTAGCATGATATTCTCAAAGTCCGTCCATGTTGTCTCAATTAGCAGTATTTCATCTTTTCTTATGGCCGAGTAGTATTCCATTGTGTACACAAGGTGAGGAAAGAGTAGGTTTACAGTTGTGAGTATGCAAAACTCAGAGTCTACCCTTGTATTATTTTTATTAATTATTGTATTATTTTCCATATGAACAACTGTAAACGTACTTTGCCCACCCTATATGTACCACATCTTCTTTATCTCAATAAATTTCAATACAAGTGGACACTAAGGCATGGAGTGATTAATAAATAATATGCCTAAAGCCACAGAGCAGCCAACCCAGCAATTCAGAACTTGCAGTCTGGTTCGTGTCCCCAGCCTTTAATCACTATTCTACACTGTCATGCAAGAACCTTCTACCTTTCGTCTTACTCTGGGTCAAAAATGCAAAACTGTGACTCTTCAGAACTTTCTCACACTAGGCATTCTGTGTATCTTCATTCCAATGGGATACAGACAAGCACTTAAGGCTTTAAGATAGTTCCTCATGAAGAAGATATCAGCTCAGTTACTTATCACTCAACACTAATTTCATGAAATGAACTATGGAAACATTTAGGAACATTTTCAGACCATATCTTCCTATATATTAAAAGTTCATGAACGTATGTATATAAGAAAAAACGCGCACAAGGCTGTGTAACCCAGGTGCTCACATTTCCTTTGAAACGGGACTAGCCCTGCTCTTTGGTGAACGCCTCATAAGCTCTGGAGAAACTGATTTTCCTAGATATATCAGTTGAGAAATAAATATTGGCTTCTGGAAATAGATCAAATACTCAGCGGCCTAAGGTAGCCTATTCTGAAGTTAAAGTACCAGGAAAGAATTTCTCGTAGTGTCTGAATCAGGCCTCATGCATTGATACTGTTTTAAGTATTTTCTCCCTTAACTTTCTTATTTGCCTGTACACCTTGCTTTGATTGGAAATGTTCACATGCTTGCTTTTTAGTTCTTGCTGTATTTCATTCCATTTGCAGAGAGAAAGCCAATGAAGAGCCAGAAAACATTTTGCTTTAGCATACCATCTGCAGCTACATCTGGACATTTGTGTTCCTTTGATCTGTAACAATACCAGCTGTGGGATGGAACCAAGGAATGCAGTGTAAAAGGTCATTTGGCCCTGAATCTTTTTCTGAATGCAGAACACAAGTCGATTTAAGGGTTAGAACAAGGATTTGCAGTTTTATCTTACCATAATTAACCACCCCAAATATTCTAAGGTGGGAGAACTTTTCTAAATATTTTCCTTTTTATTTTTGCCTTCCAAAAGCAAGTTGTAAGAAAACTAGCAATTAGTTGTTGCATTGGACGTCTAAACCTCACTGCACAGTGGATGAAATTATAATATTTGGTATGTGAAAATCATCAAAACCCACCCAAAATGTGAACAAACAGAGGCTATTTATTCAGAGCTTGCTCTAGCAAAGGATTCAGGGAATTGAGTGTAGCAGGAACTCAAAGTCAGGCAGGAAGGTGGAAAAACTTTGTAGTAAATCTCATGTCTGCTCTGATTGGAGGCTGTTGGCATGGGGAAGCTGGAGATGGGCTAATGAGAAGTGGAATATCCTAGGAAATTGGTTTGGGAGCATATTTGGCTTTATCTGGTTATTCCTAAGTTGGACACAGATGGAAGTATGGAGAATGGAGAAGCATGGACCAGGTTGTAATCATTCTGGAACAATTGCTTCAGAGGTTGTGGGTCCGCACCTTCTATTAGCATATGTGGTCTAGCCATTTTCTGTTTGTATAATCAGTGTCTCAGGAATCACACAAACCTAGATTTGTATCCTGAATCTATTTATTTTAAAGTGTGTGATCTTAGTTTCATCATGTTTAAAATTAAAATAATAATTTATAGGGTCATTGTGATGGCAAATGAAATTTGAAAAAGTCATCACTACATGCTTCAAATAATAATGAATCAATAAAAGCTCTTATTGCTGCTATCATGCTAAAATGTCCTTTTAAAAGCTCATTTGGAGTAGCTTCAATAAGATGCTCCTTTTCAAGCTGCTGTATGTGAAAACAGGATGTTATTGTCTCTCAAGCATTAATAAAATCTGTGGACACTTATAATGTTACCTTCAACAGGCCGCCGCCACCCCCACCCCCAACATTTTCATAGCTTTTCTCTGAACCACGCAGATGTTAGGAATGAAAAAACCACTCTTTCTTTGAGGAACTTGAGTGAAATTCCTATGTCTTTTTTTTTTTTAATAGGGAGAGCCATTTTATTTTCATGATTAAGTTGTAACACTAACATGTTTGGCCCTAATGAACTAGGGATCAGTTTAAATTTTCAATATGTTAAAAAGCAACATCTTTCTTAGACCATAAGCTACTTGAGATGATGTCTTTCTAATTCTGTTTTAGTTCTTTGGCTTCTAGTAGTCTGGTCTACATTAGCTCATTTTATTAATCTCTCCACAGAGAGGCTTATAAATGTAAAGAACTCTACTTTGTTTTATAGGTAGAATTCATTCTTCTGTGATTCACTAATGGCTGATTGTGAAAGTTACAAAATATATGAACAATGTCAAGTTATTTTTACACTATAAATATTTGTTCTTTCCATGGAAGCAGTGTGCCAGGATTACACTGACTTATCTACAGCTCAAATACTCTTACTCCACGTAAAATGAGCCAAGTATCAAGTTCAAATAAGTTCTTCTTTTACACTCTCCTCATAGATTCTAGCATATTCTCAATTTTTTCCAAGCTCTTGCTTGTACTAATTTTTCTCTAGAATATTATATTTCCCATGCCGGGACCTCTCTTCTTGAATCCTCCATTCTCTGCCAATTCTGGACTCAAAAAGCCTAAGCCTGTGGCAGAGTTATAATCCTTGGAAAATTCTCTCCTTGTTTTCTTAAGATGTATTCTTTGCTGCTTCTCTGTTATGCCTTCTTCCTTGGTTTGTATCCATAGGTAACTTATTGTAATAACAAAAGGTGTACTTTCATGTCTGAAAATATTTTAATTTTGTCATTGCACTTGGTCGTGATTGCTAAAGGATATAAGGATGAATTGAAATTTTAGGACGACAGTAATTTAGCAAATGAAAACATGCAAGCTTGTTGCTTTTGACATTGGATATTGCTAATGGAAAGTCTGATGGCAATTGATCCTTGTTTCCCCCTCCCACTTTCTCTTACCCTATGAAATGGAAGCTGCTCTCTTTATAGTGTGGATTTTTGCCTCATTTCATCTGGAGGGTCTTTTCAAACTAATGAAGAGTTCCCTTTTTCAATTTTGAGAGATTTTCTTAATTATTTTTTTGATTAATTTTATCCTCCTCTGATTTACTGTTCTTCTTCATTAAACTTAATTTTCAGTCACATTTTTGACTTGCTTGATTGATCACTAGACCCGAGGTTAGCAAACATTTTATGGAAAGTGGCAGGTAGTAAATATTTTAGCCTTTATTGGTGAACTGGCAACATTGAGGGTATTGTATGATGCTTACATAATAAGAGAGAAAATTCCACTCTGCCCACTTCATTTTGCTTGTGATGGACCCTATGAAGTGGCAGGTATGCTTTGCACCAAGCAGCTACATGCTGGAGACATTTCTTGAATGAAGAAGGAAGAGCCACCATCCAGAGAGAGAACAAGGTGATAGATGAGGTGGGGAAGGAGTGGGGCGGGAAACCACCCTGGTCAGCTTCATTCATTGCCTCAGCGATACCTGACCCAGGTGTACCCTTCTGTCCCTCTGCCCTTTTTCAATGTGGGCAGTTGGCTGGAGATGAGGAAATTTGCTGAATCTCTGAGTCTCCAGCTGAGACCCCACTATTTGGTGCCCCGTGATTGCTAAGTGTAGAGTCTGCCACATGCTGGGGTTAATCAGTCCATAGCTAAAGCATCAGTGTGTCTGCCAGCTTGGGAGGCAGGCAGGAGCTGGGAGTGGAGCAGGAATAGGGGCACAGGGAGCTGCCCTGGCTTGGTTTCTCCAGCTCACAGGGCAAACTTTCTTGAGCAGCATTTATAGGCAAACAGAAACCACGGGCCAGATTTAACCCATGGGCCATAGTCGCCAACCCCTGTACTAGACGTTCATTTTCTTCCTCACATTTACACTTTGTCTATTATGTTCTGGAAGAATTGTTTTGTATTTATTTGTCCTTTATCCAGCTTTATATTTCCTTTTGCAACTACATTTCCAAGATTATGTTCTTACTCTGTACCTGTTATTTTTTCAATGCCATCTTTTTTGAGATCTATGAGTTACCTATCTTTGCAAATCTTTCTAAGAATAGTAGCCTTCCTGTGGCTAGAAATATCAGGTTAACAAAAAAGAAAGATAAAGAAGTGAACACAATTTAGAAAATACAGAACAGTTAGTATTGTATGAGAAATAGTTATACTAAAATAGCTTGTTTATCTGAAATTAATTTTACAGGGCATCCTGTATTTTACATGGGAAGACTTCTCTGATACCCGAGATATTTCAGTTTTTTTCCTTCAATTTACTTTTTACCTTCAAGAAATTTATTGAAATACTTTGTCCATGGAAATCTCTCTTCAGCTTGCTGTTAGCTTTTGTGGGTTTGTGTTTAAATTTTTATCTTTTGCTATCTTTTAAATGAAATTTCAGGGGTAGAGAAAATAAATGTATGTAGTCTGACTTTAATGTTGAAATAGAAATACTGTCAAATAAACCCCAAGAAATACAGAATGTGACTATGCTGCAAATGGCTTTTAAATGTTAAAACTTTCATATTTTTAGTGATTTTGACATGATTCTGTACTCAACATCTAAATCAACCAATTAATATATATAAAGAACAGATTCCATTTTTGTTCATACTTATCTAGAAAGAAAGAAGGCTTAGATGGCTTCCATCATAATAGCGATAGCATAGTGACTGGGGCCAAGCGACCCAGGACCCAGGTATCTTTCCAAACCAAACAGTAATCTTACAGAAGTATCAGCAGGGATATTCCCAACGTCTTCACAAAATCAGCTCAATGATTGTATCATCATGCAGGTCTTGGATTGTCTATAAACACACATAATAATTTATTTACTTTTGATATAAAAATCATAGTTATTCTGAAATGTAGATATCTTATTATTAAAATCAAGAGGAAACCTTGCCTCTTCCATGAAAAAATATATTGCGATATAGTTATCTTTGTTTGTACATATGTGCACACTTAAGCCATGTGTAAAATATTTTTATCCTATAAAACCACAGTTGGGTTAGTTTCTTGATGATACTTCACACAATGGCATCTCAAATTTGAATTTGTGTCTTTAAGTTGAAAAAGAAAATGGGCATTCTGTGACATTTGAAAACCGTCCTCACACTCACAGTTAGAATCACTCTTGTTATTCTATTAGACATAAATAATTTCATAGAATACTATCTCAGACAAAGTTACTTTGAGACGAAGACAAACAAGACAAAGCAAGGCCACTAATAATTTTGTCTGAGCACCTGCAGAAACAAGACCACTGTGCCTCTTACAAAATACTAAATGCCTTCTCTCCTGGCCAAAATAAGTAACGTCCACTTATTTCCAATCACAACTGTACCCTCTTTCTAATCCCCTCTCCCTATAGATAAAATTTTGAGACAACTTATCATAGAATTTTCCCTGCTTTATGGCCACATCCAATACAGAGCAAACCCTGCTTCTCCAGACCCTCCCCCAAGTCACAGCCCAAAGCCTAAACCCTGCAATGTGTTTCCCCCTCACACCTTCTCACTGAGACCTGCAGTTTGCTGTGTACGCTCCTCCTCCCTGCACTGAGTAAGAAACCCCACCGGCACAGTGGCGCGAGTGTTCCTGGTGACCTTTGCCTAAAGCACTGTGGCCATTGTTATTTGAAACGTCTTTAAAATATCACACTACCTTGCAATATTCAAATAAAATTATAATATTCATTGACCACCTATCAATTTTTTGTGTGCTATTAAAGACACTAGGAATCACCAAATAGATTAGATAAAATTTCTAAAACTAATGCTGTGTGGAGCCAGGATAGGCTGTGTTATCATGAAAAACAGAAAATCCACAGTCTCGGCAGGTTAATAAAATTTACCTCTCTCACCCTATCTGTACCCCGTGAATCGGCAAGGGCTTCTGTTCAGTGTGGTCATTTAGGGACAAGGGATGCTGGAGACTCATTTTTGACACATGCTTGTATGGTTACTGAGGTCAGGAAAATAGGACTTTGTGAGATGTGCAGTGACTCCTAAATCTTCTTCCCAAATAGGAAGAAGATTTCATCTCCAATCAAGACTGCGTGTCCCAGTTGCACACTTAGTCTTTCTTTCCTGAACAATTGTGTCAAACGCAAAAGACTAGGTTGGAAACAACTTCACCCATTATGAGGTTTTAACTAACAATGGATGACTAGATGTAACATCTTAAAAATTTTATCTACTTTTGCTCTGAGGCTGAATTTTTATTATACTTATTTGACAATAATTGTTATTTGCATTTTATTTGACCTATTTCTCAAAGGCCTTTTCTCTTCTAATTGTAAATTGCTACATCTGGGGATTTTCTTCTCTTCCTTTTCAATACCATTTGAAAACTGTTTTATTTTCTGAATTTACATGTATATGTTATTATTGTGTCCAAAGAATTCTATAATCAGCAATTTATGATATTCACATGCTGTTTCCCAATCTCTTCATCTAAAGCTAGAAGCTCATTGTTACACTGTCTGCCTCGGAAGTTATTATAGGTGAGAGGTTGACCAAGTCTTTTGTAACTAACTATCACTGATTATCAACCTCTCATTCTCTAAAAACTATTGTCTCACTGTCCATCATTCATTGTAATGGCAACAGTCCGCCTCTTGAACCAATGTATGTATCAATCAAGATAGAGCTGGTAATGCTTCTGGTAATGAATTGTCCAAAAACGTCAGTGGTTTAAACAAGCAAGTTTATTTCTCACTCCTTATCTTTACATATCAGTAAGAGGGCTTGATCCTCATGGTCATTTAGGTGCTCCAAAAATTAGAAAAAGTTAAGTTGAGAATACTGCATTTTTGCTCAGAAAGAAACAATGTCTTATTTCTGTTTACATTTACTTGGCCACCCCAAGTTACAGTTTTACAGCTTATGTAAAGTCAGTGAGGAAGTGGAATCCTACCATGTGGAAGAGGGGAAAGAATCAGAATAGTTGGTGAATAGCTGAAATGAATACTACAGGTGTAAGAAAAACCTATTAATCCGATTTTAAAAATCTATCAGTCAAAATCTCATTAATTTTAAGAAGGGAAGTTTCACATCCAGAAGCGCATAACTATATATTTTTTAAAAAATGAAAGAAAGCAACAAGATTAAGTGGGAAATTCAGAAATATATTTTTTTAATTCCAGCATCCTTTGAAGTTTTACTATTAATCCTGATGTACTAGTACAGACATTATCACACTGTTTTCTGTAAAGGACCAGAGAGTAAATATTTTAGGCCTTGTAGGCCATATATATAGCTTCTCTCTTAGCTCTCACCTCTGCATTAAAATGCAAGCCAGCAGCAGACCTTATGTTCATGAATGGGTGTGGCTGTGTTCCAATGAAACTATTTAGAAAAACAGATGGTATGTCAGATTTGCCCCACGGGCAGTGTTTTGCTGACCTCTGTGATAAGAATCCATGTGCATGCACATACTTTGATAAATGAGGTGTCCTGTAATAGCCAAACATAGAACAACAGACTCTTTGAACTCAGAATGCTAGCAAGACTTTTCCTGTTGCTTTAATTGCATTACTGAAGAAAAAATAATATGTAATTTTATAAAATATGAAATTTTTGGTGAGTAAAAGTGGGTATACATCATTTTTTGTACTCCTTCTTGAAGATGTTATTAGTCTAATCGTGAACTTTAAACTTAAATGACTTCTGTGATGAAGGATGTATGGTATTACTATGCTAAACAAATAATACTCAGGAAAACTTATTTTGAGCATGTAATACAATAAGAGGAGACAAAAAAAGCCAGGTTTATAGATTTTCTCATGAATCTCTGAAGATAACTTCCTTTTCTGCATAATCTCTTTCTGCAAATGATAGACATCTAGGTGAAAAATCTCTCTGCTGGCCAAGGTCTTCCTTCAGTGAGAAAATCCATAAACTAAATTATGGTCATTTACAAATGTAAAAAATTCATTCTGTTCTGCTTTATAGAGAGCAGATGTGCACATGTCCATGGAAGAGAAAGAAGATTGAAGTATTTAGACATTTGGGGGAATCTAACTTAGCTATGTTATCAGAATCAATTGCGGTAGCTGGATAAATTGCACAGTGAGGCACGTTTGTTATAAAGAATGCCAAAATGATCAAATTAGGCATGCATTGATTTTTTAGAATCATGTCTAATTATGCAGTACTTCTCCCTGGTAGAACTTTGACTTGGGGATATACGTAATAAAGAGTGATGTCTGTTTTAATTATTTATTTGGGCCATTCTAGACTAGGAATAAAATCAGATGGCTTGGGAAATCAGAAGGCAATACAGAAAACCATGAAATAATTATTTCAGCATTGGCACTTTTGAGTATAGTAGAACAGCAGATAGCTTATGACCAGGAGTTCACCCAAGAAAAATTTTGTGTTTGTATGGAATACACAGGGGAATATTTGTAGTAGTATTTTCCATATCAGCAAAAGGTCAGTAACTAAATGTCCACAAATAGCAGAATAACTAAGTAAATAACATATTTACATAAGAAAACAGCAGTAAAAAATGCAATCATTACATTAATACGAACTAAAATAGAAACTATAATTTTATGCTAAAATATAATTTATACAATATTTATGAAATCATCAATTTATATTTTGTAAGCATGCAAAATTAAACAAAATATTGCTTTCAGGTGAAAATATAGGTGGGAAACTATAAAGGAAAGGAAGGAAATAATTGACACAGAAGTTAGGATACTGCTTAATACTGAGGGTACGTAGGTAAGGGAATGAGTTTGGGAAGAATAATATAGGGAACATCTAAAGAATATCTTTTTCTATGTCTTTACCTATTTAAGGACTATGTGGGTGTTTTTTAAATTATCATTTTACAGAGGTATTTATGGACTTTTATGTATATTTCACAATTAAGAAATAAAAATAGCTTCTGACACTCTAAACAATTTATGTATTAGAGACAATGGTTCTTCCATAAATTAATATCAAGGCACATGAGATACGCCGATCTCGTTGACTTCACCAGCTGCCCACTCCACACATACACACATGCACAAACGCACCAAAACGACGTTTTTATTGTCAGGTCCTAAAGGCAATTTTTGACAATTAACAAAATGTATCAATTTCCTCTGTCACAAGAGTAAATATAAGCAATCCATTGACCTGATTAAAATTACATTTTCTCTAGCTAAAGTAATTTGTTCCTCTCTATAAGCCCAAGGGAACAAAGAGCAAATCTTATGCTATAAAACTAGTGAGGTGGGCATATGTGTAGAATTTATGGATTCCAGCTTAGAAACTGTGTTAAGCTTGAGGGAGGCTTGGACTGTCTTAGGAACAGCAGAATAGTCAGAAACACACAATCTGAAGAAGCCAAATCCCCCAAGAAGCAGATGAAAAGGGGATATGACTGTATTTATTCCCTTGAAAGCACTTAGTTGTGTATCTCTATTATATTCCAGGAAATGTGCTAATTTCAGTGAAATAGATATTTAAGGATGAAGATTTTGCCAGGATTAAGAATTAGAATACAGGGCTATTTCCCCCCAAAAATTAACCCTAGAGAAATTATGGAAGGAAATGTGGAATACAGAAAGCAATGTCACCACCAACAGAATCCCTTCAGGGAGAGAAAGCTCTTTTGAACTGGGGATCGAATGCTCCAGCCTGGTGCAGAAGATTGCTCAGCAGGCATTGAGAGCATAAATAAGAGAAAATTTGTTTAAGTTTAGCTATGTCAGTATGCTATAAGACATTTTTCCCCTTCCACTTTCCTGCAGAAATATGCTCAATCACTCACATTTTGGGAAAAATCTTGATGGGATGTGGAGTTTGGACACACGGTTAGGGCTGAGTATTCTTTACTTTGCCACAAACAACCAGGGCAGTTAAGTTCAGGCTAAGAAGACTTTCTTTTCCCAGATACTGAATCTCTCTAATGGTTTGAAAGAAGGGAGTGCATTGGAAGCAGAAACATCAGAATATATAGATTAACTGTTAAAAATAAACATAATGAATAAACACAATAATGATATTAAAAGAGATAGAAGCATATTGACAGTTGGAAACAAGAAATGGGTGAGGTAGTGATATTGCAAACAGGTCTAATAGTAGGAATGATTAACAGCGTAGAAGAAAGGGACACATGTGCCTGATTAGCAGTAACCTGTCAGACTGAGGAACTGTTCCAGAAAGAAGTGAGGAAATAAAATCATATTGAAAATCTAAAAGAAAAGATAACAATATTCCCAGAAGGTGAAAAATTATTTTTTAAAGGCACAGGCAGAGATATTTTAAGCAATACAGTGTAAATTTCCCAGAGTTAACAAAAAATGAAAGACTTCAATGTTATAGGGCGCATAGGGTGGGTGTCCAAAGAGAAAGTCATAAAGATGCTATGAAATACAGCCAAGTAGAAAAGGCAGAACTGAAACATACAGTGCTTTTAATAAAACTAACAAAATGGACAAAGCCAAAGGATCAGTGAAATTAAAGGCAGATGAAAAAATATGCTACCTGCAAAAATAAAGACATACATACATAAATAAAATAAAGAGCATCTGTGCTCATGGGGCAGTGTCAATGAGCAACTATATCTAGAATTGGAATCCATAAGGAAAGAGAAGAAAAAGTGAGCCCAAAGAAATATTTAAAGAAACAAAACAATGCCAAAACTTTCTAAAATTAGGTTAAAAATAACATAAATAAAAACCATGGTATTCAGCAAAATGTAAGCAGCATAAATGAAAGAATACAACACCTAAACATATTATAGTCAAATTGCTGAAAAAGGGGAGAGAAAGAGGGAGAGGGAGAGATGTACCTGAAAAACATCTGGAGTAAAAAAGACACATCACATACAAAGGAACAGGGTAAACGTGATGGCTGTCTTCTCATCAGGAACAGTGGAGGCTGGATGACAATGGAAAGGTATCTTTAAAAGGGGTGAAAGGCATAGAAACCTGTCAAAAAGAATTCATATAGAGAGAAAATATCTTTTAAAACTGAAGCCCAAATAAAGACATTTTCAGATAAATGAAAGGTAAAAACTGCTACTAGCTGACTTGCACTGTAAGAAATGATCTATGAAGATTTTCAGGAAGAATAAAAATGACAACAAGTGGAAAACAGAATCTTGAGGATTGACAGAAAAGCACCGAGAATGGCAAATACATGGGTAAGCACAAAAGACTATCATCCAAAAACTTTAAAGAGACAATTAGTTTTCTGCTGCAAAATATGTATCATAACAGACCCCAAAACTTGAGAAGACTAAATGGAATTATATCAGTTTAAGATTTATACATTTTATATAATGTGGTACAATATTAACTCTAAGAAGCCTGTTCTCGCTTAAGAACTAATATTGTAATACACAGACTAACCACTCAGAAATAATGCAATGAATGAATACAGCTAAAAATAAACTAATGAATTAAGATGAAATACTTAATTAATACTAATATTCAGTTATTCCAAACCAAGTCAAGGAAAGAAGAAGGACAAAAATCAGAGAAACAAGCAAAAATAAATAGCAAAGTAGACGATAACATATATACCAACAAGTAATTAAAATGTAAATGTGCCAAATATTCCAATTAAAAGGCAGAGATTCTCTGACTACATAAGAGAGATCCAACTCTGTCCTAAGAAATACATAGTTTGATATAAAATCAAAGATAGAATGAAAAGTAGAAGGATTTACATCATGTAAAATATAACTTCTACGTCTATGTTAATAACAGCAAAGTAGGTCAATATATGTCTTTCCAGAGATAAAAGGAACAATTTTCAATTCATTCGAAAATAACCACATACACACGCACTTAATCAGAGAGGTTTAAAATACATTAAGGAAACAACATAAACAGAAAATTACACAAATACACAAAGATAATTGGAGATTTTAACTACTGTATCTGTTAGGTTCTCCAGGAATCAGAGACTGAGATGGAATTAGACATGCAAAGGTTCATTGGGGAGTATCACCTGTAAAATGAAAATAGGAGAAGCAATATCTGGCAAGAGGAGATACTAAACTGCCCCGCAGATCTGTCTTTCCAGGCAAACAGGAATTCCAGAGCAAAGGTCATGTGTTAGAGGGCTCTCACATTAGACGTAACAACTAGGGTAGTCCCTTGTATTTACAGTCTTGTTTGCCCATTGCCTGGGGCTGTCTTGATGAGTACGATCTTTACAATGCTGTAGCAGGCCTTAAGGAATTAACATCTGGGTGCTGTCCGTGAACCAACCGGGTTCCGCACAGCCGGGCAGTGTCCTTTCTTGAAACAGAGATCTGAGAAGCACATCCTTTTGTCTGTCACAACAGCTCGATCACAGAATATGCAGGACAGTTAAACCAAACACATCAGTAAGGGGAGTAGAATATTTCCACCACACTGTGAACACATGGCACATGTACACATATATAACACACTGAGGAGTGAATAAAGCTAAAATAATGCAAATAGTAAACTGCTACAGGGTGTGCTCTCCAATAGCAATAGAATACAATTAGAAATCAGTAACAGAAAGATATCCGGAAAATTCTGAAATACTTGCACACTCAACACTACACTTCCAATTAACCCATGATTCAAGTTAAAAAAAACATTCTGAACTAAATTATAATAAAAATGCAACATATAAAATTTAGGGTATGAACTAAAGTAATTATTACTGGGAAATGTTTGGCTTTAATGTCAGTATTAGAAAATAGGAATATTCCAAATTAAGGGATCTAAGTTTTTACCTTAAAAGGATACAAAAAGATGAGCCAATTAAATAAATAAAATGTAGAAAGGAAATAAAATAACAGCAGAAAAAAATAAAATTGGAAATAGAAAAACAAAAGCCTGTCAAAATTAGATTCTTTAATAAGATCAATAAAACTGATAAAACTCCAGCTGTGTCAATTACCAATATCAGGAATAGAAGACATCCCTGTAGCTACTACAAACATTTTAATGCATAAATATTATGAGCTATTTTTTGCTGATGAATTCAACCTGTTGAAATGGGCAATTTTTTATAAAATACATTATTAAAATTAACAAATAATAAGTAAAAATATGAATAAATGTATTAGAGACATTGAATTCATCAAAAATCTGTCAGAGAAAACTCCAGGTACATACAGTCTTATTGGTGAATTTTTTATTATTAAAGAATAAATAATTACAGTAATATACAAACTCTTTCAGAAAATAGGAGGGCACATTTCCCAAGTTGTTTTATAAGGCCAACCTAACCCTGGTAGCCAAAATTGGGCAATAAAATAAAATTATAGACCAATATTTCTCATGGGCAGAGCATAAAAAGCTTCAATAAAATATTAAATTGAATCCAGAAAAATGTAAGTGATAAATCACAAGAGAGCAGCTGTAGTTTATCTTAGAAATGTGAGGTGCTTCAATAATCAAAAATCAGTCAATAAACTTCAACTTATTAACAAAGTAATAAAAATATCATCATGTCAAATGCGTTAACTGAAAGCATTTGACAGAATCCAACAGCCATTTATCATAAAAATATTCAGCAAAGTAGGAATAAGAATCTTTTTCAATATGATAAAAAACATTTCTAATGCTCTGCCCCTAAAATTGGAGAAAGGTCACGATGATAACACTCACTACTTCCATTCAGCTTTGTACCAGAAGTCTTTTCGAGAGCAACAACAAGACAGGAAAATGAATGAAAGAAACAGATTGCATTTGTTTCCTTATTCACAGTTGACAGATGTGACTGTATAATAAGAAAACCCTAGAAATCTATAAAACAACTTCTATATCTAATCGATGAATTTAACAAGGTCATCAGACACTAGCTCATTAAACAAAGAAATTGTATTACTATTACTAGATATAGTGTATTGAATAGGGTTCCTCCAAAATCCTTGCACCACAGATCTCAGAATGTGATCTTATGTGGAACTAGAGCTCTTGCAGTTAAGTGAGTGATGACATGGTGGTACTGGATTAGTTTGGGCTCGACATCCAACATTTAGTTTGGTTTCCTTATAAAAAAATGAAAGTTAACAGAGAGATACACAAAGAGAAGACCATGAAAATGTGGAGGTAGATTAGAGTTATGCTACCACAAATCAAGTAACTTCAGGAGTCCACAGAAGCTGCAAGAAACAAGAAGGAATTTTTCCTTGAGCCTACAGAGGGAGCCAGGTCTTGTTGACAGCTTGCTTTCTGACTTACAGCCTCCAAAACTGGGAGATAATACATTCGTACTGTTTTAACCCACCTGGTTTGCGGTACTTTAATATGTCAGCCATTTGAAACTAATACACTAGGAATAAAATTCGAAAAATAAAATAAACCATTATCTTTATGCTAGCATAACAAAACATAAAATGCTTAGAAATACATTTTGTAAATATGTGAAATTTCTACGTGGAAAACTACATAAATTGTTACTAGGAGAAATTAAAGACAAGTAAATAGAGATGCATGTTTGTGAACTGGTGGACTAAATATTTTTAAATGCTAGTCTATTAATTGATCTGTAGATTCAACACAATCTCAATAAAAAATCCAAACAGGCTTTTAAAAAATATAAATTGAAAAGTTTTTTCTAGAATTGATGTAAAAAAAAGCAAAGGAAGAAAATAGAACATTTTATATAGAAAATTAAAAATTCTAATATTGGAGGGCTTAATTATACACTGTACAATTAAACTTACCCAATATGCTGTTGATGTAAGGCTAAGCAGTGGGATGAATGGGATAGAACAGGTCCACAGAAATAGACCAGCATGTGTCCTGATGATTTACTTTTCCACCTATGTGCCAAAGCAACTTAAATAGGAAGAGTATATGGGTGGAAGAATTAAACATAAGAGAAAATGAACTTTAATCCATTATCATATCACAAATAATATTTAATTCCAGATGAATCATAAATATAAGCACAAATTATATCTGGAACTTTTAGAAGAAAGGTTAGGAAAATATCTTTGTGACCTTGAGTAGGTAAATATATCTTCAAATGTAAAAATCACTGTTTAGAAGAAGAAACAGGTATATTGGACATAAACTCCTTCTATCTAAAGACATTGTTTAGAGTATAAAAGTGCAAGTTATAGACTAGAGAACCATTTACAATATTTACATCTGACAAAGTATTGCAAAATACATGTCATTTCCATATATATATATACATATATATTTTTATCCTTCCCTTTTAATAAAGAAAATACACATACAATTATGAGTAAAAGACTTATGGCCCCAAACCATGTGAAAAGGTGCTTAATATGTTTAGTCTTCATTAGGCATATAAATTAAATCTAAAAAAATGAGAAATCACTTCACATGAAGAATAGTAAAATGTAAAAACTCGCATCATGAAATGTTGGCAAAGGCATGGATTAATTGGAACTTTCAGTCTTTGCCAGTAGAAATATAAATTGGAACAACTGCTTTGCCAATAATTTTGGCTATTTTTATAGTGTTAAATATATACCTACTTTATGACCCAATTCTAAAATAAATTAAATATATATCTGAATAAAAAAACCAAAAAAAAGAGTTGTTCAAGAAAGTTCAGAGAAGCTTTTTTCTTTTTTAAACAATAGCCCTAAACTGGAAGCTGTCCATCCATCAGAGAATGGATGAACAAATTGTGTATGAAGTACTAATAAACTTGACAGTATGCCTGAGTCTCAGGAGCCTAATACTGAATGAAAGTGGGCAAACATAGAGTACATGATGCATGATTTAGTATATGTGAAGTTGTGGAATATGCCATACTAATGTATGGAGATAGAGATAAGAACTATGGGGAGAGGAATATTGCTTTTAAGTGGACTCAGAAACATACTTATGGAAATAATGTATATGTCTTGATTGGGGTGGTAGTAACATGGGTGTATACATGTGTCAACACTTATCAGATTATATACTTAACTCCAAACACACACACACTCACACTATCAGTTTATTAGATGAGTCTCTGAGAGCAAATCCTGGTATCTCATTTCTATTTCCTCTCTCAGCAGTATTTTTTATGAAAGCTAAAATAAATTGAAATGCAAATCTGCTTCCAAGTGTACCATATTAGTGGGTCTTATCCTTTTTTCTGGTCTAATTGAAGTTTCATGCAGTTCATACCCTTTTGGAGTGACTGAACCATAATTATGCCCCAAACTTCATGCATTTCAATTGGCTGGCATTACTTATTTCTTAATCATTTAGGCCCAACGTGTAGAGCTCTTCACAAAGTTCCCTATTGTGTTCCGTTTACCACATACCCACTTAGCTACAGGGCATATTGAGCCCCATCTGTGTTTGGTTGTACTTCCTCTACTTCTAACCTCCCCCTTCAATTTTGGCTGATTAGTAATTCCAGCCAGTTCACAGTCATTTCCTTTCTCTAGATCATTTATGAAAATTAAAATCAGCAGAAGTCCAAGGACTACTTTCAGCAGGGTGCCCGATTAGTGTGTTCTTAATATATGTTTGTCTATTAATAGGGAAGTGATGTAAAGGAAAATATCGGCTTGGGTAACCGTTGGTGGGAAGGAGAGGATTAGGTTCAAGAGTTGACAAAATGGTACATGTCCAGAATACATAGCAACTGAGAAACTCTGCTGTTGGAAGCCTAAATGAAAAGGGGGGCTATTTGGGGAAGATAATTATTAGACTGGAACATTCAGGCACTTATAACTAACAGGGGCAGTGTGATCACCCTGTGAGCAAGCATTTTATTAAAGATGTGGGAAGTCAGGATGCCAGAGAGAAAAATGTATTAATGAGGTTATTAACTAGATTTTAAGATGTTACTGAAGAGCTACAGAGCAGGTGCAATAGACAGCAGGGCTGGTAGGGTCCTGGATCAGTTTTTCTTGCAGCCCAGCACAGAGATACCTAAGGTCTGTAATACTTTCAGGAAGTGGGCTGTGCATTTGAACTACCTCTCATACGGTTCTCCTCCCAAGGTATACAGGCATTCATTCATACATCAGAGCATGGCATGTTTTATTAAACTATATTGATGTTTGTGAAATGTATTCAATCATCCAAAAGAGAAGATAAAAGCCTTCCATATGTTACAGCCATTTCCAAACAGCCAAAAGTCTGATTCTTTCCTTAAATATTTATCAGATCGTTCTCTCCTCACTAACTCCAACATCACTACCTTTGTTTAGAACCTACTCATGTCTCATAATGATCTACTTAAAAAATACAGAGCTGGTCTTTTTTTACTCCATAGAAGTTATTTACTTCACAGAACTTTCAATGATGATGAAGAAAGGAAGGTAATGCTACAGTTTCTTCAACTTCTACTGCCCACTGCTCCTTATTTCACACTAACAATAGGCAAAGTGCTTTATGAACATTATTTTCAATTTTCCTGGAAGTCGCTCTGGATAATATTTTATTTTGCATTATAATTTGGGAAATAATATGTTGAATGACTTACCAAAGACCATACATATCTAGTAGATAGGATCATATATATTACTAGTTCCTATTGGTAATGTAATAAATTAGCATGAACTTAGTGTCCTAAAACCATACCACGTGGGTTATCTTATAGTTTTGGAGGTTAGAAGTCCGAAGTGGGTTTCAGTGGGCTAAACTCAAGAAGTTGGCTAGGCTTTTCCTGGAAGCTCTAAATAGGGAATCTATTTTATTGCCTTTTCAAGCCTGTAGAAATGGCCCCAATCCCTTGGTTCATGGCCCCCTTTGATCTTCAAAGTCAGCAGTGGCCAGTGAAGTCTTACATTGCATTTATTCCTACATAAACTCTTCTGAATCCTTCTTCTACATTGAAAGACCTTTGTCATACACTGGGCCCATCTGTATAATACAGAATAATCACCTTAGGATCAACTAATTAGCCACCTTAATTACCTCTTGCTATGTGACCCAATATATTCACAGGTTCCCAGGATTATTAGAACATATGCATCTTTAGGGAACAATTATTGTGCCTAGGGCAGATATAAACTGAGGTCTCTTAGCTTTTGCCTTACTAATTACTTCCCAAATTTAACAGTACCATTCTAACATAAAAATATGATTGTGTGGTACCCCTGCTTCCAAAAAAATAATGACTCCACATTTCCTTTAATATAAAGTATTAACTCCGCATGTGAGACCCTTCATGATTTGGACTCAACATATTTTCCTAGACCAGGTTTTTTACACTCCCCACCATGTTATTATGTATAGCCACGCTGATATACTCACTTTTCACTAAATTGGCTGTTTTTTATACCTTCATAAATGTGCACAATCTAATCTGTGCACCTGTCATATTCTCTGTCCCTTTTCCACCTAAAAACTCCTATTAATTATTTAAGGATGAAACTCAAGTGCCAATACTTTTTTTTATGATTTTTTTTTTATTTTCAAAGCTAGATGTGGTCAAGTAAACATAAATGTTGGGAGGGAATTCTGGGAATGTTCTTTCAAAGGATCTGTCTCAACTGAGAGGAACATCACTTTTACCCTCCGTTCTTTCTTTTTCATCAGACTGGCAACAGATGTGATAACCAGAGTTTCAGCAGCCATCTTGACCTTGAGAATGGATGCCACATAGTAACGTAGTGAAATAGGCTGTTATGTCAAAGAGCCAGATCCAAAATACTATAAAGCTAATGTAACAGATCAGAGAGAGCTACAGTAAACACAAAAATTAAGTCCCTGAGTGTTTAAAGCATGAAATTTTGATATTACTTTTAGTCAAGTTCAGTCTATAATTTGCGCAGGGGTAAAGTGAAACCAAAAATCCCCAAAGTGTTAAATGCAACATTCATTTTTCTGTACATGCTCATAATAAAAGAAAAAAGGCATGGCTGTAATGACATTTTTTATTTAGTACAGAAATAAAAACTGAAAATTAGCAAAACATCCATGAAAATAGTAATATAGCAACATTGTGATACATGGGCTGTCATTCGACAAAGTTGACTGTGAATTTTTGGAAATGATCTTTTTTTGGCTTTTAGAATAACACCATTATGAGTGGTAGCTGCTTTTTTTTAACATTTATTTTTGTTCAGTTACAGTTGTCCCACATTTTTCCCCATTGCTCACCCCTACCTTGTCCTCCCCCACTGCCACAGTCAATCCCCCCATTGTCAGTGCCCATGAGTCCTCTATTCCTGTTCCTTTGCTTGTCCCTTCCCCTTCTTCCCCCATTATCTCCCTCCCCTCTCCCCTCTGGTCACTGTCAGTTTGTTCTTTATTTCTACATCTCTGGTTCTATTTTGCTTATTTGTTTGTTTTGTTGGTTAGGTTCCACTTATAGGTGAGATCATATGGTGTTTGTCTTTCACTACCTGGCTTATTTCACTTAGCATAATGCTCTCCAGTTCCATCCATGCTGTCATGAAGGGTAGGAGTTCTGCTACATAGTATTCTATTGTGTAAATGTACCACAGTTTTTTGATCCACTCATTTACTGATAACCTCTAGT